>NW_024040040.1:38078048-38632902 GCF_014851395.1 Micropterus salmoides | reverse complement strand
TATATGTGTGTGTGTATGTGTATATATATGTATATATATATATATATATGTGTGTATGTATTATATATGTGTGTGTGTGTATGTATATATATATATATATGTGTGTGTGTGTGTGTGTATGTATATATATATATATAGTGTGTATGTGTGTGTGTGTGTGTGTGTGTATATATGTATATGTATGTATATATGTTCCTACCTCATCTCTTCTCATTTTTGCTCTCTTTTCCAGACCATAGCAGAGTTTGATTTGGCGGAGGTAAACTATGAGGTGAAGTCACCAAAGTGCCACGAGCTGAGTTTGGCGGCGCCTCCACATGACCGCATCAGCTTCAACTTCCGCTGTGAGCAGGAGGCTCAGAAGTGGGCTACGGTGGTGATGTCTTCATTAAGAGAGGCACACAAAGGTCAGGCCCTTCTTGCCAAATGCTCACTGTTCTTTTAGATAACAACCACAGCCAAAAGGTGGGGGAAAGATAGACACTTCGTACCTTCTAACAGGATCCTACGAGCCTTTTCAAACCGACAGCACAATTTTGTAAGAACCCCCTGTTGTGTGTTCTCAATTGGTGGAATTAAAATGCCCTGTAGTGAACTATAGTGAGTCTGTGCAAGTGGAGCTTGACGTATCAAATTGGTTATATATTTATTGGAACAAAATAGCTTTTCATTGTCCTGCTCCAGGCTTGGCAACATCACTGCCGTCAATCTCAACCACAGTAAGCAAACTCCATATTGTGGCTTCAGAGGGAATTTCAATAAATTGGTCTGTGCTTACTTATATAAAACACCCTTGTGTGGATCCAATCATATGTGTGTGAATAACGAAAGAAAAGACAGATGAAAGTATAGGTAATTGTGGAATGATAAAAACTGGTAATAGACCAGCTTTTGTAACCACTTTGGACTGCCATAATAATATTCATACAAAATTGCCAAATCAACTTGTAGCTCAAACTCAGGCCCATATTTTTCAAATACCTTAAAATAGTGTTGTTGTAATGCTGACATAAGAACTTTCTATTGAGCTAATGTTAAGTTACATTGCAGCCAAAAGAAACAGCCTGCTGTTGAAGCTTTTCTGCTTCCAAAAAACAGACTTTTCTTGGTCTTGAGAAGCCGACACTATAACCAACACCATACATTTACTGCCAGAATATTTTCCTCCGCTCGGGTTCAGTCACTTTCTGCTGCTCAGACAATCAAACACTCGCTACGCACCTCCTGATTCCTTACAGGAGTTGGTCTGTAATAACAGCATCTGTCACATAGATGTTTTGTATAGAATGATGAGAGGAAGCTAGCCAAGCATTGAGTGTTGCCGTGCTCCCACAGTGTGCGAGTGAAAACATTTGTAGCGCATAGTTTAATTATCGTGGGAAATTTTAGTAGCGGCAGGGAAACAATGGAACATCGCTTGTGATTCTCTCCCTTTTGGAGGTACTGTACACCTGGCTCAGCCAGCTGAGAAGAGACCTTAAGAAAAGACCTAGGACATGCTGGTCTGGGAGCATTGTGGGATACTTCAGGGAAATGGAGAAGAAAGATTTGTCTGCCGGGAGTTATACACAGGGACTTCGTTTCCTCTACAAGAGGTTGTTTTTCTGGACTGACTTGTCTGGCATACCAAGCAACATGAAGTATATGGAGTCAGTGTTGGCGTAATAGACTAATTATCCCTGTGGCAGCAAACACAGAAACCTTTCTGTGGACTGATCTCATTTTAACACATTCTAACTGAATGGATAGATAAATGGACAGTATCTCTATTTAAGACAAAATGCAACAATTCTAAATGTAGATAAACATTTAAACATTTTAGTCTACTGCTGCAGACTGTCATTGGGAGACTGAATGTGTCTTGTTGGTTTCTTTCTTGGTGTTATATCTGTTTATCTAAATGCTTTTTTCTGGTTTTCAACATTTCTAATTGGCAGTCGCCCCTCGAGATAATGGTCCACAGCGCCACCAGGATAGTCTTGATCATCAGAACACCTTGGCTTTGCAAAGAACAGGTGTGTACACTAAAAATCTTCCTGTCAACATAAACCATTATGTAATCTATTATCTAATCTCTGTGAACTAATGTACTTAGCCCCCTATGGCTGTTAGGAGGTACGCCAACATCCTCTGCAGACACTTGCCTGTATGTTCACCTGAGTGGGCTTGTCTGTGTTTCATTGTGTGTGTGTGTCCATCTGTAGAGGAAACCTGCATAGAGCTGACCCGAGCCATAGAAGCAGGTGACATGCAGTCTGCTTCTCTCTTTGCTGCCATGCTCGCACGACATCATGCTTCACTCAAGATTCAGCCCTCTGCCAGAGACTATGAAGACACGGAAATCAAGTAGGAGCCTCGTCATTAGTAGTTATGATTTTATTTTGAACAGCTTTATTTTGATTTATACAAAGAATGTGGCTAAAGGTCTGTGTTACATTTTATCTCAACAGCTTGGCTGTTATAGTTGAGGATTCTTCTTCGTCCTGTTGTGTCACTGTGAAAGTTTTCCCACTTATGACTACCGCAGCGTTGAAACAGCAGGTTAGTGTCTCCTTCATTTGTGTCCCGAAAGAAACAAGTCTGTAAATTTTATTTATACACCCCAAAATCACAAATCACTTTTGCCTTAAAGGGCTTAAAGAACTGGTATCAGTCTTATGTAAAAAGATATGTATTTCTTTGGTTTTCTACCACATCAGATGTTTCTAGAGTATGGCTTTCACCCACGGGTGCAGCGCTGGGTGATTGGCCAGTGTCTGTGCACCGACCAGCGTTCTCTGGCCTCATATGGGGTTCATCAGGACGGTGACACAGCCTTCTTGTACCTCCTGTCAGCCCGTCATGCTCGGTTGACCCGCCAAGTACTCCAGCAAGACCAGGAGAGTGCCCTCCTTCTCGGTCCTCCATCTCTGTCTCTTCTCACTCCTCCCCTCTCTGCTACCTCTGCAAATGGGCCCTCATCTCTGGACCGGAGGCCTTACACAACCCTGCCTGCAAGACTCCGGACCAGCAGCAACCCTGGTCAGTGAGGGTGTTAACTTATGAGTTTGTCACAGCTATCAGATCAGATTTGTTTGAACTTTTTCAATATTATTGAGCCCACACAAACCTGTTTATTTAGTTCTTTAGACATTACACAAGAAAAGATTGATGCATCAGGTGCCCAACAAATCATAATATTAAATTAAAATATTTTTGTTCTCCTTAAATGTTTCAGGTGGGTCAGAAAGAGGAAACATCAATGAGATCAGAGATCTCATCAACCTAGAGATGCCTCAACTCAATGAAGCTCTGAGCCCCAACACAACCTCCACCCAGGTAATAGACAGCAGTTATGGTGGTTGTTTAATGTTTCTCTATTCACACACTGTTCAAAATGTTGCATGTTCTGATAAAATATGTCACAAGTTAACTCATTTGATAAGACATAAATTGCATGGTTTGCCGCTTCTCACACGAATGACAAAGTTCTACAAGACAAAGAGTAAAAGCACTACTCTGTGCCTTAGGGTTGGTCGTGCCCTTCTTGCACTTACATTAACAAACCAACACGGCCGGGCTGTGAGATCTGCAGTACAAACCGCCCCGAGAACTACGTCATCCCGGGTGGATACCGACCTGATGCGTTGGAACTCAGACGGATCCAGCAGGAGAAAGAGGCTATCAGACAGTACCAGCAGGTTGGAAAAACATATTGGCACCTCTAACACCGAGCATACAATGCACCCACAGTCTTACATATACAATCACACATCATATTTCCATATAGTAAAATCTTATGTTTGCGTACCATTTGGTGACAATTAGAAGCCTAGGTCAAATTAGTGTAAATAAAACTTTAAAAAAGGTACAAGGCAACGCAGGCTAAAATTTGGACAATATACTATAATAAGGAGGGGGTGGGGGGGGAGTATGAAATTGATTCAGAATTGACATTAGAATTAAAAATTTACAGGCTCTCTCAGTTTGACTCTCTTCTCTTCTGTCTCTGTTTTTTTGAAGGAGAAAGGGAGAAGAGAGGTGCTGAGGAGCGCTGGGGCTCAAAACAACTCACTCCTGTATAACCTGGACCAGGACTACTGAACACACACAGACACAGGCGTACATGCACTGTTTATTTATGTTTCATTCACTGACAGTTTGAACTTGTAGCACCGTTTTCGTTGCACTCTTCAGACACTCACTTTTAGACTACATGAGAAATCATCATGCACACTGTCTATTCTATATGCACGACTATATGCTGGAAGTGAAAGCATAAGATCCTGTTGAAGAATCTGTGAAGCCTATTTTGGCCTTACTCCAGTCTAGTATTGGCCAAATAAAAAAGTGGTGGCGTAGGTGCATTTCTGGCTCCAGTTTGTTGTATGTTCATGAGATCCTTCAGTAGAGAAACTGTATGACTACAGTTGAGTTGACATTTTTGTGAAAATGTGCCAACTCTGTTCTGGTGAAAAGTAGGGCCTGACCGACACTGGACTTCATAGGCCGATATTGACATTTGAGAGTTTAAAAACATCTGACAAAGACAGGTTTTTTTTGTCACATAATAATGAACATTTTTGGCTCTGGGGCATGTATCACGAAGTGAGTTCAACTTATTCTGGCTTTCTATGGGTCACATGGCTTCACTGAGGCTTACACTGGCCGTCCTGGATGACCAGTATCACAAACCTGGTAATAAGCTGGTTCTGTTAACTGGGTTTTTCTATACCAGCAAAGAGCGCGTTCATGAAGAAGAAGCAGAGTTGTTAAAAGCGGCATCATCTGAACTGTGAGTAAAGCACTAAATATGAAATGAGATGTAAATTTAAACAGTATAATCTAGAATAGCATAAGAAGCTATAGAACACCAGAATTAATTTTAAAATATTTAAGTAAAGTTCACAGGTTATGAATAAGCACGGGAATTATTATATATGTCTGTATTTCTTTTGTTTTTATGCCTGATGAACAAGTTATTATGAATGTGATGCACATTAAAAAAAAAGTGATTTTCTGCTGCAGTGATGGGAGTAAAAGTGTCAAAGCATCCACACTGTCAGGAATAAAAAAACCTTTTTGCAATTAAAAATGCAGCTATAATGGTCATTCTGTAGTTATTTAGTGTCGTAAATTACCCCGTTTTATTAGAAGCTCTATTTTAAAACCAGAATGGACACCTGGAACAACAAACCCAATTCGACTAACTAAAAAAAAAACATCTATTGCTCTTTATTATTTGTCATTTTATTGTAAACTATTTTGTCCCTGTCAGGATCCTGTAGGAAGGATGGCTCCATACTTCCAGTGAGCTGATTAGTCACTGGTCGCGCTGTTTACAGGTGTTGATCTAATCCTCTGACGTTAACAAGTTGGCCGGGCAGCAAAGGTGGCCAATGTTATCCACCCCAGCTAAAAGTGAGCGTGTTTCATGCCAGTGGAAAACCTGAGTGAAGCCCAAAGATAGCTGGTTAACCCATTAATCTCGTTTTGTGGCACATGCCCCCCTGTAACATTTATTAGTCGAGCTCTAGTTAGAAGGTTGTGAAAGACTTTTCCTCAATATTGACCATTTAGCTAGATAATCATCATCACTTTTGACTTTCATCAAGTGGCTTCCTTAATGGAGAAAAAACAGGTTGCCTCTAAATTGAATGTATTAGCCTAATTGTTAATTTTGCACTGTTTATTGTATAAAACAGATACAAATAAAATGTTTATACTCAATGTGTGCATCTGCATGTGTGACCATGTGAGGGTGAAACATGTTAAATTTAGTTGTCCTGCCGAATATACTTGTGAAATATAGTGTTAACTCGCCCAACAACACCACCCCTTGTCCCAGGCAAGGGAAGAGGAGCGCAGGGAGAATTTTGCCCGGCTGGTGATGATGGACGGACAGGACCTGCTGCCTAACCCAGAACCTGTGGACTGTAGGATCTGTTACATGGACCTGCAGCCTAGAGAGGGCGTCCTACTAAGGGAGTGTCTTCACTGCTTCTGCAAGTAAGTTTCAGCAGGCGGTGGGGAATATAAACCCAAATAGAGAGAATGAAGATGTATTCTAATGGGGAAAGGTGGTCTCATGTCAAGGGAGGGAAAAAGGGGTTTTGAGAAAGTAGCAGGTGTATAGCCTGGAGAGGGGCTGTCCTGGATGTTTGTCATGAGGTCATGATTCATAGCTGTGCGTGTCTGCATGTTTGTGCCCAGGGAGTGCTTGCGTTCAGTCATCATGCTGAGTGAGGAGCCGGAGGTGGCCTGTCCCTACAGAGATGATACATATTCCTGTACCTGCTCTCTGCAGGAGAGGGAGATCAGAGCTGTGAGTTACACCAACAAATACAGCATTGTCTCTGATATTGACCTGTCTAAATGGCATATTAGCAGGTAGTATTAGCATCCTTAAGCAGATTGTGTAAATAAATCTTACTGTATATGATATGTAGTACTAACAAAAAGAAAACTCTTAACACTGTCGACACCAGCCAAGAAGCTGGAGCTATTGCTCTGCTACTTGTTTTCAGCCCATACTTTGGCTCTTCTCCCTGTGGACATCCTCCAGCTGAAACAACAGTTGGCCAACCTCGCCAGCTGATGACTGTTAAACAGCAAACTATGATCCAACCAGGACTGCTGAAGACAGCCAGGGGATGGATTTGAATGTGGCCTCTGTTTGAAGATGTGTAGTTGAAAAGTAGAAGATGGGCTTTGAAGTGACAGCTGATGAAGCTGCTGGAAATACAGTGTTCACCTGTGTTTGTTTTCTTTTGCAACTCTGATTATAACCTGTTAGTGTTGGTATTATGATTAACTATTCCTCAACAATTGCTGTCTCCTTTACAGTTGGTGTCAGCAGAGGAGTATGAGCGCTGGCTTCAAAGAGGTCTATCTGTGGCAGAGTCTCGGTGTGAGGGCAGCTACCACTGTGCCACTCCAGACTGTCTGGGCTGGTGTGTGTACGAGGACACAGTCAATGTCTTCCACTGCCCCGTCTGCAGGAAACACAACTGCCTGATTTGCAAGGTAAGAAATATATACAGTGTGAACACACAGTTAATGCGGTATTTGATCATTTGCTCCCATAGTCTCAAGGACATTGTTTTCTGTGCTCAGGGTAAACACGACATTGTACGCACAACCATGGTACAAGTGGGGGTGAAACTGTACCACATACTAATCACTTAGAGCTAATTCATAATAATAACTTTTGAAGAAACAATTGGCACTACACATTTTAGAGTTTGTCTGATCCCCTCAGGCTAACTGCTGTTCAAAGACATCCGTGTTTCAATCTTTGTGCATCATCTTTTTTGTTTCTATTTTCTGTTCTCCTCAGTCCATCCATGAGGGAATGAACTGTAAGCAATACCAGGATGATCTTGCAGCCCGCGCTATAAATGACTCTGCTGCCAGGAGGACGACACATCTACTCAAGGTGAGCTGTAACAGGCACTTGTGTATGCAGTAAAAAGAGAAAGAGAGACATCCTCTAAGCTGTCCATCGCTGTTTTTGGAACTGCTGTCACATGTACAGCATTAGAGGAACTTGTCAGCCCATCCATGTCTTAAGTGCAGGGGTGGATTGTGAAACACAGAGATAGATGACTTTGTGTTCTTCATGCTTAACAGATCAAACAGAAACTGGTACCTACCACATCCTCTCATCTCATATTCTCTCTTCTTTTCTCTTGAACTTTGGTCTCATAAACAGACTCTTGTGCAGTCGGGGGAGGCAATGCACTGTCCCCAGTGTGGCATCATTGTGCAGAAGAGGGATGGATGTGATTGGCTGCGCTGCACAGTCTGTCACACTGAGATCTGCTGGGTAACCAGGGGACCCCGCTGGGGGCCTTTGGTAAGAAATCCTTCTTTCCTTTCCTCATGTCCTATCTATTGTATCTACCAGATCTCCTAAACCCCAAACCTTGGTTATATAGACTCTCAAAAGAACAAATATCTGTAGAGAAGAGGTGCAATTCAGCCTTTTTTCCAGCAAAAATCTGATTATTGTCTTTCCAACTTGTAATAAAGTTATAGACAAAACAACTCAAAGGTTTGATAACTCTTATTCTGATCCTTTCCAAGGGTCCTGGAGACACCAGTGGAGGATGCCGCTGCAATGTCAACAATCAGAAATGCCATCCTAAATGCCAAAACTGCCACTGAGTGGTCCGACTGCAGTAGGGAATGAAAGACTCAACCTGAAATAGACTACTCTCTAAAATAGGGAAGAAGAAAGGAGGATTATGGTGAATTAAAAAAAAGTATATTTAAGCCTAAACTGACTGACTGTTACGTACAATGCATTTTCTTAACTGGACACATTTCCTCTCAGTATTCAGAATAACATAAATTATATGTTGAGATTTAGCTCTTCCTCTCACAAACAGTGAAATGCAGGATGTGTGAATTTTAACGTGTGTTTAGTATAAATTAAATGATGTAGTCTCACTGTATGATGATAGGGGTGGTTGGAAGTATGCAGGGAAAGAGTATTAACTTTTATTGCATTTGGTGCTTTTTTAAAAGATTGCCCTGCAAATGTAGCAATACAGGTGTGATGGTTTCTGTTTTGGTAGGTTACATACCAGAATGCATTACATTAAACTAAAGTGGCCTTAGTCTTCTGTACAAAAGCTGTGGCTTTATGATGAAGTCTTCTGTGAAACATGACAGAAATCCTTGTCATGTCCTTGATATGCAGTTTTTCTGCATAGAGCTAGATCTAACAAGCGTGTGGAGTTATATAAGTGGTTATATATTTTGTGTCCGGACTGCATGTGCGTCAAAGAGTGTTTGAAACGAGAATGTGTCTGCTTGTTTATCTGTTGTTGAACCACCTAATCTGAACCAGGCCGTTTGCAGGAGTTCATGACTCACGTGCCTCTGAATGTTGACGAGCAGGGCAGCTTGTGCCTAGGGTGCAAAGGTCACTGAGCTGCTGACCAGCTGTGTATTGTGGGA
Source organism: Micropterus salmoides (assembly GCF_014851395.1). NCBI lineage: Eukaryota > Metazoa > Chordata > Actinopteri > Centrarchiformes > Centrarchidae > Micropterus > Micropterus salmoides. Next base: position 38,623,956 of record NW_024040040.1, on the reverse strand, counting down.
TGACAAAATCAATAAATAGCAAGAGTGTATTGATGGATAGCCAAATGTTAATTGAAATACTTGAATTCTTTCTGTAGGAGGAGGCACATGTAAACACATTTTGTCGATAGGCTCAAATGTCATAGGGTGCAAATGGTTATATTAGCCGGCCTACTTTTTTAATTATCCATAGTAATATTTGAATGTTTTCTAATGCATCTATGCATGAACTTGTTCTTCTATTAACAAAGCCTCACACACTGCACTCTGTTATGCCAGACTATGCCCTCGACTACACTACTGCCCGGGACTGACAAGCCATGAATCTTCACTGTTGTGTTAAAATATCAGCTCTGTGTTGCTGATTTACCGTTGTGCCTTAATTATCAATAAATACCCTTAAACCTCTCAAACGTCTTTGCGTGTGTTTTAAAGTACAGTATCTGACTCTGTTTTCTCCTTGCTGGAATGACCACATTTGGCATTGGTTTAGAAACAGGAAGGGACCATTCGCTCAGTTATTAAGTTATTACGGACAAAGCTAACCAGCTGGGATCATCACAAACATGACAACAGACCGACAAGACTGTAATATTGAACCTGTCGTTTATGTGGAACAGCAAAGCTAACTTTAGCTTACTCACCTGTCCAGAAGAAACAGAGCAAGCTCAGCATCGTTTTCATTCCTTTCACATCTCGTAGATTTATCCAGCATCCAAACCCCTCACAGATGTTAACACAGGTCTTCCCCTCGCCTGGTCAACTGTCTCACAATTCCTCAGACCTTTCCCTCTGTGGCTGTTTCTCACTCATCTTCACAGCTATAGAGTCCCATAAGAAGTCTGTTTGTTTACAGTCTCTCTGACTGCTTCGAGCGCGCCACCGCCACCTGCTGCTCGCTCCGAGCAGCTTTGTATATGCTCAATTTACAGACCCAGGGGCTGTGTAGGAAAACCGGGTTTTTTTCCGAGTACACGAAAAACAGAGAGCTACCTACCCGTGAGGAAATATTCGCCGAATTTAACAAAGTGTATTGGATAAGAATCGAAAAGTACCCCTTTAATAAATATGTTTTCATTTGCTCCCAGTCCGTTTCACACAGCCTGACGCAGGCGTTAAAATAAATGGGTTTTATTTTTCTTATGTGAGGCTGAATATTATGAGTAGTTTGATAGGGATACTGAAATACTAAATTTTAATATGAACGTAGGCTTTCTATTTTAGGTTAGTATAGCTTTCTTATAGGCCTACTACAGAGACTGTAGTCATGTTCTGGGGACGGTGAGTTTCCAGTCGCCTAAATGTTGAGATTCAGTCTTTCAACCACTATGAGCACATTTTATGGTTTTACTTCATAAAGCAATGAAAACATTGTTAATTTAAGACTGTTTGGAACACTTTTGAGTGTGTTAAATAAATTAATCTAATTTTTGAAGTGACGAGAAGTTTTTTAAAGTGAGGTGGAACGGTCCGTGTCTTTTAATGTGGAAATGCCGACACAGCCGAGCTGAAAGAATAAGGCTGATATTTTCATACAGCTATGGCCAGCCAGCCGCGGATAGTTGTAACTCACTGACAGCCAATCAGATTGCAGCATTTTGCGGCCGCTGTCCAAGGTGCTAAAAGATTATGTGTACGCAGGTTCGAATCCCAGTTGGGGCAAATGCTGTAATTCATGATCAAAGATAAACGGCTATATTTTAATAAACTGATGTAAATCCCACTTTGGTAGGCACTTTTTCTTCTGATTAATATTAAATAGTAGCCTACTTGGCAAAGAGGAGAATACTAATGTTTTTAGTATTCAATTTTACTTTCCCTGTCAATGGTACCGAGCTGCTGCACTACTTATTCAAAATTTCACAGGTGAGTCAGCTCAGTTTAGAATGATTTTGAAATCATTTTTTTGTATAGAGAATTTTATAAAGCAATGCCCAAAATATAGTATGTTATATCGGTTTACTATGAAATATTACACTGCAAAAATCATATTTACAATCAAGGATATTTTGTTGCGTTCAAAGTTGAATTAAACAATAACTTATTGACCTGTTATTCATTTTGAAAAAAAGCTAACAAGTGCTTTGAAGACGAAATCAAAAGTTATACTTAAAATCAATGTTTTATTATATCTACTCAAACACGTCCTTTCAGTGGAATAAAGAGAGTTCTGAAACAAAGATAAACAAGGGAAATTATAGTATCTGCAAAGCAATGGGACAGAGCTGGGCCTAAGTTGTTGAAAAGTGGTGAAACAAGAAGAAGAAGAAGAAGAATACCGAGCAAATCAGTCAAATACATTTATAAAGAGTAATAAATATAATTTCGGAGATGCACATTGACACAAAAAAAGAACAAGGTTATTTAGCTATATATTTATACACAAAGAAATGACATTATATTCAATTTACACACAGTTGTAATTTAGTTAGAATTTGTTCATATTTAAGGTGCATCAGCTCATTCACCTGGTTTTTCATGTCAGAGAGAGACTTGCCAGAGCACCTCAGCTCATGGCCCTCATGAAGCACAGACTTACAAATGGCCTTATTGTAAGTTAGGTAGGTGCTGGCAGGATGTTTGTGAACCGCTTTGGCAGTTTATCCAACCACATAGGGCTGTTAGATAACCAGATCCATGCAGCTAAGGTGTGAAGCAAAGATGTAGTATTGACCACTGTTGAAAGCAATCACTTAAGGCCTATCCACACCGGCGGAGACTGTATCTGGCTTTAGACAACCATGAAGACACTGTAGTAGGGGTTTGCATTATTGACAAAAATACTATCTAGATAGTTTCTGGGATTCTATATATATTTTGGGATAATTAGAGAGAGAGAGAGAGAGAGAGAGAGAGAGAGAGAGAGAGAGAGAGAGAGAGAGAGAGAGAGAGAGAGAGACATTTGGCATCCTTTAAAAAAGCCTAGAAGTTAGCGTCGACTACAGTCTGGGAACCGAACAGGAATGGTTAACAATAGTACATTAAGTGTTGGTTACTAATGACATTAATGGAAACAGGTCTTATTTCTTTAAAACTGAAGCATTTCAGTCACCAGCGCAAGTATTACGGACATCAAACAGTGCAAGTATGAGTAAACCATTTCATCTGTCGCCAGATAAGCTCTGAGTTCTGTCGTAGCTGTTGTCTTAGTGGGTTTGATTCTGTCATCAGTGTAGCGGTGTATAAACCAGATCTTGTTTTTGTGCTGGTACCTCGGCTGGTTCAGGTCTGTCGTGGACAGCTGACTCCCGAAGCTTTTTATATTCTTGATATTCTGTGTGGTGGTTAGTTTGTGGTCTTTCACAGCTCCATGCAAGTGAGGTTGATCCAAGTCTAGCAATTCAATCTAACAACGTAACATTAGACTGGGAAGCTGGTAGTGTCCATGTTTTATCTCCTGGCTCTGTTTGTTCACTAGTTTTTTAAATTCAGTCATGAATCTTTCAGCAGTTCTTGCTTCTTTAACTCTAGCACGTTTACTGCATGCATGATGCAGTGACTGATGTGTTTGATAGTTTTTTGCAAAGTGAGTGACGTAGCCTACTCGATACTGTCTACTCACGCACCATTAAAACAACAATTAAGATTTATCATAGAAAATACATATAGCAAACCCATACAGAATGTAATTATTTCTCAGTCTCATGATTATGTCACTCTCTGGTTTCCCCCCAAACAAGGATGAAGCTGAAAGAAATTCCGGGATGGGAACGCTGACACAGTGTCAATGAGTTCTGGATGTGGTGACAAACACTATAATAAAAAGGCGTTTCCTGGCTTGAGCATATGTTGGGATCCAGGCCTCAGTCCTTGAGATTGGAGCTCTGTCCTAACCCTGCTTATATCCTGATCTGGTCTCTTAGCCGGTGGGGCAACAAAAGCAGAAGGCCCAGCTGTGAGGACAAGGATGAAAAACAAAAACATTATTAGTGACATGTAGTCTACTTACATCTGAAGGACAGAGGACACTCGTTTGAGGACCACCAGGTGCACATTTTAGACAGAGAAGATGGATGGTTTGAAAGAGGTGTCAAGGAAGCCATCTACACCAGGGTTGAGAAGCCGTCATTGAACAGGGGAGGGGGTCTACGCCACCACTTATCCTCTACTTACAATGCTGTCCTTTCATCACTTCCCAGGAAACCAACAAACGTAACCTATTGGCCTCAGGTGAAGATACCAACGATGGTCGTTCAGTCTTGGCCACCGTTAGTCTTAACGACTGTAACGACTGTCGTCACAGCAACCAGGAACACTAACGAACCAGCGGTATCGATGACCCGGGCCAACGATCCCACTGAGGTTAAATAGCTGAGTTTCCCTGCCAGTCAGACAGAACTGAAGAAGTCCTTTGGATGAGGGACGAAACGTCTTCCAGTATCTTCAACCAAGTCCAGCTGCCCTTGATTTTTAACATTCGTTGGATAACTATGACCTGGATGACTGAGAATCTTCATAGACATCTAGTCATTTTCACACATTGTATTATTATCTCAGATTGTATAATACATGAGAACATATTTTGGCCACAGTAACATCTTCAGAGTGGTTCTAAAAACATCATACCCATAGTGCTTTTCCATGGCTGGCTCAACTCTCCTCACCTCTACTCGACTCGCTTTTGGCCCGCTGTCCTCTGTTGTCCATTGCCGATAGTACCAACTCAATGTAGCTGGTCCATTACTGTGTGTTGGCTCAGGTGTATAAGGGTCTGGTCTGGGTGTCAGTGGGGGAACAACAGCAGAAGGCCCAGCTGAGAGAACAAAGGAAAAGCTAAATTAGCGAGATGTCGAAATTTTACAAGACTTACTTGCACACTTGGGCCACAGTAACATCTTCAGAGTAAAGAAAACCTCTTACTGTGTGGTGGCTCAGGTGTATGAGGGGTAGAGGAGGTCTCAGAAGGTGAGAGGGTTCCTGAAAAGATCATGCATGGTTCAATTAAAACCATAAAACTCTCTTTACTTTATATTGCATCATTTATTTATTTACCACTGCTGTACATCCTTATAGATATGTATAACACTCATACAGGCCACAGTGTAGACATTGTTTAGAAGAAAATACCACTGAATATAAAAATCTTCCCGTGATACACACCTGGTCTTCTCAGTTTGCTGGTGACTAGGAGCTCTTTCACCAGAAACTGCAGCTCAGGAGGCTACAAAGATGGACAGACAACAAGATAAGAAAAAACATTCACTAGTATATGACTGAAGTATAACAGAATTACCACAGAGCATAAGACAATACATTTTATTGATTAATATGAATGTTTTGCAGCTGTAGAAACAAATTACGCTGTAATTAACATCTAATAGCGGCTTGTGTAGTTTCCTTCGGGTGTCAGCAGGTGGTCTGGGCAGTGAAGCAGAGGCTACTAAAAACAGACATTATTATGTCAGTTAGAAACATCTCATCATCTCTCTTGATTAAGGCACAGACCACTAAAATATTATTTCACCTGCAAAGTCTTAGAAATGTTTATATTATAATATGATAAACAATTGGTAATATAATAGTGATACACTTTATTCATTCACGCATTTTCATCTGGATCGGTGCTCAATTAAAATAAAAAGTCTAAGCAGGTGAAGCAATATGATTTTTCTTACATGAAGACAAAAATGGGTACTTACCCTCACTATTGAGGAAATCAGTTCATGAACACTATTGGTTTCCAGGAACATCAGCAAGTGATGATGATGATGGAGCAGCAACTGGCAACACACAAAAAGATTCAATGATATGACAGATTGGCATTGAATAACACCGTTTGAGCCAAAATCAATTTTGAATGTTCAGTAAGTAGAAAATCAAACAAAAAATGTACTTACTGTGCAAATACCTTGATGGGTGATATGCTCCGCATTGCTTTCTCCAGCTCCTTATCACCATCCATCACTGTGACACAGACAGAGAGAATTAGTGTTGTAAAAACATGTATTTCTATGTTGTACTATAAAGTATTTTGGTTTACAAGCACATGTTCCAGGACTGAGTTGTATTTTCTCTATTGCTGCTCCACATTTAGTGTACAGAAGCTGATTTAAGTAAAATTTGTGCCCCTTAGTTATTAAAATGCCATGTGCCGAGCTCTATTACCTCAGATATATACTACCTCATTCAATGCAAGTTTGTAAATATGTTAATATTCTATTTATTTTATGCCATGTCACCATGGCTTTGAATAAAAAGGCACGAACAATCTAACTCAAAATGCTCCTGTGTTGTTTTCAAATTTGAACTGAGAAATACATTACATTTTTTTTATTGCTGGTAGCTCTTCTGTGTTGCGAGCTTAAACTTTTTCAAGGTTTTCCTTATCAATGTTTTCTTTTAAAATAATACATACATAAATATCAATTTGTTTTAATTCATAGAGGGAGGAAGCACTAATTCTTAACTGGTAATTATTAAAGGATGCATTTTATGCAATAAGTGGGTGTGGGAAAACATACATAACAGCTAAATCCTGACTGTGTTTCCCCTCTGAATGCCTGAATGTTGTTAAAAGACATTTTTGGCTTTTATTTTTGAATCTGTATTTTTACTCCGGGATACCTGGCCCGTTCATGCACAGTATCTGTTTCTTAGGACAAAGTGTTCATTTGTCACAGTCTTCAGTTGTGTACCTTACATATATTTGGTCAACAAAGTTGGCGTTGATTGTCACGTGGTTCGTGGAGACCGCAGGTAGTTCCCGGAAGTCCTAGGCAGGCAGATAATCTTCAGGCTCTACTGAACCCCCTGTGATTCTTGTGCTGAGAGAGGGAGAACAAGAGAGAGAAAGGGTTAGACAAACCTACACATCTGTAAAGATTCATCCAGGTCATGGCAAGAAAAGTTGAAGCGGGAGCAACTGGACTGGTTGTAGATGACGTTTCAGAAGAAGTCCAGTTGCCCTCAGTTCAACCTCTCTTGTAAACAGCTACAGGTTTGATTGAGAAAGTTATGCATTGTTAAGTTTTGGAACTTCATCAACAGCTTTTGCTGCTGATGTTGGCATCAGTTCCTAGATAGTTTGTTAGTTAGTGAATGCTTTTATTTTTTCAAATGGCAGGAACTTTGATGATGATGTGATATGAATTTGTACAAAGTAATTATGTAATTAGCGTAAACATATCCAGTAAGAATTGAGCGTTCACCAATATGATGCATTCAGCCACTATGATATATTAATGTGGGTAAATAAACCTGAATTATTGTGTGGAAAATAAGCTCAAGTCACTCTGCAGGCACATTTTGAGGCAGACCAGTTTGTCAAACAAAAAGGTCGAGACTAGGCTGAAAACATGCTATTCCCATCATCTTTGTGCATCCTCCTCAAACCCGTAAATCTTAAAGTCCTAGCTGCTGATCAAAGCTATACTTTTAAAATTGAGACAGGTGTAATAAGTACTAACTCTTAAGCAGTATTATTTCTTATTTTGAAATATTACATTAACAGTGCCATGTCTTGTCTCTTGAAAGAAGGAATAAAGAGACTAAGAAGGGAAGAAAGAAGGGATGCAGACACTGAGAGAAGGGAAAGAAAATAATATAACATTTTAAGTATGATTTCTTATAAATGGTATATTATAATAGGCATTTACAATCATGTGTTGTTTTCTATCTCACCTTGGTCCGCTCAGTACTCTTTAGCATCACTGCTCCTCCAACACGCAGAGTCTACTGCTCTAATTCATGTTTACTATGAAGATTGCTTTTAAAATATGTTATTTACTAGTGTGGGTGTTGGCGCACATTTAAGTTGTTTTGCACGCGTGTTTCAGGCGTGCTGTTTCCTTTTGGCTTAAAATAATAAAATAAAATAAAATAATAAACTTTCAAAAGTCTGAACTTAACGTCGGATATGCCAATCCATTTATTAACATAACGAAAAATAAAACATTTATTCAAAAATAACTTAACTCAAGTCAGTCTCCATAATTACACGCCGTGCCTCACGGTCAAAAACCATGCACCTCGCAGTGCGCCACACCTGCACTAATTACCCAATGTCTTAAGTAGACTTGTGGCTGCACACAGCGCCAACCCATGGCTATACACAGAATGGCTCCAACAGTGGGTAAATCCCCAGCTCCCCCCAAAATAAATGAATAACGTTTTAAAATCTTTTATGCAAGCATGCATGCACCACTAATATATTGAAATACAATTAAATACCACCCCCTAGAAAATAGGTATTTTAAAATAAATTAATAGGCTGCCCCTGTTTATATTGTGTGCTGCTAACCTTATCCATTGCCAGTATCATAATTTGTTTGTTAATTTGTTAACCGTTAATGTCCCTAAATCTTCTAATTTAGTGGGGGAAATCCACTAACATGCTTAACTTGATTCAGTTGAGCTAATAATATACAGTATAATCTCATCTTTTACACGTCTTACCTTTTAAACGTGCATCACAAATAGCATTTTGTATTGCAGCTCCGCAGCGCTGCTAGCATTTGATGCTAACTTGCGGACACTATTCAGACGCTCCATAATCCGCCATTGCTGTGAAAAAAATGGTCAATTGGAGTGAACGGAGATCACGCGACTCTCTTTTTAAAGGGCTCTGGCTTGGACTTCATCTGACCTCAAGCCTTAAATATGGCCATAACACGTGAAATAGGCCAGTTGACGCATTAAAGATCATTTGTGCATCCGCTTGTTAAGAAAAGGTCACTTTTCTAACCACGCCTTTAGCGTTTCTAACAGTTTGTTTTGTATTAAAGTAGTCTACTGTCTTACATTTAAATTCAGGAACTTTGTTCCTATAGGCCTATAAACCACTGTGTCAGTGATAAACTGGAAAGTTTTCACTTCAAAAATGTTCATTTTGTAGATGATTATTTCTGTATATTATTTCTGTATATTTTGACTTATTTAAGCATTTTACACCTTGAAAGTACTTTATTAACAGTCAACACAAATACTAGCCTCATACACCTGTGTCATGTTGTTTTCTTTGACTTTTATATTGTCCTAGTTATTTGATGAATGTCCTTCATGTATTTGCAGGCTCCAGCCTCCCTCCTCCTCCTCTACTGACAGTCTTCCCCTCCGTCCAGTGCTGAGCTCCAGTCCAACAAAGCCACCCTGGTCTGTCCGTCTAGTCAGTCTGTGTGTTTTGCAGATGTGAGCTGGTTGGCTGCAACCAGACCAGACTTTCCACATCAGCAGCTATCTGGCCATCCAGATGTCAGACTGGATAAAGTTATCGCATCTAAAGTGTATTTGGCCTGTCAGACCTCAGAGAAAAACATCAAAAGTCAGACTGTCCCACTGAAAGATGTGTCTGCATCCTTGTAATAAATGTTGTGACCGTTAGGTGCAGGCGTCATATCAGCTTTACAGTTGCTGCTTTCTTCAAGACTCTTTCAAAAAAACAAAATCAACAGAAATGTGTCTGTATTTGCGCAAACAAATTAAAGGGATAATGTTCTGCAAAAAAGTTTTACCTTCACTAGATTTTATTTTTCTCCTGTTGTTCATCTCACTGATAATTTAGTTAATCCAGAACACATATATAACATACACATTTGTGTTAAACCCTTATTTCAATATGTATATTTAAATTCATAAAGCTGCATTATTATGTGTTAATTTCAAATAAAAGCACAACAGAGAGATTAATATCAAGTTGCCTGGTTTTAGGTGCTTGCAGAAGTTAAGATAAGAATAATAATCAGATTAAATAAGCAAATGAAACTGAGTTCATCCTCCCTCAGTGAAGCATCACCTCTTTACTCCTCCCTCTCTTCCTTCCCAGGATGCACCTTCAGGCCTCTGCTCCTTATTTATAGCTCCATGTAAATAAAGAGGTCAAAGGTCAGCTCTCTGTTAAATCAGACGGAACGGTCTCTGACTGGAAACACACTGATGATTTTCATTATTAACAATTTGGACAATCAGTGACAGTTTACCTCTAATGTGTGTGTGAATGTGAGAGTTCATTCATTCAAGTTCTTGTCTTGTGATCTGATTCCCAGCTTGTTTCTTGCTGTCTCTTTCTGATGGTCGGCTCTGTTCCACTAACAATGTCAACATTTTTGTTATCTTCACACAAACACCCTGTAAGACTCTCAGACCCCGTCCACACTACTGTGTTTTTGTTTAAAAACAGAGATCTTTTGCTACGTTTGCACCTCCCATCCAGACTAAAACGGCGAAAATGAAGACCTAAAACGAAGAAGAGTGAAAACACTGCCGACCCAGTTTTTCGTTCTGAAACTTAAGATGGAAAAAAACAGAGTTATTTTAGAAACGATGATGCAGACGCTCACGCTTGGCTCTGTGATATGCTCTTATAAGTCATGAAAAGCAGACACATGGTGCTACTGACAGAGTTTTTGACTCAGTATTTTTATTAAAATATTCTTTACCATGCAAATAACAATTGTACTGAGCATGTCACTGTTTACTTTGCAACAACTCCAAGTCTGTTTTCAGCTCATTATTGGTCCATGCTGATTCTTCATCTACATTTCTTTATTCTTTCTCCAAATCTTCTGTAACTATGGAATAGACCATCTGTTTCGTGTTTACACCGGCACGCATTTGCCCAGTGTACCTGAACGGCCACTACATGTGCATTATCAGTCATTTTAATGAGCCGGAGATCAACTCTAAAACGCTGGTGTGGACGGAGATCGTATTCGTTTTAATTCTCCGTTTATAAACTAAAACGGAGTAGTGCGGATGGGGCCTCAGAGAAAGGAAAACCCTCCCAAGCTAAGGAGCTTTACAAAAAATGTTTTGATGAATCGTCTGGTGGAAAACCTCTATCACTATGGAGCAGTTGTGGCCAGGTGGGAAGAGACTGAACCAAGTGTTCGAGATGGGGATGTTTCAAACAGTTCTCTCAATAGATGAGTATGGATATTTGGCAAATGACAAACAGTACTGTAAAGAAAGAACAGGTGACAGCACTGTCTACTCTGTGACTTTGTGGTTCTCCAGGCAGCCTCGCTGTGGATGATGTGGTGTTTTGTTGTTGTTCGTCTGGCAGCTGTTCTCCACTGTCCTGGGTACTGCTGCCATCCTCCTGCTCTGCTGATGAAGTAACTTGTCCTGGTGATCATTGCCATAGAAGTGTGAATAAGGGTGCAGTCTGAAGGACACAGATAAGACCAGGGATGGTTGAGAGTGAGCAGCCTAAATACAAACAAAACTTAATAAAACAGATTTGGACATGCTGTTCAAATATGTATGATTATTACCAATAGTGAATTTTTGAGGCCAATACTTACAACAATCTGATAATGACATATCGGCCAATAGCTATTTTTTAACATGAGCAAACAACCTTGTTACGGATACTTTAGATTTGTTTTCAGCCATACAAGCAGCAATGCCGGTGTGTCGGCTGGTCGGTCCCTCACTCTGGTCCAGACTAAAACAAGTACTTGATGTATAGCAGAGACATTTTGCACATTTGTGTTTATAGGTAACATTTGTACTCCATTTCACTTTTTATCTAACTTGTATGGTGATAACACATGTATAAATTAGCAGTACTTGTTCAATGTTGGAGTTACCAAGAAAGATGGAATATAAATATAATACAAAATATACACCTAATTGGTTATTGTGCAAATGTGCCAAGAGTGTATACAGTGACTAAACTAGACTATTAGACCATTAGCAATATGGGGAACAATCTGTCTTTCAATTACTCAAAAATCATCTTAAATAATTCCAAAAGCAAAGTAAATTACACTGTTGTTGACAGAGCATTAGTTTCAGGCACAGCTACACAAAAAAACAGTTACTTCTAACTATAGTTATAATATTGTTACAACTTCAAACTGTTTTTGCAGCCCCATCATTTTGATTGATTTCATCAAATACACAATCATTTTAATTAGACTTCAGCTTTCTTGGAGACTTAAAAGAGTTAAATCATCTGACAAATGGCCTAATATTTTAACCCCCTAATGTTTTTTGTCAAGATTACTTTGTTTGTACTGATCAGAGCGAGGAGGAGAGGGCCACAGATCTTGTATCAATGCTGGTGTATCAAACAAGAGTTGATATGTCTATTTATTTTTTAAAAGATGATGATTTATTTATATAAATGTATTGATGAGTGGGATGTGAGAATAGGTCACATAAATAAGATTGGCTTCATGATGCATGGTGTAGAAAAGATTATGGGACTTTTTTCATCTCTGAAAAATTTGTTTATCTTTACCTCTTTGTAAAAAGTCTCTTTCAACCACAAGGTGGCAGCAATTATCAAATGCTGCTGCTCTGTGTGTATTACAAGCTGGACAGAAAATAACATAATGGCTGAAAAGATCATCTATAATTCTGATATAACACAGTATATAAATATTTGTTTTCACATAAATTAACATTGTATGACTGTTGTGCTTGTATTTGAGTTGTTTTACCAAAGTGATTATTAAAAGTAGATTAATAATACAAAAAAGAGAAATTTCTTACACTTCATTTTCTCTTCTTTTACGACGCATCTATAAGAAATAGGTTTAAGAAAGTTCAGCTTTATGCTTAAAATGATAATGATAAAATGATTTCCTGATATGCTGCTAAAACATGTTTTTCAGAGACCTTAAATCCAGAGACTTGCTGCTTCTGCATTTTTGGACTCATATAATCCCTTTTGATCTGAAGACAATTGAGGTTTTAAATCACTGGGTTTAAACTCAACGGACATAGACTTTTAACCTTTTATTTTGAAAAAATCATAATCCATAGTATACCTGACTCCCACACTGCACATCCCTGCACAAACTTTTGTTTGTCCATATCCTTTAAAATTCTTTTATATTTTATTTTCTACCTGCTACAGTTTTTGTTATGCACCAAGATACAAAAGCAAATTCCTTGTATGTGTAAAACTGTGTTGGCAATAAAGCTGTTTCTGATTCTGATTCTTATTTGGTAAGTTAGTAAGAACATCATAATATCACTTTCTGGTTTTCATTTGACAGAGTTTTTAATGTTGGTTTCACTGTCAATTTATATTCACCTTTTGTTTTATAAACTTTATTTTACTGCTTTGGTTTTACTATGCATGTTAACCTGTTCCCAACTGATGAGGTTTGTCAGTGTCAACATGCATCTGCTGAGCTAGTGAATAATACCACTGAGTTTCTCAAGTGTTTTAAGAACTTTACATAAATATTCTCACAGAAAGTGCAACTCACCACTGACGAAATTCAGCAATGAGCAGCCAGTGACTTATTTGCCAGAGCAGCACACTGCACTCTCGATGGTCACCACTCAGTGTTTTTTAAAACAACAGATGTACATGGTCCATATTTTCATCTTTACTGCAGGAAAACAGTCTGAGACAGTATGACTGCAGCTGACTGATGCCATAAGGCACGTTTTGATGGAAGACTGAAACTTTCTGCTAGCCTTTAGATGTATAAAAAAGAACAGACAAAAGACCTCCAGGACCTGAACAGGGGGAAAGAGAATTATGTGCAGAACTTTTCATGCTTTTTGTTTAAACAAAAAGAGGAGAGGAGTGTGACATGTTCTGCAGAAAACTTGTAGATAAAATAAAATGGTTTAGTTTACAAACACTGCCAGGTCAGCAACAGCTGCCATGGAGGTCAGTGGCAACCTAACGTAATGCCATTTATTTCTTTTCTCAGAATTGCAACATAACAGACTGTGTTATCAATTAAAAAGTGAAATAATCAAGGAAACCTTGCAAATTACTACAAAATATCAGGTCATGGAAAGTCCAGCCAGTCTATTACTACATTGAAAACGTTCATAAACTTTAAAAGTCTGTATCTCACTAGCAGATGCCACAAACACCAGCAGTTGTGGTGGCAAGTCCTCTGCAGTGAAGGTAGTTGCCACAAACAGCAGCAGGTTGGCGGTAGTTGCTAAAAGCAGCAAGTGCCCCAGTAAGCCTGTGGCATCTCAGGCTGCCACAGAAAGTACCACTTGAGCACCTGCTGTAACCATTTCCTGGTGAAAACCCTGCTTCCAAACCCAGGAGTAATGCTATATGTCGACAAGGTCCATCTCATTACACCGAGACTTAACTGAAGATGTCATTGAAACCAGACTTGTTGTGTGAGGTTGTCAATCTAAAAACTAAATGTCATGCTACAGCTAAAGCTGAAATAATTGTGGTTCCATGTAGTTGATCACACTACAATTAAAAGCGTCAAAAAGAAAAGGTGGTCATTGTTTAAGTGGATAAAAGTCTAATGGAATTAATAAAGTACTAAAATTGAAGAAATTTGGAGTTGCTTGAAAGATCATTTTCCGTACTCACCTCTGTAAACCACTCGCATGAATGCCAAAGAATGGATTCATCTGTCCCAGGCCAACCTCAGTGACAGAGGATATCTGTGATCAGCCAGTTCCCTTACACAGCACATCTGGTCTGCATCTGTGGTGGGTAGACAGAGAAGACAGATGAAGGCTTGTTCATTGGAACCTTTTACACAACATACTTCCTCTATGCAATAAAAAACGCTGCATCCATATCAGGTACGCTGTTTGCTCCCCACAATGCAATACTTCACCTTTGACATATAGAGTATGTGTAAATTAAGAACCCCACGTGGTACAAAATGATGATGATTCAGACGTGTCTGTAATCTAAATTTGCTGCTCACTATAAACAAATGACCAAATGTTTTTCATCACAACCTTTGCAGTTCTAATATTGTCCTGGTCAAAACACATCAATACTACAGAATGGGTAAGGCACTTGCTGTAGCAAGGTGATGCATAAAATACTTATAATATGGATGAATGCAGTTTAGCCTACAGTGCATGCTATGCACTGTAGGCTAAACTGGCTAAAAATTGGAGACAGGATGATTGCTGCACTTCTACTTTCAACATGGACAGTTTTACAATCCAAACCTCCATTATATCAGTACAGTCAATTAAAACACAATTTAGAGTCATATTCATAAGCCACCAGACAGGCAACAGAGGCAAGGCAAACACTTGGATATACATATACAGTCGGATATAGTGCAATCAAATCATGGAAATCTTCACTAAATTAACACAGAAATCGATGTTTAAAGGTCAAATAAGGAAACACATTGGAACATCATATTGTAGGATGCTGTGCATATTGGGATTTGTAGTTTTTGCTGGTAAGGATATACTCGTGCATACACAGCTATAAATGTTAGTTTTATTCATAAATTTTAATTATTGTCTAATAACTGTTACATGTGTTATGTTTGCCATTTTTGTGGACTGTAAGGTTTAGTATGTTTTTAAATGTGTTGATTTTTGTGGACTGTAAGGTTTAGTATGTTTTTAAATGTGTTGATTTTTGTGGACTGTAAGGTTTAGTATGTTTTTAAATGTGTTGATTTTTGTGGACTGTAAGGTTTAGTATGTTTTTAAATGTGTTGATTTTGGGGACTGTAAGGTTTAGTATGTTTTTAAATGTGTTGATATTTGGGGACTGTAAGGTTTAGTATGTTTTTAAATGTGTTGATTTTTGTGGACTGTAAGGTTTAGTATGTTTTTAAATGTGTTGATTTTGTGGACTGTAAGGTTTAGTATGTTTTTAAATGTGTTGATATTTGGGGACTGTAAGGTTTAGTATGTTTTTAAATGTGTTGATTTTTGGGACTGTAAGGTTTAGTATGTTTTTAAATGTGTTGATTTTTGTGGACTGTAAGGTTTAGTATGTTTTTAAATGTGTTGATTTTGGGACTGTAAGGTTTAGTATGTTTTTAAATGTGTTGATTTTTGTGGACTGTAAGGTTTAGTATGTTTTTAAATGTGTTGATTTTGTGGACTGTAAGGTTTAGTATGTTTTTAAATGTGTTGATTTTTGTGGACTGTAAGGTTTAGTATGTTTTTAAATGTGTTGATATTTGGGGACTGTAAGGTTTAGTATGTTTTTAAATGTGTTGATTTTGGGACTGTAAGGTTTAGTATGTTTTTAAATGTGTTGATATTTGGGGACTGTAAGGTTTAGTATGTTTTTAAATGTGTTGATTTTTGTGGACTGTAAGGTTTAGTATGTTTTTAAATGTGTTGATATTTGGGGACTGTAAGGTTTAGTATGTTTTTAAATGTGTTGATTTTGTGGACTGTAAGGTTTAGTATGTTTTTAAATGTGTTGATTTTTGTGGACTGTAAGGTTTAGTATGTTTTTAAATGTGTTGATTTTTGTGGACTGTAAGGTTTAGTATGTTTTTAAATGTGTTGATATTTGGGGACTGTGAGGTTTAGTATGTTTTTAAATGTGTTGATTTTTGTGGACTGTAAGGTTTAGTATGTTTTTAAATGTGTTGATTTTTGTGGACTGTAAGGTTTAGTATGTTTTTAAATGTGTTGATTTTTGTGGACTGTAAGGTTTAGTATGTTTTTAAATGTGTTGATTTTTGTGGACTGTAAGGTTTAGTATGTTTTTAAATGTGTTGATTTTTGTGGACTGTAAGGTTTAGTATGTTTTTAAATGTGTTGATTTTGTGGACTGTAAGGTTTAGTATGTTTTTAAATGTGTTGATATTTGGGGACTGTAAGGTTTAGTATGTTTTTAAATGTGTTGATTTTGGGACTGTAAGGTTTAGTATGTTTTTAAATGTGTTGATATTTGGGGACTGTAAGGTTTAGTATGTTTTTAAATGTGTTGATTTTTGTGGACTGTAAGGTTTAGTATGTTTTTAAATGTGTTGATTTTTGGGGACTGTAAGGTTTAGTATGTTTTTAAATGTGTTGATATTTGGGGACTGTAAGGTTTAGTATGTTTTTAAATGTGTTGATATTTGGGGACTGTAAGGTTTAGTATGTTTTTAAATGTGTTGATTTTTGTGGACTGTAAGGTTTAGTATGTTTTTAAATGTGTTGATTTTTGTGGACTGTAAGGTTTAGTATGTTTTTAAATGTGTTGATATTTGGGGACTGTAAGGTTTAGTATGTTTTTAAATGTGTTGATATTTGGGGACTGTAAGGTTTAGTATGTTTTTAAATGTGTTGATATTTGGGGACTGTAAGGTTTAGTATGTTTTTAAATGTGTTGATTTTTGTGGACTGTAAGGTTTAGTATGTTTTTAAATGTGTTGATTTTTGTGGACTGTAAGGTTTAGTATGTTTTTAAATGTGTTGATTTTGTGGACTGTAAGGTTTAGTATGTTTTTAAATGTGTTGATTTTTGGACTGTAAGGTTTAGTATGTTTTTAAATGTGTTGATTTTGGGACTGTAAGGTTTAGTATGTTTTTAAATGTGTTGATTTTGTGGACTGTAAGGTTTAGTATGTTTTTAAATGTGTTGATTTTTGTGGACTGTAAGGTTTAGTATGTTTTTAAATGTGTTGATATTTGGGGACTGTAAGGTTTAGTATGTTTTTAAATGTGTTGATATTTGGGGACTGTAAGGTTTAGTATGTTTTTAAATGTGTTGTTTATATTTAGGTGAGGCTGAGTAATATTATTTTTTTAAATGTGTTGCACGTCTTCCCTGTTAATGTTAGCTAGCTAGGATAACTCAAAGTAAATCTTCAGACTTTATAAAAGGTCATACCAAGTGGACAACAGTGTGACTGCAGCCAAGCTATGGTCTTTTTCCTCTGGTAAGTGCTTTTGCTCAATTTGTGATTCTCATGTAGTTAATCGCTGTTTTTTCCTATGATATGCTAACTTAACATACCTCAGATGTTAATATTACATTGATTATCATGGGCTCAAGTTAGGTTAAATAGGGTGACTTAACAGTTAGTAACTAATATAGGTTACGTCAGCTTTACATAAGATTATACCTAAACACATTTTGATAACGTTAGCTGTCAATATGCAAAATTGAGCCCATAGTTACAGAGAAGGTTAATGTACACATTTTATTTTGACAGTTGTTACATGTGTTTGCCCAACCTCAGTCCCTCTGTAAATTTGGGGTGTCATCTGTAGTCACCCTTCCGTGTTTTTCACGGTAGTTAATGTTAAGGCTAGCTAACGTTAATCCTCTAAAGTCAGCATCACAGAATCTAAAAGGTTACAGATAAGACTGAAGCGATCAAAATTTAACTTTACAACACATTCAAACATATTATCTACATGGTTTGTAACAGCTAACGTTAAAGTATGGAAATGTTAAATATGATGGTGGTTGGGGTGGATCAACATTAAAATTAACTTTGATGAAGAATATCCAGAAATTGAGATCAATGATTTCTTGATATTCTTGATATTATTGTTTTAATTAATAGCATGTACGTTAATGTTTGAACTGGATAAACGGCCGTTTACTGTGACGTGTTTTCTTTTAAGCCGCTAGCTAACACTTAGCCACCTGATGCTAACGGTACTTCAACTTTACCATTCAGCTAACTCACTGGTGAATTTAACCTGAAGAAACTTTCATCAGTCGATAAATAATTGGGTCGAGTTTCTTATTTTTTGTGTGTCTGTTATTCATGTGTATGACTATGAAAGGCTAAGTTGCCATGTAGCAATCACGGAGCTAATGTTAGATTACAGTAACTTAAGGCTAGTCATTAAATAACTGTAACGGTGACCTGGTTAGAAAAACTGGTTCACTTGGCCGCAGTTTTGAGCGTCTAACTTGCTTCTGTCGCTAATAAAGTTACTAACTCGGGACATTTTGTCATTTCTCTTCTATAAAACAACTAAGGGGAAAATGCTTCCAGAAATGTGTAAAGAAAAGTTAACATTACCACCACAAGTGTAACGTTAGTGGTGTGCTGTGTAAGATAACACCTGGAGTTCAAAGCTGTTTTTAATTAGGGTGATAAGTTACATTTCACTGTAAAGTATTGTGCTTTTTACTACATGCGTTTAACAAGTTTAGTTATAGATACTTTACCGATGAGCAGTTTTAACTTATTTAACAGCCATCTCCCGGCGCCCTCATGTTTACTTGTGTCTCCCAGGAAACCTCCATTATTTGCATCAAAATTTATTATGAATGGTCTTTTGTCTGACGTCACCCAAGTTGCGCAGCTGCTCTCTGCGCAGGCAGACGGGACAGCTAATTTATCTGTTGAAATGTCAGGGCAGGAAGGTGATGCACCTAAAACATCCAAACACAGCTGCAAATTTAAGCAGAGGTGAACTGAAAAGTCCCCTCCGTCTCCCCCTCCACTGAACAAAATTCCATATATCCAAACTTAAACGTTGGCAGATATGCCAGTCTGCATAATGCAAAACATAAAACAACAACAGTACACTAAATGATTTTATTCTTGTAATGAAGTATAGTATTACTTTAACTCAAGTAAAGGCGATGTACTTGTGTCTTTGTGCGGAGGCGTTTAGCCAACATTACATGTTATAATGGAGGAGTATGGAAATTTGTTTGTGGTGCCCATAGCACTGAAAAATTACACTTCAGAAACCAAACAACAACATGTCTTTGCAGGAACAATGTCCCAGTTACTTTGGAATATGTTGTATGTTGTTTTATTTGTGGCTTTTTTCTGTCTCTCCTTCCATTTTCCTCTCTCACATGCCTGCTTTCCCCATTTTTCCCCCTCTTCTCTTCACCTCTTTCCAACCACTTTCTTTTTGACCTCCCTCCAGAGAATACGTACTTGAACTTCATCATGACTGATTGTGAGGGACAGAAGGAGGAGCCGGGGGAGGTGGCGCTCACTGTACCAGAAGAAGTTCTTGACTCCGAGGATCAGGAGAGGCCCTACCGCTACCTGGCCCCTGTGGTTTGGCACTGCTTGAAACAAACAACAAGACCCCGTAACTGGTGTCTGCAAGTGACCAATACAGAATATCCTTTTTTACTGCTAGGAGTCTAAAAATACCAAATATGTATGTGTAATAATAATAATACAAACACATTTTAAGTATTATTACATATCAAAACATTATGTATATTTCTGAGTGTATCTAAAGGATTCACAGGCGTCTTTTTCTCACCTGTCTGGCTGACGCAGATTAAAACTTTACGACACTGTAAAAAAATCGGCCATTATTAATCACATTAGGTTCTTCTAGTATGTAATCCTTCTTTGTTGATTAATTATATGAATGAATGAATATGATCTCTCATCCTATGTGTTATGACCTTAACCTCTTCCTCCACGTGGTTTGATAATGTGTCCATACTGATGGTCCTGCTTAACTGTGTGACTCTGGGCATGTACAAGCCCTGTGAAGAGATGAACATCACTCTAGAGGTTAGTGGGACCCCTGCAGTGTTATTATTGGACACTGGCAGTGGAATCTTTTTATCTTTTACTGAATCTTTAACACCTTTCAAATACACTTAAAAGTGTTTAATCTGCATTTCCTTCCTCTCCATGGTAACACACCTTCCAAAACTGTTTACCTCAGTTTCTATTATTGCAGCGTGACTAGATACCTGTGCTGTGATCTTTCATTGGCTACATTGTGTATCTGTAAATAAGTGGCCATATCACGTTTCATTTGAGACCAGCTAAATTAGCAACATAAAAAGCTAAAGATAATCAAAATGTCTTTCTGTATTAGTAGTAAATAGTATTTTGCCACCGTTGTTGTTTTTTTACTGTATGTTTAATCGTACATTTTTTCTTTTATCTTGGAGGATGTATTCTTTGTTTTCTTTGTGATGGAAATGCTCATCAAGATGGTGGCCCTGGGAATCTTTGGCTATGAAGGAAGTTACTTCAGCAACAACTGGAACAAGTTTGACTTCTTCATCAACTTGGAAAAGTTAGTATCCCACAATGCCTATGGCTCATGCGGACAAATCACTCTTGTTGTTTTTTTCATAGTCACCTTAGGAAAACATTATATTTAATTTCTTTAAGTTTTAAAGACGACATGCTCAATCACAGCAGTACTCTTACTTTCAAACCAGAAACACAGTAAAGTTTGGACAGCTTTGGTCAGACTAGCCTGAAGTTTTGACTGTATTTTAGAAAAGGCATTCCTCAAAAAGGTTTTTGAACCAACAACTTCTACGTTTTTCATATTCAGTGTTAGAATGTGTGTACATTTCATGCAAAATAAGACTCATCTCCCTGTTTCTGTCTGAAACTCTCCCGTCAGGTTGTTGGAGTATTTTTTAGCTTCTCTTGGCATTCGCTTAAGAGTCGGTCAGGCGCTCAGGCCAATGCGACTGATAAGCAGAATAACAAGTAAGTCGTAACTTTAATGAGTAGTTGAAGTCAGAAATGGGCTAAACTTTCCAGACAAACCTACGAAGCAGCTGACCAATGAGAGCAGACTGTTGTGAACAGCATGCAAACTTATTCTAGTTAGACTCCCAAATAAAAGTATGAACCTGAAAATGATCATCATATGGTCTCTTTAAATAATCTTTAGAGTGGAGTAATTTTATATTTTCAAAATACCCCAAACTACTATAAATGCATTTTCCTGTATTTTTAAAATGCTACATACTGTGTGTGTGTGTGTGTGTGTGTGTGTGTGTGTGTGTGTGTGTGTGTGTGTATTTTATCTTGATACATTTATTTGAGGGGTATTTTGTCTTTTGTAAAAAGATCCATTTCAATGTATTGTTGCCCATCTCTGTATGTTGTCATGTTAATCTTGTAGATAATTATATTAGCAAAAGATTTCCAAATTTCACTGTGACTGGATGTCAACTGCTGTGATGTGTGTGTGTGTGTGTGTGTGTGTGTGTGTGTGTGTGTGTGTGTGTGTGTGTGTGTGTTTGTGATGTGTGTGTGACATGAAGTATTAGTAAAAATAAATTCTGATTCTTTTTGTGTTTATTTGTGCAGGTATGCGAGGCTTGGTGTCAGTACTCTTGGACACTGTGCCGATGCTTACAAATGTTCTCCTCCTCTACCTCTTTGTCATCCACATCTTCTCCGTTGTGGGAGTCCAGCTGTGGGCGGGGCAGCTGCTCAACCGCTGCTTCCTGGGAGAGGACATTCCCGCGTAAGGAAATTGCTTAGTCTGCTCTTCCAGTGTTTGTATTTATTCCACTTCTCTCTGGGCTAGAAGTTGCACAAATGGCCTCCAGATATTGCTCTAATTTACAATATGTAATGTGATGATGTGTGAACTGCAAATCCTCACAATTGTGAACATTTTGCATAAATAACTTAGGTTATACTAAGTTAATATCCTGCCATTTAAACTGGAAGTGAGTTGTAGTGTGTCAGTTAACTGCCAAATTTGACAACAAATCCTACATCCTGTTTTTTTCAATTTTTCACTCTTTGTATCTATGTATCGCTTATATGACCATATATACATTCATTCTTTATTTCTTAACATGTAGCACATACACCCTGTCATGTGAAAACTAAAAGCTATGTAATGATAACTATAAAAAAGCAATTCTAGTGTGTAAAAGCTTATCATTCTTTTTCTATTCAGAATGTACAATGTGTCCTTAAGTCCATACTACACGTCCACGTATGGTGAAAATGTCCCATTTATCTGTTCGCCTGATGACAAGAATGGGATGGTACACTGCCATGATGTTCCACCTTACAAAAAGGGTGGGGAAACCTGCTCATTGGCTGCACCCCACCATGTTTCAGCTCCAAATGAGTTAGTCCCCACAGGGGCTGGGGCCAGTGCTAACACCTGTGTGAACTGGAACTTGTACTATAATGTCTGTCGTGCTGGGGACCACAACCCTCACTTGGGAGCCATCAATTTTGATCACATCGCCTATGCCTGGATAGCCATTTTTCAGGTAAGAGGGGCTTTGATATGTGTAGAAATACATTTGGATTTGGACATGCTGAAGAAAAAACACAATGATGAGCAGTCAGAATTTTTTGCACTTGTCAGACATGAAATTTATGGTTCTTGTGGGTTTTGGCGGATGGGACTAATGTTCTCTCTGTCATACACTATCATCGATCTATCATAGCAAAGTCTAGCTTTCATCTGGCTGGAGAAAGCTTATTAAAGTGTTAAAGTGTTGCCACAAAGTAATATTTTATTTGCATCACTCTCTGTCTCTCTCTACCGTAGGTAGTCACGATGGAAGGATGGATGGAGATCATGTTTTATTTTATGGATGCTTATTCCCCCTGGAGTTTTATATTTTTTGTATTCGTCACCCTGGTAAGTCCCCACTTAGTTAACAACTTTATTATTTGACCGTTCTCATAGGTCTCAAAAAACTACCTCAAAAAGAGGTTTTGGTATTCTTCCAGACTGATCACTTTTTGGTTGCACTTGACATGGTCATGGTCTGTAAAGCTGGTTAAATAACTTAATTGACATCTATGAAAATCCAACAGCAGCAGCAAAATACACTGAAATTTGAGTTTTGATTTGGTCTAAAATATCACACATTTGAGCTTTATTCTATGCTCTATTGCACTGAGATAGAATACACTAAAGTCAATCTGAGTTGGGGCATTTAGTTTCAGGATGAGAAGCAATAATTGAAATATACATTTTAATGCTGCCCTCATTTACACAGTCTGCATAATTATTGTTTATAAGTTTATTGTGTGTTACTCCTCAAAGAGAGTTATGGTTAACACTTGGACTGCAGTCCTGTTTGATGAACAACTAAACTATTTGCAGTGTTGTGTGGGTTACCTTTTCCCTGTTGGGTCTAAATTAAATTGGAGGCAGTAATCCCAAATATGCAAATGCTGCTAGTCCAATTTCTATGAAGCGGAGTTTTGCAACCCTTGCTCTAAATAGCTACACTTTACTTCCCCAACCAGATGGGCTCCTTCATCATGATGAACGTGTACGCAGTCGTCATCGCCACCCAGTTCTCAGAGAGTATGGAAAGAAGGACAGGAAAGCCTCTTGCTGACGCTGTGTCCATCACTAAGTTCTGTGACAAGTTAACCTGCTGGCTGCGGAAGATCTCCCGTAGATACAACAGGTCAGTAACTGGAAATGTACTACTAAATAGCACTTAAAACACTTTGCTGTGGTCAGATTTGCAGTCTCCAGTGGCATGTGTGTACAACCAAAGTTTAAATATATTTTAGATATTACTCTTGTTCAGCCTTGTTCAGGTCTCACTGTGTCTATGTGTCTGGAGCATTTTATTGGACATTTTGATCAAACTAAATGTGTTATGTTCTCAGCATTTAATTGTTTAGTTTGCATTAGAGACACAAATGAACTAATGCTTTCAAAAGCAAACAAACACCCAACACACACTACCAGGGGAAAAAAACCCATTAAGTCTCAATTTAACCAGAAAAGAACACCCTCTATTTTCACTTATTGTTATGTCTTGTCCTTTTACCAATAGACATCGTAACAAAGTACAACCTAATGGCAGTAGCAGCTTGAACACGTCCTCATTGGTGAGTCCAGTCAGAATCTCTCTGCTCTACCACCAGCAGCAGCATTGTTGCCTCAATAACGAGAGGTCACTTAACTGACTCCCCTGTCTTTCAGGCTCAGGCCTGGATACCCATCAAGAATACAGCTGAGAGGACTGTCAACAGTAACCTCTTTGACCGAGGGATCATGTTTACAGTTGTACTCTGTATTTTGACCATGGTCGTAGAGCACAACGGGCAGGTAATGTGTTTTCGTCTGCTTACTACAGTATCTGTCTACTCGAGTGTGTAAGGTGAATGATAGACCTGAGCAGCTGAAAGGTTCAAAGCTAAAATGGCTCTGGCTGAGAGCTGCTTTAGCCATTTCCTGTAATTCAGGAAATATTTCAGGTTTACCACACGCATTTGGACTTAAGTATTTTGTCATGCTGGGGATGAAGAGAGATAATTCCATACTAATTCTCATACCCCAACAGGAAGACTAGAATGAGATGTAAACTATTTCCTTTTCCTTTTCTTCCTTTACGTAACTGTTCTTTTTTGAATATTTTATATTGATTGCTTGTCTTATCACCCTCCCTATCTTTGCATTTTCACATTCTCTTGTTTTCTGTTGCCCCCTTTCTCCATCTATATCTCTGTTCCACTCTGTCCTTTCTTTCTTCCTCTCATTGTATTTATTTCTTCCTTCTCTTCCTACAGCCTGAGGAGATGACACAAGTGTTACAGATCAGTAACATCATCTTCACCATTGTATTTGTTCTGGAGATGGTCTTAAAGCTGGTGGCTCTCACATGGAAGTACTTTACGGACCGAAACAACATGTTTGACTTTGTCATCGTTATCATCAGGTAATATGGTCCTGTGTAGTCTGACTTTTGACCTCTGCTTATTGCTTTGTCTTGTAATACTGTTTCATTGGAGCCACCCATTTAGTTTTTTGAGAATGGTACACAAAAGCTGTTGCAGAATTAAGATAAATTCATTGTTTCTATCATATTGGAGTAGGATGACACTTACTCAGCAGTGTGAGACTTCAGTGCTTGGAATACAATGTATACCAGCACTTATAACCAGTAACAGGCTGGATTTAAGTAAAACTAGCACAGTATTACCTATAATCTCATGATACAGTATATTAAATCACACAGAAGTTGCCAACAGTGTATTAAAATGTGGCTGTTTTTTTCAGTTTGTGGGAGATAATTGCTAAAGCTGATGGCAGGTTGTCAGTTCTGCGGGCATTTCGCCTGCTGCGGTTTGTGAAGTTGGTTCACTTCTTCCCTTACCTGAAGAAACAGCTGCAAGTGCTGAATATGGCAGTGGAAGGAGCAGCCCCACTCGGTGGGCTACTGCTGTTTGTCATTTTCATTTTTAGGCAAGTACACACATGCAGACACAAAAATCCTTCCTTCATCTGTTTGTAGCTGTAATGTTGCAGGAAAACCAAATGGTTTTGTATCACTAGAATGATTATCACCCACACGACGCAGATATTTAAATGATTCTGACTGAATTTTGTTGTTTCTTTGCAGTGTACTGGGTATGCAATTGTTTGGTTGTAAACTTAACATCAAGACACCATGCGGAGACATCGTCCCTGACCAAAAAAACTTTGACACACTACTCTGGTCCATGGTCACAGTGTTTGAGGTTAGTTTTTGACTTTACAATTTGTGCCACTGTCATTTTATTGCATCATCATGCAAGTTGTGCCTCAACCTCTGTCTCTTCTATTAAATCTATCAATCCAGCTTCTGACTCAGGATGACTGGAATCTGGTGCTGTACAACACGATGGCTGCTACCTCCCCATGGGCCGCTCTCTACTTTATTGCGGTCATTGTGTTTGGAAAATCTGTTCTTCTCAATGTTCTTGTGGGCATAGTGGTTGACAGCTTCCAGGCAAAGGTAAGGCCTTCTTTCTTAGTTTTCTCCAATAGCTAGATTGTTTATACTTTACTGAAAAACACGTCAATGTTGCTGTGAAGTACGTCACACTGAAACACTAACATGCACACCTATGGCAATCTCTGTTTCCTGTTGTTCCAGCGCTCCTCAGATTCTGATCAAATTGATCCCTGTGGGTCCGCCAGCTCCTCTCCAAACAACTTGGCCTCTTCACAGAGAGATAACAAGAAAAATGTAAGTTCCTATGAGTCATAGATTCCAAATTGTGGTTTCTGAGCTAGTGCTTGTGTTGAGCGAGTTGTTTACTTCCCCCTTGTTGAGATACTAGTTACAGTTTGGAGACCCAAGGTGCTGTACTTTCTCAAACATACCAAGTATCCTACACTCCCCTTTGCTCAACTCTGTTTCATGTTGTTTCAGGACCACTCAAGCCACAACCAAGACAGCACTGTCTCTCACCCTGGGCCCAGCAGATCCCCTGCGATTAACTCAGCCCCCGAGGAAGACTCTGCACCTCTAGATGCCAATGAGGACAATGTAAGTTCCTAAGAGTTAAAGTTTTCAAAATTTGGTTTGCAATTCAACTGAGAGTTAACCCTTAGCGAAGATTTTACAAGATTTACCACCAGTGACTAGGTGGTGTGATCAAAACCGCTTTTGGATTTTAAATAAATTGTCACTTTTCTTAGCAACATTTTGCTAGTGTAATGCTGCTCTTCAGAGTTGCTTGTGGTTATTTTATTTAGGATAAAGACATGTGACTGATGTGTAACTATTCACCCCTGCAGAAGCCTTTGAACTTGACCCAGAAAGTGCGCCGCTGGTGCAAAGAGCATGAAGAGTGGTCATTCTACATATTGTCTCCACTGAACAGGTAAGTCTCAGAAACACAAAAACACACATCATTTCATCTGGGTTAAATGAAATGATTGGTTGGCCTACCTGCCTGTCTACCTGCGTGCACTCTGCCCCTGCACTCACTGGGAGTGGCTTTACAGGGAGACCTGAAAGGAGGGGTGGGATTTTTTTGGTTGTATGCTTTCAAAATCTAGTTTCTCCAATATTACCTACTGTAGCTTTAATCCATCTATTCATTTTCTGCTCAGTTATCAGGATTCAGAATGCATTACCTTGATTATTTAGAACATTAGGAATTATTGTTATATACTACTGGGAACTAATGAAAATATACTAATAAATAATTCAATTCTTCTTATCATGTGGTCTTCCATGATGCTTTCATACTCTGGCCAGTATGATCGTGAAACAAGTATTAAACTGTGTTAGTTTTTAAAAGTTAATAAACGCTGTAGTATCATGGGTGATTTTAGCCAGTCAAATCAAATCTGATTGGATACATTTAAATGACAATTTCATAATATTTTAATGTTTTACAGGAAGCAAAAGACATATAAAATGTATTCATATATAAATTAATGTTTGTTTTGACTCCCTCCTTTTTTCACTGATAGCTATTTTGATTAACGTGTGTGTGTGTGTGTGTGTGTGTGTGTGTGTGTGTGTGTGTGTGTGTGTGTGTGTGTTTAGGTTCCGTATCTGTTGCCTTCGTGTGATCTCTCACAAGATGTTTGACCACATGATTCTGCTCTTTATTCTCCTTAACTGTGTCACCATTGTTTTGGAGAGGCCTGGAATAGACTCTAAAAGCATGGTGAGACACACATATACTGAATGTAACCTACAGTAACTTTTACTGCAGACAGGGATATACAGTGAACCCTCACAGAGTGTTGAGACACACATATCCAATCTGAAGCACACAAGCATAGTAAAATAAATATAGACAGATGCACGTGTCCACAGAGATGTGATGAGAAATAGCAAATACAGCGTCACCGCAGTCTGATGAACAGACACACATGCACCCTACACACACTTCCACTCTGTCAAGCTGGATGTTATGTATTTAGTAAAACAAATAATATGTAATAGTAGTTTGATCAGATGTAATACAAAATACATACAAGTTAAAAATGAATCTCACTCTGCCCTTTAGGAGCGATGGATGCTGGATTTGTCTAATTACGTATTCTCTGCTGTCTTCCTGGTAGAGATGCTTGTTAAGGTAAACGTCAGTTTTGTTTTTTTAACTGTAGAGCTCTATGGCCATTGTAACTGAGATGGTATTGTATATTCTGATAGATAAATTACTTTATGACTTTTTAGCTGTTAATTGAGTTGACATCCGAAATGAAATGATACATACATATATATATATATATATATATATATATCATTTTATGTATATACTGCAAATTATTCTACAATTTTGGATATACTTTTGGATCAAACATTTCTACCTTTTTAAGGAATCCATAATGTTTTAATGTTAAATTGGCGTATTGTTGCTTTAATACCAGGTTCTGGCTCTTGGTTTGATATTTGGGAAGGAGAGCTACTGCCGGTCTTCCTGGAATATCATGGACGGTTTGTTGGTGATTCTGTCTTTAGTCCACATCCTCGTCACTTTTGTCAGTACGGTTGATAGTCACATGCTGGGCATCCTCAAAATGTTACGCCTGCTACGGATTCTTCGCCCACTGAGGTATACAATTTATTTTTGTGTATATTTGATGTCTGTGTGGGTTGATACCAGTTAATATGTTCATGTACTGTCTGTGTGTAAGCATACCATATTATTTCATATCATTTTGTGTCTGTAGTTACGTGTGCTGCCTCTTACAAACATCTGTTTGTTTATGTTTGTGTGTTCCAGGGTAATCGAGCAAGTTCCGAAACTGAAGCTGGCTGTGGAAGCTCTGATGGCCTCAGTTAAACCCATCAGGAACATCCTTCTCATTTGCTTCGCCTTCTTCTTTTTCTATGGCATCCTTGGGTTGCAGGTGAGTTGACACATACACACACACACACACACACACACACACATGATCCCTGGTCAGCTTTTAGTCAAGTAATCATAGTAAACACCTCTGTTGAGTGTAATAGCCAACTAGCTTTGATGTAATTGATGTAATCGAGAAATTGAGATGATGTCAGGACAAATAAATTAACACTACAGACACTCTATCTCTGTCTTACACAAACGCTGTAGTTGTTCAAAGGGAAGTTCTACTACTGTGTTGGTGCGGACATAAGAAACATCACCAACAAGACTGATTGTCTGTCTGCCAACTATCACTGGATACGAAAGGAGTACAACTTTGACAATCTGCTTCAGGTACAGACTAACCCACCGAGCACACAGGACAGGTTTTAGATATTGTCTTAAAATTGTTCATGTTCAGCCAATCAGCATGATCACGTGATCTATCAATATGTATATTATGATGGAGATGTGGATCCAGAACTTCCAAACGAACACATTAAGATGATCACATTGGATGATGGATTGCATACACTGTGTGCTGTCTAGTTTCTTTTTAAGTTGCTTAAACAAAAGCATCATATTCATCTAAATATAACGAATGTGTATACTGGAAAAAAATAGACCTGGGGTGTTGACTTACCAGTTATTTCTCTGTTTCCCATTCAGGCTCTGATGACGTTGTTTGTAATGTTCTCCAAAGATGGCTGGATGAACATCATGTATGATGGGCTGGATGCTGTGGGAGTGGACCAACAGGTATATTTACTGGCAAAGTATTTTATTGATGTGTTTACATTGTTATTTATATGATAAAGGAACAAGGGACTATGCAGTCTTGATGTTCATTGTGACTGAGTTTCGTTCTTCTGCTAATTCATTTTCAAATGGCACAGAAATAAATGGAAACTACTGGCAGCCTGGAGCAGTTGGAACAATATAGCTAAATATTTGTAAATGTATAGCATATATTTGAGGACGCAGTTTGTTAACAACTGTCAATAACAGATGGAATAGGGATGGTTGAATTATCCTCTGTACAAGTCAGTAACTAGTTGGTTGCCTGATCCCATAGCCAAAGTGTTACAGTCTGCATGACACCCATCCTCACAACAATGGATAGGCTGGAGCAAGCACATGTCAGCATGCAGAAGGAGATATTAAACACACGAGTTCTACAGACAGCAGTGTAATAAATGTGTCCTCAATGTCTCCTCTCTGCTCTTCTCCTCTCAGCCTGTGAGGAATCACAACGAGTGGATGCTGCTCTACTTTATCTCCTTCATGATTATAAGCTTCCTTCTCCTCGATATGTTTATTGGTGTAATGGTGGAGACCTTCCACCACTGTCAGCAGAATCAAAAAAGAAGAGATCGAGAGTTACTAGAAGAGGGAGGAAAAGTCCAGTGCAACAGTAAGGAGAATGAAGGGGCTTGTTGCGGGTCTATTTTTCTGAGCGTTTCCTTTCAGAGTCTAAAAAAAAAAAGAGAAAGGCTGGTTAGGTCATGCAAACAGAGGCTGATCATATTGGCCAGTGTGATGCATGTATTCAGACCGTTTTAACAGAGCTAAAAACAGCTGCAGCTCGATGTAACATTGATGAGAGGAACATTAAACATAAAAGTGTGGACCATCAAACCAAAAAATAACAATCTGGAAGACTTTGAGATGCTCTGTAGACCTGAGATGAACTGGAGAAAGGTGATTATTCCCTTTGGGTTCACCACTCTGAGCGACTCCTTTCACATGCGTGTAGCCATGTGATCCATTGTTGATATAAAGATATTGATTAGGGCAGCTTTACATGTTTTTAGTGTTTGTTACATATTTGTGTCCCTTCTTTGTGTGTGTGTAGACATGTGTGTTCCAGAGCCTGCACAGATGCCATATTACACTCACTACTCCACCATACGACGAGCTATCCATTCTCTGTGTACCAGCAACTTCTTGGACCTCTTCATGATTGTCATCATTGTCATCAGTGTCGCAGTGATGGCTATCCAACATTACAATCAACCTCCGGTAATGCACACACACATACAGTCACTGCCTGCAGGAGTTGAAAGCTCTGAACTGCCACAAAAAATTTATTTGCATGGGCTTTGTAGAATAAACCTTTCTGTGTCTGCTCAGTATATAGAGAAGATTACGGAGTATTCCTTCTATGTGTGCACCATCATCCTGATCATTGAAGTCCTGCTGAAGCTCGTGGCGTTTGGCATATGGAGGTTCATAAAAATCAGGTGACACAGAGTGAGCAAGAAATTATTTTCCCTTATTTGCATTTGTGTGTAAGCACTGTGTTTAATGACGTTTGCATGTGTTTAGTTGGAATCTGCTGGACGTTGCTGTACTCACGGTTTCCATCATCGGCATCGTTTTGCACAAGATGAACATGGCAGACACAGTTCCCATTAATCCCAGCATCCTGAGAGTATGTAGAGTACTCAGACTAGCACAAGGTACTATACACGCACTCAAAGTGAAATCTGTGTGTGTGTGTGCGCGCGCGTGTGTGTGTGTGTGTGTGCACTTATGGTATAAGTTATCCATGACCACTCTTGTGTCTCTCTTCAGTCCTAAAAGTCAAAAAGCTAAGAATTCTGCTAAAAACCATCATGAAGACTCTCTCACAGGTAAACACAGACACTGTGGGATTTATTTAGTTTGTTGTCTGATTCATTATGAATGTAAAGTGAGTATAAATTAATTTATTTTGCACAGGGATAACCTTGCTCTTGCTGCATTTGTTCTTGATGTTTACCCACATTACAGTATGCAGATTCTTTCCCTGAGGTATCTCTGTTTGTGCTCTGTTTGCACATTAGAAACCCTATGACAGTGCTGTGCAACCCAGTCAGTTTTATTATTAACTTTGCATATTAATAAAAACTAAACACATCAGATAGGGCCTAATATTCAAATTAGTCATAAAACTCAAGTTAGCTGTACAACAGCATTAAGGGATCATCTGAAGATCAACAGGAGGAAGTGTTGAGTTTGCATCAACAGACAACAGTTGCAGCAGCAAATTAACAAAGCAAATGGGAAAACCCAAATGTTCAAAAGATGACATTCCTAAATGTCTGCAATGATAGCCTGTCTCAAATAAAGTAGTTCCTTTTAGCTGAGGCCCCTGGTTGAGTATTTAGAATATCTACATTGTTTGTTGTGCAGGAGATATAACATTGATTATGATTCCAGGTGGGAAATATTTGTCTGCTCTTCACATTCTTTTTCTTTATCTACGCTGCGGTGGGAGTGGAGCTCTATGGCAAGCTAGGTCAGTCACACTACTAGCAGAAAACACACGTACACACGGGGTTACAGCAAAGGATTATGGTTCTAGAGATGACCTCAGTATCAACATTGTTGCCAAGGAAAGCCAGAAACCCTTTAGCTGAACCTCAAGTAGTAGTAAACCTCAGGAGGCAGCCTAGTAAATACCACAGTCACCCCAGAGCATCATTTATCCATTAGCTAATCCTTTTATAAAATCATAATGGACCACAACATAGTTACATTTGGATAAATACTACAGGCCCACTCTAATGCCACATCTTTTTAGCTGACTCAAACACACGTCTGAAGGATTTTATTGGTTGAAGTCAACAGGTCCACAGCGCACTGATATCAATATCTGGATGTCTGTGCTGTGTGTCTCTGTGTTAATCAGAATGCAATGATGACCGCCCGTGCCTGGGTTTACGCCCCGAAGCCAACTTCAGACATTTTGGGGTGGCCCTGCTCACGCTGTACGGCGTGTGCACCGGAGACAACTGGAGCGTGGTTTTGAAAGTATGTACTCACTCATACATTTACACAAGCTCTATATATACAGCATGTTATCCCCTATTGAAACCGTCGTTATGTGAGGGATAATTACCCAACAATTACAAGCACTATACCTTTGAAGGGAATTATCCCACTATATCATATCATTAATCATCATCATTAATTCAATTTGCAGTTCTTTTAACAAACTTATTTTTTCTGTCATTAGTACCACATTTTGTATTACTTCACTGGAAACTTCTCACAGAATCATTAGGGAATTCTGACTAAATTACAGACCCATAAAATAAAGCATTATAGTAATGTTTTTTTCTAACTTTTGCTGTACCATTTAGTTTCCAATTGTCAAATTATTATAATTACTGTGGTTATTAAACAGTTAAGATTTCTGAGAAAGAATGGTTTTGTCATGTTGCCTCCAGTCTGTGTGCCAGTCCCTCTTCCTTTCTGAATCTTGCTCTGTGTCTCTCAAGGACGCAATGAGAGAATGCCATCCGGGTGACCACGGCTGCATAAGCTACCTTTCCTGGGTTTCTCCGTTGTACCTCATCAGTTTCGTGGTTATGGCCCAGTTTGTGCTAGTGAACCTGGTGGTGGCAACAATTATGCAAGCGCTGGAGGACACGAACAAGGTACAGTACATACAGCTGTTCTTTGGTAAGAACAGCTGTAAAGCTAATATTTAATTTGGTACTAATTCTAGGTACTGTCATCAAAATATAAAAAGAGTAAAGTTTCCAATAATTAATGGATAATAAATTGATAATTACTTGGGTTTGAATTGAGCCATTCTTTCAAGGAATATTCTTTCTCAGAACTTTAGAAACAAATCACTGTAGCAAATGAATCTTACTTGTGATTTTACTGCAATTTATTGTACAAAGAAAAAGTGCAGTGCAAATTACAGGAAAGATGTCCTTGTTAGTCTGAATGATCCACCAAACAAAATATGAAAACGTCGAGAGCATCCGGTGGATTATCCAGAGTAAGAGCTCAACATCCTTACCAGACCCCTACATCATCAACAGCTAAAATCAATAATAGATTGTTTGTTTTTTTAGATAGGATTGTGCTGTGGGAGGAACCATGACATGGACAAAATAATAATAATAAACAAAGCACTGATTTCTGACTTTGACGTTGCCATACCAATGTAAGAAGAATATGTTTATATTTCACAACAAACCTACTGACTGCTGTCTTCTCCCAAAGGAGGAAGGAATGCATGACGAGGCCCGGCTGTCTCCAGGGGAGAGTGACAGACCCAGTGCCAGCCACGTCAATGCAGAGGGCTCCTCAGAGACGTGAGGTCGCACAGAAATTATTTACTTGTTTTGAGGAGTAATGTATATGTTTGATTTAATGCCACATGTTGGTTTTAATGGCATTTGGTTTTATCATCTTAGAGGGATTTTGAAATTGTATAATGTTTTAATTATTATTTTCTTATTTTAATTAACAATATTTTGTAAATAAATTGTATATATTTGATTTAATGCCACATGTTTTTTTGATGGAAGTTGTTTTTATCTTCTTATGTTATTAGAGTGATTTTGAAATTGTAGAAGGTTTTAATTATTAGTTTCTCATTTTAATTAGCGATATAAACTGTGTAAATAAATTGTATATATTTGATTTAACTTAATGTTTAAGCTATTAGAGTGATTTTTATACAGTTAGTTGTTGGTAATTGATATTAAATATATAATTTTCTAGTTATCGTTCTTGTTTTCAAGTAGTAAACTGTGTATAGATGTTTTTCATTTTGACTATGTATAAATTTCCGATATAATTTTTCTTGAATAAATGTAATCAACCTGATTTACACAGACACTTTTTTTTTATCCACTATTTTGTTGTTTGAAGTAGTGATATAAACTAGCTTTAATCTGGGAGTAGTAAAAGTGTAAAGAGATGAACAGGGTTACACAAGGAATTTTCAAACATCTCCGGAACATGACTCATAATACAGCAGACACATTGTACACAGAAAACAAACACTGGGGAAAAGAAAAGCAACTTATTTTAATAAATACATTTCAGTGTTATTTTAAATATTTTAAATCCTAAACACATAAATACATATAATATATGTGGTTTAGGGCTGAAGTCCACTTACTTTAAGGGTTGGTGGATGTTGCTGGACCATTTGGGAACATGTAACAAATGCATGAAAACATGGAACAGCTATAAGCTACTTTTAAACAGGAAGTGGAAACTTGATCTTTGAAGGCCTCAGATTTTCCTCCTTCAGGGGGGAGACCATTGTCCCAGTTCCATTGTACATACTACTTGTATTATCTGCATTGTCAGAGTACACTGTTTTTGCAGTTTACAATAAATCAGACACTCTACCATTTTGTTCTGACAGGAAATGATGAAATAAAGCACTGATCTTGTCTACCTATCACACTGACCTTGGAAACGCTATAGTCAAGAAAAACACTAAATGTTTTTCAAAGATTTAATTCTGTATTGTTTTTTCCCAGGATCTTCCTCTGCTGCCTCACCCTGCAAAATTAGCTTGAATGTATTTCAGCGGCTGCATTTCTTCTCTGCATTGTAGTACAATGTATGTTAACAGTCATTTCTCAAAGCACTTTTACACTACATCTGCATTCACCAGTCACAAACATTCATACACTGGTGGAACAGCCACCAGGGGCAATTTGGGATTCAGCATCTTGCCTGAGGACACTTTGACATGCAGTCAGGGGATTCAACCACTGACCTTCCGATTAACAGCCAACCCGCTCTACCTCGTGAGCCACAGCCGCGCCCCGCCTTAGTATTGTGTACCTTAGTATTCAGCACTTTTGCATAAGAGTGGAAGGAAATTGTCCAACAGTCTCATAATTTAATTTAAAAGCAAAGAATCATGCAAACATTTGTGGAAGTCAGTCTGAGTGGCAGGTCCTGCAGATCCAAGATAATATAATTATAAATGATGAAGCAAGGACTTTATATTAGAAAACTGCATATTGCAGCCAGTCATTAAAAGAGAAAATTGTTTTCTCCTTCATATAATTGATTTCCTGGTACACACAAGCTAAGGTTTTATCAGGGCTTACAATCTGTCATTTGGTCATCTTCTGCAAGTCAAACCATAGGTTGGCTTCCATAGTTAATTATAGTAGGGCCCAAGTACATGTTATAAATATAATGTTCCTCAATTATGTGGCACACAACATTTCCAGGCCAAAAAAATATTTATAAGACATGTCTGTGTTACAGGCCATGTGTCATTTAATATGATAAGGATGCCACATGCCCAGTTAGTCTTGTTATTTTAACTTTTAAGTGTTTTTGTTTGCAGTGCACAGTTGCATCCTGTCTCCGTCCGTGTTTAAAAACGTACACGGACCCGGTCGGGAACCACAAACTGTATTTCAATTTCCAACCTTGTTGTAATATGATGATTAAATTGATCTTGTACCTTGCACCTTGTACTGGTGTGTCTGCTGGCCTGGAGAGGGCCATGCTCGTGCCTAAAGGTCATGTAGCACAAAATGATTCAGAAAACATGCTTCAGAACCTGGATGCAGTGTGAGGCATGTGATGTCTGGTCTGTGTGCTTGAGGCTTTGGCTCTCCATGACCATGACGCTACTTCTCTCATGACACCCTATGATGACACCTTATTTAGCCACTGAGAGCGTACTGACAGCGCACCTGCTAAATGTGACATCCGACTTCCCCTCTTACACGCGCGTACACGCGTGTCCACCACAGCGACACTGACATCTGTTGACGAGTTACTGGTAGTGCAGGCTGACAATGCCGTTGGTGATGAATAAAGATGCCCTCTCATATTTCACAGTACATGAGTTCAGTGTTTCAATAACACATAGACACATTTAGAGAACTCTAACATTTTACACTTACACTCAGGAAAAACACTAATATCGACAGACAGCAAAGCTTTTTGAGCTACTCACATGTGGGCGGGGTTTAAAGCCCTGGCAGCCGCAGATAGAGAGGTTCTTCGATGAGGTCCTCCTAGTAACGAGGCCGACAGAGAGGTGAGGGGAGGATGATCTGATAGTTAACGGATTATTATAAAGATTAACACTGCCAGTGCACCAGCAGCGAACAGGTGAGTAAAGCTGTCCGTTTACCGACCGACTTTAGCTTCGTTGCTTCGGCATAGACCACATCAAGTTGCAATGGGTTGTAGCCCCAGGTTTAGCCTCTCAAGTATTTAATTCAGAGCTCATTTCGATAGCATTGAGGCAGTGCAACTGTTCTCGTATTATTCACTGCCATTGCTTATCGCCCAAACAAAAAACGAGTCTCCCTGCCTTATCTTGCTTTATGGTGGCCGTCCCGGTTCATTTATATTCCTGCAGGGTTCCTCTGGGATTTGCCTTTAACGCACAATTCTGACATGCCGTGTAAAAGGTGCAGAAATCACGCCACTACGAACTAAGTTCAAAGTATGTATGTGACAGTGAGGGAAGACAAGCCAAGTTAAAGTGATTTTCTTTCATATAAACTGTTTAGACAAATATAAGCATGAGGTGTGGCGTTTAGATGCGTCACTAGTGGAATGTATTTTAATCTTTTTGTAGGCAGCAACATGTCAAACCAACCCAAAACCTTGAGGAGCCTAGGAGAGAGAGAGAAAGACAATGAGAGGTGGGCAGGCTTATATAAGCTTGGTTGTGCTAGAAGTGGACAGTGAGGGAACCTTATCAGTATAATGTTACAGAGTAGAGTATCTAATCTCTCCCCCTCTCTTACCTTAGTCACACACTCAGGAGCAGCTCTTTTCTCTCTTCACGATGGCTGAGACTAAGGGGAAATTCGACTTTGCCATCGACCGGGGTGGCACCTTCACCGATGTGTTTGCCCGGCTGCCCGATGGTCGAGAAAGAGTCCTGAAGCTGCTGTCCCGGGACCCCCAGAACTACAAAGACGCTCCCACTGAGGGGATCCGTAGAGTACTGGAACAGGTAATGTGATCTTTCTTATGTTTTTCAACCTGTCATGTTTATTGTTTAGCAACACCAAGTAAATTCCTTGTATGTGTAAACCTGCTTGGCAATAAAGCTGATTCCGGTTCTGT
The DNA here is from genome assembly GCF_014851395.1 of Micropterus salmoides. Classification (NCBI taxonomy): domain Eukaryota; kingdom Metazoa; phylum Chordata; class Actinopteri; order Centrarchiformes; family Centrarchidae; genus Micropterus; species Micropterus salmoides. The sequence continues at coordinate 38,586,190 of NW_024040040.1, read as the reverse complement.
GATAGGTGGATGTGTTAATGCATACTTTTCTGAAATATTATTAATATTATTTCATAGTTAAAATTACATGGGAAGAGTTTTGTGAAATTTGAGGTCAAATGGAGATGAAGAAATACACCTGGTCATTGCCTGAAGCCTTGAAAGTGATGAGTTACTGGAAAGCTAGGTACTGCTACCTACTAGGGGCTGGATTTGGGTTTAAAAGATGCCCTTGGCTTGGTCGAGCTAGAGATGTTCAAGATGGCAGTCTTGACTTGGAAGTCCCGAATCCTGAGATTTGCCTTTTGACTCCTAATGTGCTCCTCCGTTCAATTTAATTCTTATTACAGTTTTACCATAATACTATGACATGAGTCTGACCCAAGACACATGCCAAGCATACCAATGAAGCTGCCAAAACAAAGATATTGTATTTGTAATGGACAGGTAGCCCAGCAGGCTATTGCCAAAAAGGTGGAAGCATGGTTAGGCAATCCTGCCTTAGTTTAAAACAGAGTATTAAAAAACTATTTGTTGAACTTTAAGATTATTATAAAGCCGACAGCCTGAGAGCAGATCAAAACATGTCTGTAAAGACAGCAGTCGAATGAAGCACAAAAGAGACAAAGAAATCATATTTAGCTATTATTTAAGATAATTTCATATGTAATATTACATCACTACATCATCTGTATGAACAGTAAAGTGAAATACTGTACATATTTGTGTGGATTTATAACAGGAAACAGGGCAGGTCTTTCCTCGCGACCAGCCTGTAGATACCGCTATGATTGGCTGGATCCGAATGGGAACAACAGTGGCAACTAACGCGCTCCTGGAGAGAGAGGGAGAAAGGACCGCGCTCTTGGTCACACTGGGCTTCAAGGACTTGTTGCACATTGGCACACAGGCCAGGCCAAAACTATTTGATTTGGTTTGTAATGCTTGTTTTCTTAACCCATGAGTAAATACATAAATGTTCGGAAAGGCTTACGTAACCCCTAACCCCAGCTACCCAAGTCACAAACATATTCACGTTTATCGTCATCATTATGCCTTTTTGACTATACTGTATGTGGTGTTCATGAGCAGCCTGGGTACAGGTCTAGTGTCCCTGCAACACAAAGGTTTAGTCATTATCTTACAGATAATGTTACAGAAACAAGGGACAGTTGTTGGAGTTTGTCCCCAGACCAGTTGTACCATTTATGGTTTAAGTGTTCACCGATCTATGAAGCTGATGCTGTGTTACAGAGCAAACTTTTGGAAACACAGATATAGAAAAGGCTAATTAGAATAACAAAGTATAGATTATTCTGCAATAAACTATATTTTGCTAATTTTAAGTGCTGTTCACATACAGTATAGGCAAACTATACCCATCAAACAAACATGGAGGCTTACTCTGACCACTAGTTCATTACTTGTTGACATTTGACCCAGCCTCCTGCATTATGTTGCGCTCAGTCTTATCAGTATATCACGGGCATGTACGGTTGGTCATATGTTTCTCTTGTTGGAACACCTGCTTTGAATTTACACAACTTGTGTGTGTGTTTTTGTTTGTGTGTATACAGGAGGTGGCAGTTCCTGAAGTGCTTTACGAGGAGGTAATAGAGGTGGATGAGCGAGTCGTCCTCAGGCAAGATGGCTGCCAGCTGCCCAGACAAGATCCCAAACGTATTGTCAAAGGTGTGAAACACAACTTTTTGGCCGAAACCCTAAATGCAGTGTAGATCTTTTATGCTGCTACATTTTTTTTAGCCAAGCTAGAAGCCTGGCTAATGGCAATATCAGTCTGCCTGTTAGTCCACCACTTTGGTCCAGACTCAAATATCCCAAAATCCATTAGATTGACTGTCATGAAATTTGGTACTCACACTTATGTCCATCTCAGGATATATTGTAATAACTTTGGTAATCACTTAACTTTTCAATTTCAGTTTGTCCAATACTTTGGTTTATGACTAAATACTTGCTAAACGAATGACATTCCCACCAGCCTCAGCTTTACTTTATGTTAAGTGCTAGTTAGCGTATGTTACCATGCTAAGATGCTAAACTAGGATGGTGAACATGGTAAACATACCTGCTAAACATCAGCATTTTAACTTAGCATTATCATTGTGAGCATGTTTGCACCTTGGTAAAAAGCACTGCGGTGCCTGAGAACAGCCTCACAGAGTCTCAAAGGTTGGCTGTAGAGTCTTGTTAATACATAACGCAGTTTACAGACAGTTATATAGGTTTTTTAAATCAGTAACTTACTTCAGTTAACTTCAATAAGTGCACAAAAAAGAGCTACATGCTATAGCAGCTCTGTGAGGCTGTAAGTCGTGTTTTACTACTTATGTTTACTTATGCATTACTTCTCATTTTGTTTGAATTATTATGTAAATGAAATGTACGCATAAATACAAAAGTTTTTACAAACATCTCTCTGCCTCCAAATCTCCTCTGTAGTTATCCTCAGCCTTCGGTGGTGACAGGGCTACAACAAATGCAATATTCTGTATGTTCTTTGGTTGTAAATGTAGGAATGTAAGCTCATTCTACTCGCACACACATGAGAGCTTTGCCTGAATGCCGTGTATAATTTGAAATAATCCTGATAATCTCTGTGTGTGTGCTGGTGTCCCTCAGGCAGTACAGGCGATTCTCTGGAGGTGTGGAGGGAGCTGGATCTGGAGCGAGTGGAAAAAGACCTGAGAGGAGTTCTGTCTCGCGGGATCACCAGTCTGGCTGTGCTTCTGCTGCACTCATACACGTCAGTAGTACAGCTTGTGTTTTTGTACTGTTTGGCATATTTACTCAATAATCTGATATGTTGTTCCCTCTTTCTTTCATTGGCTTGCTTTCCTTTCCTTCCCAGGTCATCTCGCCGAGCCAGGAACTTAACTTCCAACTCACTGCTCACTTATATGTTGTTTTTTCTTTTTGTCACTGTATACTCATTTATGCAATTTTTGCTCTGTATGTGTCTGCGGGAGTAAAAGTAGGCTGTAAATGTCAGAGGTATCTGGTGTCCACTAGCCTGTTTCTATTGTATGCAATCAATCAATGAGGTTAACTGGGTGGAAGTTCATGTTTCTCTTCAACATTTTCTCTCTTTACCTCCATTTGTTCCTTGAAATCCATTCACAGTTGAAGTAACAGTCAGCAGATTTATTACTTCTAGTTCATAATAAAGAAAGTAATCAAAGCAGTTTTGCTTCATGTCACACCAACAAATCACATGCATACTTTCCTTTCCATTGGGAAATATTTGTCTTGAAAGGCTTTTAAGTGATAAGACAGACACAATAAAGAGCAGAGGTGATATTGCAGAAGAGCTTTATGTCCGACTTGCTTTCTAGCTTCACTCCATTCCTCTCCCTGTGTGTGTCTCTCTCTCTCTGTTTTAGATGGTCCGATCATGAGAAAGCAGTGGGCGCTTTGGCACGTCGTCTGGGCTTCACCCAGGTTTCTCTGTCCAGCGAGGTCATGCCCATGGTGCGGGCGGTCCCTCGGGGCTACACTGTCTGCGCCGATGCCTACCTCACACCCAAAATTCATCAGTATTTAAAAGGCTTTACCTCTGGGTTCAAGGGCGGCCTGAAGGTGTGTTCCGGTGTATTTTTCAGATCAACATTTGTGTTTTTCTTTTACTTTTTTTCTTTAGTCTACTGTTTAGTCTATAGAGGTATAAATCAGTCACCACCTTACAGATCACAGAGAGGGTTTTCCAGATTTTTGAGTAGCTGGGTGTCTGTTTAAGACCCTATTTCATCTGAACATTGAAATGATCTCTTCCATCCCCTATTTCCCTCCATCCTCAGGATGTGGATGTCCTGTTCATGCAGTCAGATGGTGGTCTGACACCCATGGAGCAGTTCTGCGGTTCACGGGCCGTTCTGTCCGGCCCAGCAGGGGGTGTGGTGGGATACGCTATCACCTCTTACAGCCAGATGGAGAAAAAACCTGTGATTGGCTTTGACATGGGTGGTGAGTACGGGGACTGCTGAGGAATACTGTTAGTACCCTAAACAATTACTGAGTGCACCGACTATGTGAGGAACTTCCTGCCATTGTTTTGTAGTTCTTTGTTTTTGTCAATTCAGTACATTTGATTAGATTTGATTTATTTCTGTCTTTCACTTGCAATTGTTTAAAATGTTATTAAGTGCATAGATTAATTACAGTTTAAAGGTACAATGTGTAAGACATTATGTCCAAGACTTCTATGTAATGTGTTGTGGAGATATCTACTGAAGTTAGCATGCTAACACAGCAAGCCACAGGGCATCCTGTCTTTTGATACCGCTTGTGCCCCTCACCACAGATCATCATACAAGGCGATGGTCTTTTTAACTTCATTGTTGCAGAAGAAGTGACACCCACTAATCCAGAGATAATATAAAGATAAGCTCTGACGTTACATGCGATTAGAAAAGAGCAGAGGAGCCGAATGTGGCCAGGAATTACACATTGTACATAGAATTACACATCTCTTTCTGTGTGTATTTAAGGAGAAAGCCTATCTCTTGTCTTTCTCTCCAGGAACATCCACTGATGTAAGCAGGTATGCAGGCCAATATGAACACGTGTTCGAGGCTACAACAGCTGGAGTCACCCTGCAGGCACCTCAGCTGGACATCAACACTGTGGCTGCAGGCGGAGGATCACGACTCTTCTTCAGGTCTGTTAGTCAGTCGCCAGTCTTGACACACATTTGTTTATGATTTTTGACTATCGCACAAGGGTACAAATGACCTTCTGAATGCATCGAACAAAGTACTTGTCTCTGTACTTGTCTTGTTAGATTTAGACACAATTGACCATTACGCCCTATTATAGAGACTCAAACCTTTAATTTGCATTAAGGAACAACACTGAGCTGGTTTAAATCCTATTTATCAAATCGATCTCAGTTTGTACATGATGAATCCAAGTGTCTGTGCTTGGACCAATATTATTCACCTTTTATATATGCTTCCTTTAGGCAATATTATTAGGAAACACTCCATTAGCCTTCATTGTTATGCAGATGAGACTCAATTATATCTATTAATCAAACCAGATGAAACAAATCAGTTAGCTAAACTTAAATCATGCCTTCAGGACCTGCAATTAACTGATGTTAAACTCAGACAAAACTGAAGCTATTGTACTTGGCCTCAAGCACCTCCGAAACACATTATCTAAAGATATACTGTAGTTACTCTGGATGGCATCGTCCTGGACTCCATCGTCTCTGAGTTATCTTTGATCGGGATATGTCTTTTAACTCTCACATAAAAGAAACTTCAACGACCACCTGTTTTCATCTATGTAACACTGCAAAACATCAGGCACATCCTGTCTCCAAATGATGGAAAAAAACTAGATCATGCACTTGTCCCTTAAGACTTTCCAGTTAATCCAGAATGCTGTGGCACATGTACTGACAAAAACTAAATAAACAGATCATATTTCTCATGTTTCAGCTTCTCTGCACTGGCTCCCTGTAAAATCCCGAATAGAATTTAAAATCCTTCTGCTCACCTGCAAAGCCTAAGCTTAATGGTCAGGCACCATCTTATCTTAAAGAGCTCATAGTACCTTATTACGCCACTAGAGCACTGCACTCCCAGAATGCAGGGTTACTTGTGGTTCCTAGAGTCTCTAAAAGCAGAATGGGAGCCAGACCCTTCAGCTATCAAGCTCCTCTCCTGTGTCCTACTTACTATAGATCTATTTACATCTGCTATTTAGCTGGTACAATAAAAAAAGCAAATATCAAAAAAACAGGTAAATATTTCCAGCTGCAGCTTTAAACAGTGAATACATAATTTATGCTCCTGTATCGTTCTGGTGGATGATTAACTGAGTGAGGCGATATGAATGACTATGACAAAAGAATAACATGTAACTTAAGTTAAACACCTACTGCATGATTAAATTAGACCCCAGTTTAAGCTATGTAAAATACGGGATCCATTTTGTTAGCAATGGTAAAGCTTTAAAAGTTTGAGGTTAATGTGAGAATGTAATCTTGCCAGTCTGTTGTAAATAATAACTAGCTGACCTTGTACTCTCACATTCATTAAAACGGCTACTTGTCTGCATCCAGTTGTTTAGTTTAATTTGAAATCAATTAAGAATTTATTTGAATTATTTCTTGTTCCTTTTTCCTCATCTCTCCTTCCTTTACTTCCCTCTCAGATCAGGGATGTTTGTGGTTGGACCAGAGTCTGCAGGTGCACATCCAGGACCAGCCTGTTACAGGAAAGGTAATAGGTGTCCCCTGTAACTCCCTTTATTTCGTTTTTTTTCTCAGTGTATTATTGTGATTTCTTCAGTACACAGCCTGGTTGATAGTATTTTCCCCAACCTTCAATGGTTTCACTCTCTTTTAAATAATTCTCCTACATTCATCTGACCCTTCATGCTGTCGGACAAAAAGCCACACACAGAGCTTTCTGTTCCCATACCCCTTCTCTGATTGATAATCTCGTTTAACTGTGTGAAGGTTGAAAATAGGTAAGAGTCCAAGTTTCAGATGATATAACTGAAGCTTGCCTCATTGTTCTCAGTTTGAGCTGCAATGTGTGTTTACAAAACGAAACTTGACTCTGAGTTCATTGTTGATGTTCCCTGCAGGTGAGCGGTCAGATCTCCAGGGCTTTTTCACATTTCATTACAGAGTTATATGAAATATGTTAAAATACAAGACTGAAACGCCTAGCAATGCATCTTACACAAAAGCAGCCTGTACTTAGAACAGCATGAGTTTAAAAACATAAAATTGATTCCCTGTGGGATTTTCTTAGGTGGCCCTCTGACTGTAACCGATGCCAACTTAGCCTTGGGTCGCCTCCTCCCCTCCTTCTTCCCAAAGATCTTTGGTCCCGGGGAGAACGAACCACTGTCATTGGAAGAAACCATGAAGCATTTCCATCTTCTGGCCCAGGAGATCAACCTCTTCCTGTCTTCTAACAAATCACAGGCACTAATATTTACTGAGATATTAAGCTGAGCTTCAGATGTTCTTAATAATTCGGTAGGGGATTGATGTAGGGATGATAAGGCTAAAATGTTTTTTCACAGGTTACCACAAATGGGCCCAACCAGTCGCACAACAGCACGTCAGAGATGAGTGTGGAGGAGGTTGCTATGGGATTCATTCGTGTTGCAAATGAGGCCATGTGCCGGCCAATCAGAGCTCTGACACAGGTATAAAGTCTCAGCTACTGAATGTTTGGTTGTTAAAATATATATATGATTCATGTTTTTTTTTTTTTCTTACTTTCACCCTCCCGTCTCTGTCACTCTCTCATTCTTGGCCCATACCCACATAGGCTAAAGGCCATGATACATCTCAACATGTGCTGGCTTGTTTTGGGGGTGCAGGTGGCCAACATGCATGCGCTATTGCCCGAGCCCTGGGGATGAAGACTGTCTTTATACATAAGTAAGGGTGATTGGTTGTGTGTATGTGCATGTGTGTTGTAAGAAAGAGCCGTGTTCATGGGCAACATGTTTTGCTGTAATATGTATTTGTGTGTATGTGTTGTAGATACAGCGGCGTGCTGTCAGCCTATGGTCTGGCTCTAGCTGACGTGGTGGAGGAAGTGCAGGAGCCGTGCTCACTGAAGTATGAACAGGACTCTTTCGGCAAGCTCGATCAGAGGGTGGAGCGGCTCTCGAAACGCTGCCACGATACACTTTGTACACGTGGATTCACCAGGTCAGCACCCACAAAACACTGCATGGTTTAGGGTTAACCTTATGCTTCTCCAGCTGTGTTAATACACACTTTTTTTCATTGATACTCCCTGAATACATGCATTTTTATCTTTTTCTTTTTATCCTCTTCAGCGGCCAGATAACCATTGAGGTTTTCCTTCACCTGCGTTACGAGGGCACCGACTGCGCTCTCATGGTTACCGCTGCCACTTACCCCAGCAACGCCCAATCCTGTCTATCTGGAGACTTCAAAAGTGCCTTCACCAAGCGGTTAGCTCTTTCTTTACTCATTTGCTCAAAGATTTGTAAGTTTATTCATTCACTGAGCTGTAATAAACTGCAACCCGTATTCACTCATGAGTGGAGAAATCATTGCCACTTAAACTTTTGCTCCGCTGAGCCCTCTGTTCGCATTGCATAAGCAAACACACTATCAAGTTAATGTGTCGTTTTTCCATAGGAGATAAGCTCAGTGTTGGGCAAGCTACTTGGAAAATGTAGTGAGCTAAGCTACAGCAACACAAAAGTAGCTTAGTTACATCTAAGTTACTTCAATTTTTTAAATATTCTATAGTTAGGTCGTGTGTGTGTGTGTGTGTGTGTGTGTGTGTGTGTGTGTGTGTATATATGTGTGTATATATATATAAACCATTGTTGTTTGTATAAAGTAACTTAATTATCACATTTTCATGTGTATATGTGTATGTCATGTAATACTATTTCTTATTTTAATAATTGTTCCTTTGAAAAATTATACTGCTTGTCAAAAAGCAAGACATATTTTTAATGTAACAAAGGCCTATATTGTGTTTTTGTTGTTTTTATTCCTCTTTCTTTAGTTTTTATAATGTCATTTCATTGTTTATTAATTATATTTTTTTCATTGTTTATATGTGAATTTGTGCTCTGGCAACATTGCAACCTAAACATTCATGGAAATAGGTCTGAGAGAGTGAGAGAGAGAGAGAAATGTCTCATCTCATCTCATGGAAACAAGTTTCTGCCACTACATATGAAAGTTTCCTTCTCAGTAGGAAAAGGTGTCCAGGCTGGACCCTGATCCTTCTCACAAGAAGTGTTACAGTAACTATCACAATTAAAAGTAAACTCAGTCACGTGTGTCTATATTCCCATGCAGCAAAGTCACAGACATCAGCCCAAGGATTGGTACGTGATGTCACCGTCACACGGAAGCTACCGCGCTACTCGGTCAATAAAAGAGCTTTGTTACTGAAAAGCTATTTGATTCAGAAAATAGCGACGCTACCACCAAGCTACTGAGAAATGTAGTTAAGATAGTAATGGTGCAACTTGTAGTGATGCTACTGCCCAACACTGGATAAGCTTAGTAAACTTTAGAGCGGACATTTCTTTACATTCAGTCTACGTTTCTTCTCCTTCTCTTATGTGGCACCTCCTTTGTTTTTTTCTTCTTTTAGTTATCTGACGGAGTTTGGATTCACCATCCCAGACAGACCAATCATGGTTGATGACATCAGAGTGAGGGGTTGTGGGAAATCTGGAATCAAATCGGTGTATAAAACAAAGATGGGACATGGACAGGCCAAGCCAGTCACGGTACACATACAGCGGAAATTATCATATATGTAAACACACAGACGAATTCTTACAACTTAGACAGGGAATAACAGATAACAGATAATTTTCTTTTAATTCCCTCCCCTTCCTTTTACAAACATATATTATGCTGAACAATTAAAACACTTATGAATTAAATAGTTTTCAAAGGTATGAAAAGTCAGAACAAAATTTTGGTCTGGAAACAGTTATCATGTGGCCATTTTATCTGTTTCTTCTTCCCTGTAGACGACCAAGTGTTACTTTGAGGAAGGTTACATGGACACCAGTGTGTATCTATGGGAGGAGCTACCATGTGGTCAAAGCATCCAGGGACCAGCCATCATCATCGACAAAAACAGGCAGGCATTTTCCCATTAATGCTAATTCTAGCTTTCAAATAAACATAAACATCAATGAAGCCCTTTTCTCTTTTTTTTTTTTTTAAACGTCCCGAGATGATCAAAATCAGATCCTGTTTTTACTGAATTCTACTGCATTTTGCCGGCCTGCTAGTGTTGCATACAGCTGTGAGTGTTTCTGTAGTCACATAAACTCCACCAGAGTGAGACGTCTTCTCTAACTGATCGCTTCACATTTGTTGAAGAAATATTGTGATCCAGGTTTAGGTGTGGTGAAGAAGTTTCAGAGACTGATGAAGACTTAACATAGCATGGTTTATTGAGCCCAGCCAAGTTGCTACAGTGCCAGTGCTAATCTGAAGGATTACATCTTTTGGTCCCTTTTTATGTTTCTGTCTTCCCCTTACTGCCTGTAGTGTTTCCCCTCATCTGTAACTGGTCTTAACCTAGAACAACTAATCTATCTGATGTTTAGATTGCAATGCTACGTCATATTGGAAGATTCTTAAAACTCAACCTTGCCAGATTCCCAGAGAACACCGATATCTACTAGCCTGACGCCTGAGCTACTGTCTATCCCTTATCAGTCTAACTGTTGTCTCCTTAACAAGGACAATTACATGAATAAAATAACTAGAGTTGGAAGGTCACTAAACACTTGTGGGCTCAGCTAATGACTCCAAGCTATACCTGTCTTACCTTTCCCTGGTACATCAATTAAGCCCCCTAATAAATATTCTTTAACAACGTCAGTTTCAGGAGGAAACAGGTCATATTCTCCAAGTTAAACTTTCATTCATATTATGTCAACAAATTAAGCTTATCAACTTTATAGTTTTGAATCAGGACCTTCAATATTTGTATCAAGTAGGTTGTGAAAAAAACAAGGTGTGCTGCAGCTGTAATTTCAGTGTGTCAGATATATATTTAATAAACATGTAGGTAAATATAAATATTGGATCGGACTCCATAAGACTCAGATCGAAATCAGGGACAAATCAGGACTACCTGCTTTTTTATTATAGTATAGCATAGTGTACTTCAATGTTAAATTTGTTTCTTTAAAGTCAGAATATATATATATATATATATATATATATATATATATATGCTCACACACACAGAAACATGCTCGGAAACATCCACACATCCACTGTACTTACTTTTTCTGGGTTAAGTTTGAAGTGAACTTGTATAAATTTATACTTTTATCTGCTCCATCAGTACCATCCTGGTGGAGCCGTGCTGTGAGGCCCGTCTGACAGAAGGGGGCGATGTTTGTATGACTGTAGGCTCCGACCCTCACTACGCCCTTGGCACTGAGCTCAACACTGTGCAGCTGTCCATCTTCTCCCACCGCTTCATGAGCATAGCAGGTACACCAGCAGAGGCGAGAGGATGAGGAGGGGGTTGGAAGATTGTTGGAGAGAAACTAGAAGGAAGGAAGGCAGAAAGCGAGGGAGCATGGAGTGAAGTGGAGTATTTATTTCCTGTCTGCTTGCTCAGTTGTGTTCCATCTCTGTTCCCCTACAGAACAGATGGGTAGAGTTCTCCAAAGAACCTCCATCTCCACCAACATCAAGGAACGTCTCGACTTCTCCTGTGCTGTGTTCGGGCCAGATGGTGGTTTAGTGTCAAATGCACCCCATATCCCTGTCCACCTGGGAGCCATGCAGGAGACCGTCCAGTACCAGGTGAGGGATGTGTACCTCTGAGTTTAGACATGCTACTGAAACACCAAAGACACTAAAAACACTAAAACACCCCATTCTGACAGACAGGATGTTGTGTTTCTTCTTCTTTTCTCTGCAGATCAGATCATTAGGGAACACGCTGAAAGAAGGCGATGTGATTCTGAGTAACCACCCATGCGCTGGGGGCAGCCACCTCCCAGACCTCACAGTCATCACACCGGTCAGTCTGTCTGTCTACATCCTTGCTCTCCCCGTTATCAATCTTTTCTTTTTACTATATACCTCCTTTCCTTGTTCCTCCCCCTTTTAACCCCAGGTGTTTAGGAAAGGGGTGAGTGGGCCAGTGTTCTTTGTAGCCAGCAGGGGGCACCATGCTGACATTGGAGGCATCACCCCGGGCTCCATGCCCCCCCACTCCACCTCTCTACAGCAGGAGGGTGCCGTCTTCACTTCCTTTAAACTCGTCACAGGGGGCATCTTCCAGGAAGAGGGTAAGAGAGGAGGAGGTGAAGCAAGCATGAAAGTGAGAGACTGATGAGAGGGGGTCAGAGATAATACAGAGCTGTAGCTTGTTGACAAAGTAAAGCTATTTTTAAAGCATACCAACTTATGAATTTGGTAATTTCTCGCATTAAAAAGTTGCTGTTTGGCAGCAGACTGACATCTCATGAATCAGAATGTCTTAAAACACACCATTAAGGTATTTTTAATATAGCCACTGCTTGCAAGTAGGGGTGTGAATTTTCGTGGCCTGTCTTCGATTCGATATCACGGTGCGTTACCTCTAGGGTGAGAACCTCTAGGTACCTTACGATTTGTTTACGATTATGAGGGCTACGATGCAATTGTAACACCATTCTCACTGTGTGAACACTTTTAAACTTTACTTTCAAAGCAAATAATTTATAATAATCCAACCAAGTAGGTAGTAATTACATGTGATTATTTTACTTTACTCCCTAACTTTACATAGCATTATTTCAGATTTACTACTGACCTCTGTTGCTGCTATTTTCAGTTCGGATGCTACTGTTATTAGTATAGATTCAGATCCGGGCTTCACCACGCACTTTACAATGCTCCAGCCACAGTTCACTTTGCCTTAATTGAGCTGTTTGGGTTTTTTTTGTGTCATCTTGTGTAGTTAACGTTACATGGTTGTATTGTGTCTTGTCTTGTAAGGAGATTATTGTAATCTTGCTAAACGGCATTTTGTTCATTTGTGTACCAGTTATGTGGATGAATGACTTGAACTAGCAGCCAAAAAAAGGTGATGTTAGCTTTTCTGCTCAGCTTCCAGACCTCAGTCTGAAGAGATGTTAGCTAGCACAAACTGCCTTCACTTTTACGGCAGTTGCAAAACAGACAGACAGACTTTAATTAACGGATACACTGTGACCTACACTGTACATTTACTACCAGACTGAAACTTGGAGCTCATCTTCTTATCAACATTCAGATAATCGATTTGACATTTGCGAATTTATTCAGAAACGTCCAAGTCCGAATTGCAATACATCTAAGAATCAACTTTTCCCCCCACCCCTACTCTCAACTGTGTTATAACGCAACAGTAAGTTAACAAGTAAATTTAAAGTGACTGGGTTCATTCTCTGGAATGACTTTTTTAGCATAATGAAGTGACTGTAAACCAGTGGCTGAAATCAGTGTAAAACCTTAATGCTTGCTTTGGGAAATGATCAGCAGTAATCTTGATTATATGTGTACATATGTAGTTAATGCTCTAAACATGCAAAACCAATGCCCTCTGAGGAGAGCTGATGAATCAATTTACATCTTATTTAACATTCACCTCACTTTCTTCACTCTCACTTCCCATAATGCTTTACTGTTTGTCTGTTTTTCCCCACTGGATTTCTCTCTTGTTTTTTCCCACTGGATTTCTCTCTTGTTTTTTCCCTCTGTCTCCATATCAGCTGTAACTGAAGCGCTGATGGCTCCGGCCCAGTACCCAGACTGCTCTGGGACTCGTAATCTGCATGACAACCTGTCAGACCTGCGAGCTCAGGTGGCAGCCAATCAGAGAGGCAGCCAGCTGGTGGGGGAGTTGATTGACAGTTATGGGTTAGCCGTGGTCCAGGCCTACATGGGATACATTCAGGTAACTGTGGCTACAAATGAAACCATAAAAACTAAATATTACTATTCTGAAAAGTAATAAGTACTGCTGGTGCTGCGCTACCACAACCTATGTGTTCATGTTTCAGAGTAACGCAGAGCTGGCAGTGAGGGACATGCTGAGAGACTTTGCACGTCGTCGACGGCAACAGACTGGCTCGTTGGAGGTGGAGTCGGAGGATTTCATGGATGATGGGACGCCAATCAGACTGCGGGTTCAGATAAATGAAGAAGAGGTTAGCAGGGAGAACCTCCTCATGATGCACGGAGAAGATGAATTCAGATCATTTCTTAGAGTGAATATGCAGTAAAATGTAAAAATCCTCCGTCACCACAGGGCAGTGCGGTGTTTGACTTCACAGGAACGGGAACAGAGGTTTGGGGGAACTGCAATGCTCCACGCGCCATCACACTCTCTGCCCTCATCTACTGCCTGCGCTGTATGGTCGGACAGGACATCCCCCTTAATCAGGTAAAGTGGTTTATTCCAAGACCCATGGGTGGGTTTTATGTCAAGTTTGATTACATTTTTTTAAAGCAGGCACGCTCAGTCGGGCTGCTTTGTGATGTCATGATCAAACCCAATAACTCGGATGTTTTTGACACCTGCAAGGAAAACTTCCCCCACTACTGTCAGGAAACGGATTAAATTTTTTATTCAGATGCTTGAGAAATGATATTCGATTGCAATTACCCACTGTTCAAATAGTTTTTTTTATTCAACTGTTTCCTTTTGTCAAATCCAGGGCTGTCTTGCACCAATTAAAGTCATCATACCCCCTGGCTCAATCCTTCAGCCCTCCCAGAATGCAGCTGTGGTTGGAGGAAATGTACTCACATCCCAGAGAGTGGTTGACGTCATATTTAGGGCTTTTGAGGTGTGCGCCGCTTCTCAGGTGAGAAAAACTAGATTTGTACATAAAGAAATGTCACCTCTCCTGTTTTCTTTGTGGTGTTTGCTTAGTTATTGTCGTTCCTCTTTCCATCAGGGCTGCATGAACAACATTTCATTTGGCAGTGAGAGGATAGGTTACTATGAGACAGTTGCTGGTGGAGCGGGGGCCGGGCCAGGCTGGAGTGGGCGGAGTGGAGTTCACAGTCACATGACCAACACCCGCATCACTGACCCTGAGATTCTGGAGAAGAGGTCAGACAGAAGAAACTTAAAGTCTAAATTTGTTGTGTCCCGTAATAATAATGGTCTAAAAAGTATAATTGGTCTGTATGTTGCTGCTGTCCGTGTGGCCTTCAGATATCCAGTCATTTTAGAGCAGTTCTCTCTGCGGCCTGGTTCAGGAGGTGCAGGAAAATACTGCGGTGGAGACGGTGTAATGCGGAAACTTTTGTTCAGGAGCAAGGTGGTTCTGTCTGTACTGACCGAGAGGAGATCCACCCGCCCCTACGGCCTCCAGGGTAAATTCTGACCCTTTGAACCTCTCTACAAAAATCTTCAGCAGCTATTATCATGATAGCGTCTTCCTTAGTGATTAGTGGCCTCTTTCTTTCTTCTACTGTTTATACTCTAACCTCTCTAACCTCTCTCTGCTGGTTAGGGGGTGAGGAGGGTGCAGCAGGGCTGAACCTGCTTCACAGGGCAGACGGCCGAGTCCTCAACCTGGGAGCCAAAACCAGCATCAGCCTTCAGCCTGGGGTAAGACTGTGTAATGTGTGAAACAAAAGCTATCAAGTATACAGATTATTGCACTACTTATTCCAAATAACTACACTACAATAACAAACCTATTTTTGTAATTTTACATGAAAAAATATTGTATTCTAATAACAAATAACAAATAACTGAAAGAAAACATCTTAAGACGGCTTCTGACTTCACATATGATACCATAACATGTGCTAAATCTAGCTTTACATTTCAAATATGGCCATTCACTCTGAAAGTAATCAAAATACTTATTGGTTAATCCTTTACATTTTATCATTTTGATCAGGTAACTGTTATAAACTGATGATTTGTGTGCTGAATCCTCTGTCTGTGTGTCTCCCCCAGGACATGTTCTGCCTCTATACCCCTGGAGGAGGGGGGTACGGAATAGAGGAGGATGTGAACAGGAGACCCCAGACCAAGCGCAGGCGCTTAAATAAGACTTTCCCCGAGAGAGGAAGCGTCTTTGAATACCGAATGGCACAAGAGGGAGTGTGAAAAGAAATAAGAAAGAGAGGTAGAGTTAACAGACAGGCCAGAATAGGAGAAGGAAATTACTCAAGCAGAGTGAGGGCTGGGAAAGACAACCAGAGTGGGGCTCTTTGTCAAAGGTGGAAAGATTATTTAAAGTGACTGAAAAAAAACAGTGGCAACAAGCATTATAGTGTGAGGAATAAAGAAAGCACATACTAAAGTTAGCTAAACAACTGAAGCCTAGAAACAGAAATGTCACATTATCATGGTTTATGGAACAAATTCACAGGCCAGGTGACTGAATAGGAACAGATCAGGCTATAACATTAGGCAGATTTGTGTGATGGACACAAAACATGTTGATCAGATAAATTTAACATTTTGTTTGTTAATTGGAATATTTTTCTTATTAGACAAGAAAAATCTCAGTAACCCCAAGAAAGTTTTGCAGTCCTGTTTTGATAATAAGTATTTGCCGTGTTAGCCAACACATTGTGTATATTTTTGCCTACTGTAATGTTTTTCACTTTTTAAATGGTTTCCAATCTAAAACTGGTCAAACATGTGAAACATGCTAATCTGTTTTTACCTGGATCAATAACTTAGCTAACACCATGAGGTTCTTACTGTTCTGTTATTTTAACAGGACAAATAAACCCAGTTTCTACTAATGACGTTGCCCTTGTCCCCCCCCAGTCCTGTCTTTCAAAGAAAACGGTTTAATTTAATTATTTCTGGTTGTAAGACAGGGGGAATCTGTTTGGTGAAATGATTGCAAAGATTTAGCAAATCATACTGTGAAATTCAATTGTGACGTGGTTCTTTTAGCATGCTCTATCTCCATATCATTTTAATAATGTAATGTTGCTCTTGTTGCATGTAACATTGATTTGACTTATCAAAAATATTTGTTTATTGCGTAAGCTGTTCAAATTATTTGAGCCTTTACTGCTGCCAGGTGTTATTGATCAGGGACTTGCAACAGTTACACGTACAACACACCAACATCCAGTCATGCATCCAAACAAACATTCTGGCTTGTAGAGATACAACCCAGAATGTGTGTTTGGGGGGGTCCCTGTTTAAGTGGTGTCCCCTCCTCCCATCTTTTGGTCAGGAATGATTTGGGAGAAGAGGAGGAAGGATGGTGAGGGAGTGCAGGCATGCGTAGGCAGCTGATAAAGAGATAGTGGAAACAGCAGGAGGCTGACGGCTGCTGGACTGTTGATGTAAATCAGCTGTGTGTGCTGGAAACTCCAATGCAGAGGCCACGGACTGTGGATCAAAGATAGTTTCCTTGTTTATAGTTCACAATTCCTGTGGTAAAACAATCTATCATAATAAGAGGATTTGAGACACCCCCTGCTGCTGCCTGGAACAATCTCTCCATCTTTACACTTATAGGAGAATGTGAGACACAAGCATGAATCAAGACAAAGTCCTTATTTATGACAAAATATCCAGTTAATTCAAATGCTTTGTCAAAGAAGAAAATTGCAACACTTGCATCAGCCAATCTGTCTGGAGATGGAAAAGCATCTACATAATATTTTGTTGGTTACATTATAACAGCATGCCATTAGTAATGCTCAGACTAATAGCAGCACTAATAACAGAACTAGTGGCTTCTGTATGTTAGGAAACAGAGTGAAATTGTAAAAGTGGGAAAACACTAAAGTTAAGCAACAAAACAATTTCTCAGATTGTTTAAGTATCTCCATTTTCTGTTACTTTATACTTCTCAGAAGGAAATATTGTACTTTTTACTCCATTGATTTTGACAGCTGGAGTTACTTTACAAATTAGGATTTTTTTTTAAACTAAAAAAAATAAGACATTGGTAAAGATAAAACTCAACAAAATATAAAATTGTCCAAATTAGTTCCACCGTGGCCAGCTACAATAATAAAATTATATTTACATATGTTACAATCTAATGTCATGTTATGCAACTCACATTTTTACTTTTCATTTGAATATTTATATCCTGCTAGTTTTACAAGTGCATATTTTACATTTTAGGCACCAAATGACTACAAAGTCAGATGGGAGGCTATTGTGGTGTTTTTACATTATACTGTGCATCTCTCATGCACCTCCTGATGTTACTGCTTCAACTCTTCCTCTAGCTGCCATGAGAATTTAGAACTTTGTATTTACCAATGGGAAAGATGCCACCATGACTGTCTGAAAGTCTTAATTTATGCAACTTAAAAATACACTTTGCGCCAAGACAGTTTCCTCGATTGGAGCACAAGTTCTCAATTCAAAATGGTCAAATTCTACAATATGGAAGAAAAAGACTGTAGCAAAGTAAATACAGTGACAAAGTAGAATCCAACATGTACGAATAACATGAACATAAAGTTGTTTGAGATTGTGCAGTTTTCATTAACTTGTTTCTATACACACACACCATTGAGCAGCACAGTTAAAATAAACAGCGTTTTATTACATACCCTGTTGAACTCCATAACCTTCTTTTGATACTTAAACCTCTGAGCTGCTTTCACTTCAGCTCAGTACTGTACAAACCTTTAACAAGACCACAGGCAAATGGCAAAAATCTGACAAAACATTCACCCGTCAAGGTAGGTAGGTATTTATAAGCAATTTCCTTTGGAAGACCATCATAATGACATCAAAATAGTGCAAATAACCAGCAGTGCAAAGTCCACAGGAAACATTAATAAACAGAGGCAGATACTGGTTGAATAGTGGTTGATTGTTTCCTGTGTCTTGAGAACGTGCAGCCTTTTTTACACATCAACTATAATCTAAAATATAGCCCATTTTATGGCTACAAATAGTCTTAATGTAATGTGAAACAGTCAAATCTCAAAACACCACCACAGAAAACATCAGTTAACACCCTAAATGAAAAGCCAAAAATTGGGTGAAATTGCAGAAAGGCTTTTTTTAGGTCAATATGCTATTGTAGCTGCACTGGACCAATGCAGACAGTCCAGACTTACTGAAATTTAAGGTAAATGAAGGTAAACGACTTGTTCTGTATATTTCTGTGTGCATGCAAGGAAAAATAGATGTTTCCACTGAAATGATGCTAGTTATTTACCAAATAATCCTATATTCTGTTTAAAATGCTGTCAGGAAAAACAGTAAAAAAAAATAATTTGACACAATATACTGTACGTACCATCTACAGTTGGTTTTTCACATAACTGTAAAATTCAAGATTATATCCAACAATACATTCAGCGGCCACAACAGGTAGACATGTGTGTAAGGAAGCAAATTCATGGCAATAAAAAGCTGTACAAATAAGACAGTCAGTGCAAAGAGCCTGTAGTAATACACACTCCATTTCCTTGAAAGACTGAGGTAGATACTTGTTTTGTTGTATAGCTGTTTGAGGTCCATTTTCTCCAGGTAATACTCCACAAAATGATGAGAAACAAGAGGGTATTTGAATCACTGACATTTCAGCTTGCTAAAAACCTGAATCCATTCCTTATGCTGTGTGTAGTTCAGTGACCTTTTGCATAATAAGCTGTGAACAACTCTTGAGCTGGAGGTTGTGATTAAACCTCCCTCCCATCTGTGCGTGTTTGAGTGACAGTATGGTTCAGTTAAAGTAAAAGGAGTCAGTATTTCAGAGTAAGTCAGTACTGAGGGTACCTGTTTAGGGGAGGCCCATTCTGCAGGGTGTACTGACTGGGTGGTTGATGATGTGAATGAGAGTTTTGATTGGTTGGTACTAAAACGTCAAACACGCTCTTATTTGGAGGCACAGATTGCAACATGTTGTCCAGGTCCATGATGAGGGGAGGGGCTTGGACAGAAACACGTCCACTGGGGAGGATGGGCCAATAGGCATGACTTAAGAAGTGACTAGGTGCCACGGGAGAGCCACTATAGCCGTAAATGGGAAGTCCACTATGCAGTGGCATTAGAGGACCTCCGTTGAACCGCATGCTGGGTGGGGCAACAGCATTGGGGGGAGCGTATTTGGCGTAGGAGGTAGGGAGCTCCCATGGCGGTGCAACAGTCTCCCGTCGGGCCAACTTGTGCAGTGGCGGCCTGAAGTCCTCATAACCATCTGACCCAGCTTCACCATCAAGAGGAATACGCTTGCCAGAAAGGGACATCCCTTTCCATTCCTCATCAGAGGAGGAGGAGGTGGAGGCCGGGCTCGCAGAGCTGGCCGAAGCACTACGGGCAGAGGAGGCGTAGCGGGGTCGTGGAGGTGGCGAAGAGTGAGGGCGCTCCACCTTGCCCCAGCAGTCGCTGGTAGACACATCCATATCCTCAGAGGCACTAGGTGGCCGCAGGCTGTGTAGCAGAGAGTCGATGGCGAAGGACGAGTCCAGCCTGGGTCGGA
The DNA here is from genome assembly GCF_014851395.1 of Micropterus salmoides. Taxonomy (NCBI): domain Eukaryota; kingdom Metazoa; phylum Chordata; class Actinopteri; order Centrarchiformes; family Centrarchidae; genus Micropterus; species Micropterus salmoides. The sequence goes on along the minus strand of NW_024040040.1, from coordinate 38,566,252 downwards.
ACAAATCCTCCTGCGGTGGGGAGGGGTTTGTGGAACACATAGGAGGGAGGGCTGGGACAGCGGCAGAGGGAGGCACCGATTCTGGCTTGTGTCCCTGCAGGATATAGGGGGCCAGATCTTGGGCAAAGATGGTCTCATCCTGCCGCGATACAGCCGTGTTTTGCCTCTTGAGGAGCTCCAGAGGAACACGGCTCAACTCCACCGACCAGAAGTTGCCTTTGCCCTGAGGCTTCCCTGGGTCCTTCAGCACCTACAGGTGGAGGGAGGATGGACAGTGAGATGAGCACTTGACTTGATAATCTAGAGAGAGCTTTAAGTGTCACAGTTTACCATCTCAATAACAGTGGTTGAAAGATAAAATCTTAAAACCAGTTTGAAGGTTCTCAAGCGTATTTCTACAATGATTAAAGAGGATCACAAACCTCAGGGCAGGGCAGTGCAATGCAGATGTTAATCTTCTATTTTGGGAAGCTTTTCCATCAAGCACACTGATGAGACTAACCAGGATTTAACCATAAAATTGTCTAACAGTTTTCAACATACATACCTTCACAAAGCAGTCATAAGAGGAGAGATTGTGTCGCACAGAATCCCGCCAGCCCTTGTAGTTTCCTTTGAAGAATGGGAATAAAGTACTGATCTCCTTGAGGATCTAGAAATCAAAACAATACGTCAGTATGGCTGTCTGAAGAAGATGCTCTTCTTTGCCATATTTCAGTTTGGGTAAGCTATGCAGCAGACCAATGCTAAAGACATACTGATGTGGTGACATAACATTGATTTTAGAGCTTTAAAGTTAATGTAAGGGTAATTGGGCAGAAGTGGATGCCAACTACACATGATGTACAATTCACTTCAAGTTGTTTAGTTATTTAAAAAAGATGAGAATGGATATTAACACTTAAAATATGAGAAATTAAGTTGTATGGGCAATATAACAACTTCAGAGAAGCCATGCTACTAACTGAAAGGTGATTTTACCATGAACTGTAAATCTTATCACGTTCCTGATACAGATCAGTGTCTGGTTTCACTGCAGTGCAACCTTATCAAAGCACACCAAGAATGGTAGTGGTGGTATTCACTTACCAAGAGGCTGCTGTTTTGTGTCATAGATCATGAACTGTAAATGATACGTTTGTCAGTGGGTAATCGTCAGCTATGTTTAATAGAAATGTGACATTTACTCTGATTAAACGTACAGGAACCTACTTTACTAATACAACTATACTACAGAGTCTTGTACTTCACCTGAGATTTATTTCAATAAAATGCTGCGGGACAAAAGTGAACATCATAAGCAGCACCGTGCGTAAAACACACCATGAGCCATCTTTACCAAAATACTTCCAGAATAGCACTGGGAACTCAAACACGTGAGATAGAAATTAATTCTTACCTCAGATAGCGTCAGTTTCTTCTCTGGGGACCTCTGGATGACCATAGCAATCATAGCAAGATACGAGTAAGGTGGTTTTGGATACCGCTGATAGTTCTTTTTCTTCCCAGCGCTGCTGCTACTCTTCTCCCGGTCATTGTTCCACGATTCCGGGTTAACAGTTTCCCGTTTGTTGCTGGCATCTTGCGGATTCGGGTATGATGAGCCCGGTGGTACGGCTTTATCCATGAATGCCGTGGCACTGGTGAGTTGTTCGGGCAGCGCTGCGGGCTTCTCCAAACGCGACTGCTGCTGGGGAACCATCTGGGCCGGGTGTTGAGGCCAGTGCTGGGTTGGAGTGCTCCGCGCTACGCCGCGGGGAGGAAAACTCTGCAGCGCATTTCTGTGGAAGTCAAGTTGATTGTCGTGGTGTTCTCCAAGGTGGGACAGAGAGGGTAGTGCCAAGAGGCTCTGCTCCCACCAGTGTTTTGTCATGCTGATCAGCCGGGGGGTTCGGACAGGAGCACGGAGAGGGGGAGGGAGGTCAAATAGTCGGTCCTTAACTTCTGGCAGACTGCTGGCTCCAGGCTGACTCTATTTGAAGAGCAAACAATTAACAGTTTCATGTAAACCCCGCTGCGTAATCTAGGGGAGAATGAGGCGTTATCTGAGTGTAGCATGACTGATCGCCCCGGGGTGCTGGGGAGGGTCTGTGTAAGAGGAGGGGCGAGAGAAAGACAGTAAACCTGTAAATAACCCTTATGATAATATCAACGTGCCACTTACAAAGCAGAGATTCCGAGTTTGCTTTGGAATCAAAGCTAAGAAGATTTACGCATGAAGGCCTAAAGCATTAAGTGAGCATTTGGAGTAGGCGATACACTTACCACAATTACATTTAATAACTACAGAGACAATGACAACATCTCCACCTTACTATCTATATTTAAACCATAGAACATGTCATATTAGCTACATAAAACCATCAAGACTTTCTTCTAGAGAGTGACACTTGGGCGCAGAGGCGAAACGCGCCACGTATGGGGGATGGGGCGGGGTGCAAGAGAGAAAAGTGATTTCGATTGAAGCTTACGTGCAATCAACAATTTTTGGTGATCAATATACATAAGGAATGGCTAATATACAAATGTAAGAAATTGGAAATTGCAGCAGTTTACGAGAAATACCTTTAAATATGCTATATCAAATGAATTAGTCTCTAAAGTATTTGAGTCATTGGAATTCCTTTTAAACTGAGGATTACGCTGAAAATTAACCAAGTTGCATAGTAGGCTATTATTGATAGAGGGTAGCCTGGTTCCACAGAGCCAGCCATGCACATGTAAACCACTCAAAAAAACTATTCTATTCTGAGGACAATTTACAATTTGTAAGTGGTCAGATATGCTGAATAAATAATTTTGTGGCGGTGCTTAGAGATAGCGCAAAAGTCGATGGGTGCGCACAGTAGGGGCTCCCTGTGACTATGCAGGGTGTCATTCAGTGGTGAAAGACTAACTTTCGGGAATGCATGTCTTTTGTTCAAGCTAATGTAGGGCTAATGTGCAAACGCTTTCTTCCCAGCAAGACAGTGAAAACAAGTTGGATTAGAAAGACCCCCATTGCCAAGCTGGAGACTGTCCCTTCCCAGAGAAGCTGCTTAGCATGTGAGGAAATACAGGGGGGGGCTATTCAACACCATTTGTGGGGTTTCTGGCGCTTACAAGCTGCTAAGTGTCCTTGTTAGGTAGGAAATTCACACCTTAAACAGGAGCAATCATGTTTTCCCGAATTGTTGGAAACGGCCTCAAGATATCTCGCAAACAAAAACAGCTTTACACGATCCAAGAATCAACAACCTACAGTGACTTTCTACATCGTGTTGCACACACAGCCTCTGACTACAGCCCTGATGTTTTATTTATGTTAAACCTTTTTTTTATATATAATTTCCACAATTCATCTGATAAGATAATGAAACGCGGCTCTTGTACCACCAAGGCGTGTCACCAGAAAGACACAAACAAAAGAACTGGAAACAAGTCGATTTCACATTGAGACTTTTCTAATTGATGTCACACAACTTAAACAGGACTGCTTAATTAAGTGACATTTTGACATGAAGTGTGTGGCTACCTGCAGAATGTATTCACCTTCAATTTGAAGTGCTACGGAGCGTTTTCCTTTGATGGCACCAAATAACATCTGACCTCTCCATCATTTAGGCCTAGTTTTAAATTCCCAATTAACAAGACAGATGGCAGATCCTGTTTATCGGGTGTCTGCAGAAATAAAGAGGACTGCTTGATGATAGTTGATGTTGCCCTTAGTGGAAAAATTTACCACGTGAATTTACAGCTTTGGTATTTTTTTGCAGTAAAATTCAAAATGTTTGTGGTTGTTTTCCAGGTCAGATAGCTTCCCTACCATAGTGAGAAACAAACCTCCTCACCTGCTGCATATTGCATCAGTACTTTTCTTCTCTGGTTGTCACACACTGTTAGTACAGAAAGTGTGTCCCCCTCTAGTGGTTTCACTCAAACTTCAGTGAGAAGCTTGACTCACTCCTGCAAATGAAGGTCTCCAAAAATCAAGCAGCCACTTAAGAGTGCTTTCTCATTTGATGGAGTTTCACATCAATGAGAATTGGCTTTCACTGTGTGAGCTGGAAAATTAAACACGTACAGGCAAACCCCTCCCTCGTCATACACAATGTTTGGACCCAATTTACATGCCTTCACATAGAGAAGTGATTTAAATACAAACTGTCAATCTATCTCTTCCTGTCTACTGGAGTGCCAGTTAATAGGTTTTGGCTGGATTAGTGAGCCATGCATGAGAAGAATGGGAAACCGTATGAATAGGATAGCATGCAGGACAAGGCTGTTCACATAGGCTGATTGTGTCTAGACAAATCCCTGCTAAGCTGCCCTGAAATGCATCCTGAAACTGAGATGGAGAGGAGGAATGACATGTAGCTAATCTGTGTTGTATAAAGTATTACTTTTTTCTTTGCTTTATTATTTATTTTTGTTTATTTAACGGACATGATACACATTATATTTACTGCACCAAGTATAGCTAAAAGCTCATTCCCATCTGTAGTCCCTGTGTGGAGGCCTCCTGTCTGCATCTTGCAAACTGTATTAGGCTCCATTGTAAGACTTGGTTCACTCGAATTATTTATTTATTTTGCTTTCATCTAGTGGTATCCAGACATGCCACTTTTGATATATGAATGTCATTAGTCACACAATCTCTCAACAATTCAACAGCAACATCTCTTTTCAGAAATGGTGCCCCAGTTTCTCTGGAAAATCCACAAAACACACAGTCAAAAGTGCTCATAAGGACTATTTTGTCGGGGGAAAGAAGTGTCACTGAAAACTGTTCCCAGTGAAGTCCTATAGATTATTCAGAGTACGCTGGATGCTGTTTCAGGAAACATGCATTGATGACATTTTAAAATGTAATTTTTTAATGCTGTGAGCTTCAAAAAGGAAATTTAATTCACCATTCACATTGCTGTGAATACAGACATCTCTTTCTGTACTTTACTTCCTCTGTGTGTATAGCCCATATACTCATTTTATCTACTTTGCATGGTTTTATTCACTTTGTATCAACAAAGTGAATAAAACACTTTGTGTTGTTAAGAAAGATGCATTATTAATAAAATGTATTATTATTATTAACACATAAACACATATATCTAAATCTGGGTACTGACTATTAACTGTTTTCATTGCTCTTTTATTTGCAAACATGTCATGCAAAATGTTCCTGTTTTAAACACTATAAAGGGCAAGTACTGCACTGTGTCTTATCCACAGGACCAGAGATGTAACCGTAGCTCATGCTCCCAAGCTGTTTCCTTATTGCGTCTCTGCAGAGTGTCACTGGCTGCTGTGTTGGTTGGCCAGTTCACTGCAGGGGTCAGCAGATCACAGGGTCGCCAGTGCATATCTGTTTCTAGCAGCTGATTCTGATACTACTGGGAGCTTGCTTATGATTAAGAAACCAGTCACACAATCCAACTGCTTGGAAACTCTCCAACTGTGCAGATGGTTCACTTTATTAAATTGATATTTAATTATGTGGATGTTATAGGAGTACATGTTCAGGCTTGTGTTCAGTACATTGTATAACCAAGAGGGAAAACACACCTTAACAGTTTATTGTGAAAAGACTTCAGTCCATTCATATTTAGCAAAACAGATTTACAATATTAAAACTTTAATTATGTGACAGAAACATAGCTGTACAAACACATACTTTTGCATGCAAACACACCCTTTACACTGGGCTTAATAAACAAGGCTATGGTGCTTTTGCACTATGGCATGTCACACCTACTTGTTTCTGTAAAGTCAGTGTGCTTTCTCCTTCCTTAAGGGTGTCTGTAAAAATTAGGATATAAGTCAGTATTGTAACACAATTTCAAGTAATACAAATACTTTCATTTATGTACTATATATTGCTATTTTAAAATTGATTAGAAATGGTCTTTTTCTCCTCATCTCTATTTATTTCCTTCTATTGCTGCTACAGATGATAATGAATACATATTAGGTACATATTGACCCCTCACACAAAATTAGCCTTGCGTGTACTCTTTGATAATTGTTCTTGAACTTTGTGTGTCCTGGCAGCAGTGTCTAACGTAGAGTCTGTTGTTTTCTAAGATTTTCTTTTAAATACCACTAATGTGTTCATTGTGACAGGGTGGGCTGCAGCAAACCTCAATGGTGCTGGAAATGGCAGCAATGGCAGCTTCATTAGGGATGAGGAAAGGGAAGTCTCATCCCTGATCTTGGACTAAAGAAAGCTAAATTAAAAAATCCAGCCAGACATCTGTGGTTTTTTATCCATACCTCAGCAGTCTTATTCAGTCTTGATCATTTCCAGAGTTAACCAATGCTCAACACTGACATAGTTGAGCGACCTACCCACATCTTAATTTCTTCTCATCTTGACTACTGGAATTCATTACTTACTTGCTTCATTGATACATTATTTTCTCATCTACACTGAGTGAAGGAAGCATACACCAGACACAGAAATCATGCCTCTTTGGTCTGGCTGGATTACATTAGCTCTCTAGTCATTTTAGGATTAATTTTTTTGTATAAATTTTTGGTTTGGACTCATTATGTTTCTGATCTTTTAACTTGTTATCTTGCACCATTACCCCAAAGGTCTGGCATCCAAAGGTTGTAAGTTCTAAGTTTAAGACAGAGGGGGATCCTGCTTTAATGTTTTAGCTCAAACACTGGGGTGCAAACTTCCCCTCAGTATCTCAGCGGCTGAGTGAGTCTATTTAAAATGTTTAGCTGTTAAAACCCACCTGTATAAGGTTTTATCTCTCTATGTTGGACCAGTCCCTGATATTTTTTGTTATATTCCATGTTACTGTATTTTATGTGACATTGTAAAAAACCTTGTAACTCTTGTTTTGAAGGGTGCTATAGTATTATATAGAAGCGGTGGACTGAAGAGTAGCCTAACATAAAAACATGGCATAAAAACTGCATGCACCACGGCTTGCAATGCTTTGTCGCCCTCTGGTGGCGACCATCCTTCAGGAGGAGAGGGTGCAAGTCCGGTTGTTATGGTGAAGCATTTCCCCTGAGGGTTGGCTGCAGCAGGAGGAGCAGGGGACAGCAGCTGATTCAGTTTCACAGCCGCAGACCTGCACAGGAGCACAGTCAAGTCAACAGGTAAGGTGTCCCCGCGTTGTTTTCTATCGCTTTACGTTGATATTATACACCCTTGCTCGGTTTAACTCGCTTTGTATCAGCTTAACTTAATTTTAGTTAAAGCGAAGTAACATTTAATTGACTTTACAACTCAGCGCGACTCTGACTGTCGAGGAGCAAGCTAACCTGAGGCTAAGGTACCGTTAGCATGACACAACATCAAACGCAGCCGACTTTATCGCTGCTCAACACTTGTTTTTACCGTTTTTTTAACAGTTAAGAGTCACCCACATAGGATAAACTCGCTGGCATTAACTTTATTTTCACCCGGGCTTGATGAATGAAGCCAGGTAGCTTAAATGAAGTGCTTACGTTACCTGTCAGACTAGCCACCTGTTGAGCCTGTCTGTGTACCGCAAGGCAGGTTAGCTAATCCGCCACTCACCGTTAATCCTGCACGGCACGGGACGAGAGCAAACCTTTTCTGTTGTATTTAAGGCCATTTACGGTGGTTTTATCACCAACTGTTGTAAATAATTTGACCTTTTAAACAGAGCGAATATACGACAGCTTCCTGATAAGGCAACACGTGAAATTCGTTACCACAGTAAGGTGACATAAATCTGCTGTATGGCAGGTTCAGTGTCAAATAGGTCTATTGACATCCAGTACTATTATCCCTGTTGTAATGTTGATTTACATAAACAGTAACATTCACGTACTTACTGTCAAAACTTGCATAGAGTTTAACACGCTCTCAATACAATTAAAACATAAAGAGCAGCGCATAAGCAGTTTTTCTGGCAGGGTCAGTGTGTTGGATTGCATTAGATTGTACAGCTCATCATCTTTTCGTGCCAACCCCCGGTATCTTCTATAGAGCTGAAATAAATATTTGTTTGACAGAAAATGAATCAGCAACTGTTTTTATAATTGATTGGCAGTTTCTGCTTTTTTTTTCTCAAGCAGAAATGCCATTCACGCTCTGGTTCTAGCTCCTCCAATAAGAGGATTTGCTGCCTTTCTTTGTTGTATTTCATAGGATTTTTTGTTGGTCTTTGAGTTTGTTTTCCCTCTGATGATCACTGACTGGAGGATATACTGTAGTTCACTGACTATTTGACTTTAACCCTACATCACTGACTTAGTAACCTAAATAAACTCACCGTCATCTGTTCTTGTCAAGCCAGTAATGCTCCCAAGTATTTCCCATGTGTGGTCAAATATTTGCAGGTTTCACAATATAGACCGAGATTAGCTTGTCGGCTCCTTGATACTCAGCGTGACGGCTTGCGTGATATCAAAGGGGGAAAATCATAAAAAGGTCAGATTACATTTGAACACTGTAGTTGTTTAGATCCAGTGTTTCTGTCCTCCATTATGGCAACTACACTTATCTTAACTGAACAAGTACATAGTTAGATACGGTGGAAGGACAAATGCCTCAACCCAGTGTGTTATCTGAGATAATCATAATAAAAATATTTCTATGTCATCCTAGAACAGTTAGATAACAAAACAAATGACTCCAGCTGTTCTTTAAAGGTCAAGTTGTATTTGCTAAGGTTTGGCTTTCTGTTACATTCCTTCTCTTGTGCATAAACAACCCCCTTTTTTATCAGTCTTATTTTATCTGAGGCATTTCTTTACCGTCGCGTGCGTTTGTTTAAATGTGAAAGATTCTGAAGGTGCATGGCATATAGTCCATCTCATCCTGTGGGAACCATATAAAGATTCTTTATCCCTGTTTTTCCCGTCACCTCTGTGCCTGCGTGATACGACCCTACTCCCTGCAGTCAGAGGAGTTAAAGTAGGCTAGTCTGTCTGTCTCCTCCCCATCCTTCCTCCTCCTCATCTGTCTCCTTCGGGTTTTTTTCCTCCACATCCTCTTGCCCTCTCATTCCACATCCTGTCCTCCAGAGAAAGCAGGGACTCCTTTTCTGTTTGTCTATATGTATCACCAAAATTCTCCAAATCTGCCGCCATCATACATGCACACACTCTCTGTTTTTTCCCATGGCCTTTTGCTCTCCTTGATCTGGCTGCTCTATGGCATTACTTAGTGATTATATGGAGCAGCTCAAACCACTACATATGACAGGACTTAACATGTGCCCACCTCTTCTCAAGTGGACACCCCCGCCATTCCCCACCCCTGCTCTATTTTGCAGTCATTCTTGTTCAGTCCATCCTTCAAGGGCTGCAGCTAAGGTCCAGATTATTTTCTGGATTCCCTTATTAATAGTTGTTTTGGTTTTTTTTGAATGTCAGAGTAAAACAAAGTAGACAAACTCTACTTTTATTCTAAATTCATTTTAAGTTGCACAGCAGCAGAAAGAAACAACCTTTCTGAATATTAGGCAGGCAGATTAAGCCACTTGGCATTGGTTCAGATAGCAGGCGGGATCATTCCCGAATCATCAAGCTACATTGACTCAGCATTGTTTGTTTCAATGAACAGGAAGGTCCTGCAGGTCACAACAAACGGCACACAGGGCTGGTGGTCGTACACAACAGCTGAGCGATGTCAAACCATGACTGGAGCATGTAGCACCGTTTGCCTGTTTCCAGTGTAGGCAGGTTTAAGGCTGAGCAGGAGTTTTGGCTGTGTGTCCTGTTGTGTTGCTGTAAGTTCAGTCACAAGCTTGTATACTTAGGTAGCACCCACTTGATGAATGTATGAGTGTGTGTGTGTGTGTGTGTGTGTGTGTATTCATAGTGGTCTATTCATTCCAGCTGTTGAATGGATGTTTATGTTCAGTGGCTGTAGACAGCCCTTCCTGTTGGGTCATTAGGTGGAAAAAGTCAGAAGTCTACAAATGTCAGATTGAAGCAGGGACATTTTTCCGAACATGCAACATGTTTAGCGTACTTCCCTGTGTCTGTGTGTCTGTGTGCTGCCATGCCAGAGTTTGTATAATATCAGTGATCTCACCTCGTCTTCTCCCATCTGTCTGGGCTTTGCCTGACTCAGGGAATCACAAGACTCTTACACAGTTTAGCCACCGACAAATTCCCCATTTGTGCTGGGACTTATTTTATAAAGGGACAAAACTAGGAGAGGCTAATGAAATGCTAGCTTAAGTTGCTGCATCCACTGATAGCAAAGCAGTTCCCAACTAGGCTAGTCTTTGTTTCGTACACAGATGAATGAGGTAAGACATAATCATTTGTTATCTTTATATATGGGCATATAAGTATATGTGGTAGGTCAGTTGGTTTGTTAATAATAAATTTGGACTTTTTGTTGGTCTTGTTGGAGTAGAAGTTGCCATTTCTGCCTCATCTGTGAGAGATTTCTCCTTGTTTAATTGCTGAATATTTTGGGGCAAAATGACGGCTTTAGAAATGAAAATTGTGCTTTTGGATTCTGAGCAGCTGAGTTCAAACTTAAAAAAAAATATATATATTTTTTTAAATCTCAAGTATTTTAACATGACATGGTGTTGTCTCCCTTTGACCTGAATGCACTGCAGCGCAAACCAATGGCTGTTTCTCTCTCTCTTTCTGTGAGTGAGCAGTGCAGCAGGCTGAGACTGACTGAGCTGCGAGTTATCAGACAAGACGGCTATCTCACAATGAGAGGATCCTGAAGTGTTTTTTGTTTTTTCACCACACCCTGGCTTTTACTTTGTTTAGTTACGTCCAAATAATGGCCCTAAACTACACCTTCCAGGAGGCTGCTCTCGGACTTGTCTCTTAGCTCTAAAGCATATACTGGACTGAAAGGCTGTAGTTAAGTCAGAGTAAAATTTTTAAATAAGATCCCATGGCACTTTTGATGTAAACACTTGTGTTAAGTATTGGTTTACACAAAGACCCGGGGAGGAGAGAGAACGGAGGAGTGGTGACTGGCATTCACTTGTACAAGGCTCCTACGCACAGCAGGAGTGTGTAACGAGTTATGTGGATACACACCCATCACCCCCAACTTCTGCATATTGCCTGTTAGTTCCCTTTTTCATATATTTATTGAGTTGCAGTCTAATAATTATGGAACAGGCACAAGCATTTCTCTAATGCTCTTTTAATAACACACACGACTGCACTGTAGAACTTCCTCAGTCCACTTTTGAAATAGCTTGACCATCGAGCGAACACATCAATGCATCTGGCTTGTCCTCTATGATATGCACAATTTGTTATGTACTCGTAGCTTGCTGACATTGTGAAATGTTGTACTAGTAATTGTGTTGTTAATGTAAAATATTTAGCTCAGCTCAGTTTTTGGCCTATGGGGAGATAAAGCATTACTGTTCACACTGCTAAAAGCTTTTACAAAATATTTGATATCTTTCTTCATGTTTGGGACTTGGAATATATTTAGGTAATATTGTGTGTAAGAATTTAATTTGGCAATTCTAGGTAAAATACCTTTCCTCTCTGCTACAGTGTGTGAAAGCAGAGCTGGGGCTTGTACTACAAAGCAAGGATGTCTTTTTGTTATCTGGCTTCATTAACCCTAACAGTCGCGATCAGGATTAGTGGTTACACGAAGCTGGTTATCCAGCCGTGAGCACATTCAGATAAAACGGGCGGTGTTTGCAGCAGATGACCAATCACAAAGGACAAGTCTACTGGCAGCAGAGTAGCATATTTTAAAAACGAAGAGAAATTTTTTATATAAGACAAATACGACATAGTTAAACACACAATCCAGGCTGTAAGCAACACAGCTGCAGCTGCCACATGCAGGAAGACAAGTGTGAATGCCTAAATTCACAAGCTCGGCTGTGTGTCGGTGTTTCCACACTAAAAGCCACAGGCACTGAATAAGTGGCCGTTCTGCTCACTTTTGAGAATTTTTCGTCTCCTAAAAAATCTGATTAATTTATTTAACACACCTAACATAAGAAAAATGAAATCCATTTATTTTACTGCCTGCCACAGGCTGTGTGAAACAGAGCAAATAAAAAACACATTTCAAAGGGGTGAGACGGCTTATTGTCATATCTTAAAAGTACAATACGTACAAGGCTTTAGTACGTCAGTTAGTCTCTGAAAGATGATATCGCTATACAAAAGTTTCTCCCCACAGCAAACATAAAAGCAGCCTATAAAACAGTCTGTGCGATCTCCTGCGTTGATCTCTTACCTCCAACATAACCATTTAGCCTTTCAACCCAAGTTACCATGGCGATGTACGAAGAGAACCACTGTTGTAGGACTGAAAACCCAGGGTTAAACCTGAAGTTACCTCGCTAAGCTAAAATCCTGCTTCGTAGCACAGGCCTATGGTGTTCTTTTAGTGAAGTTTTTTATGGGAATGTAGTATGGAAGTCAAGAGAAATCCAGCCAGGAAAAACAGTAGCCTGGTTTTAGGATCGGGAGGACCTGACTGCTAAACAACACATAAGTAATGTTTATTTGGACTTGTGTTCTTGGTGGGACATGATGTGTCTCTTGTGTGTGACTAGGCAGACTCGAGTAAACATCATACTGTCTGAGCTTCTGCCTCAGCTCCATTCCCCCGCGATACCCCTCACTGATTGGCTTTGTCTGGCTCGCTCTGCCAAGACAGGTAATTGGGAAACATTTATGTGTGTGTGTGTGTGTGTGTGTGTGTGTGTGTACATGTAAATATATTATGAGTGGGACACTGACAGGATCTCTTTGTGACTTTGCATGTATCCATAGTTTGTGTCAAAGTTGGCTGATGTGTAAGTGTGCGTGCGTCAACAGCTTTTTCCCCCCCTTTTATTTTTTTTTTAAATCTCGTGTTGTGTCGTGAGTAAGCCTAATTACTATTTCCACTTAGCTAACCACTGACCCATCAAATGATTTTATTGACCCACATTCTGCAAGGCTGATCGCTCGTGTAATATACTCAACAGGTTATGATCTACCTTAGCTTGCTGATGAGGCCTCCATGAGGTCTATTGCAGTTTGTTAAGAAAAACTTAAAGTCTTTTAAAGTAGTATTTTACCTGTTATCGGGCAGAAGCTTGAGTTCTTGATGATATTATCGTCAGTCAAGTGAGTGTAGACTAAGACTTAAGTTTTAAAGATGATATTTGATAGGCAGAAAAGGTCTGTGTTGGCTATTCCGGTGCTTTCAACATGGGCTAGAAGTGGGTTGACATGTAAATAAAACTACACATAAGTAGTAACATTTCCATTAACATCTTTAAAAAAGCGATGTAATCCCTTTCATCTTTACAGATGTTAGATTTACAGCTAAGTGTACATGGTAGGAGGCTCAGCACTATCAAGTCAGCACAGATCCCACGGTCAGGTGAGGCACCATGTTCTTCTGGGTGAGGGTGGCAACACGATAAACCGGTTTTATTGTCATGATCACGTGATCAGGGACTGGTGCTAAAAGAAAAATAGATGGAGACAATGGGAGACATATTAGTAACATGCTCAGTATGTGGCCCACACTGTTGCTTTATACATGAATGTGAGTTTGGAGTGAAGTTATTTTAGATTTAGATTTGATTGAATTTACTAAAACAGAACGGCACTGATTTCCAGCCTGCATTGTTGCAATGCTAGGTGATATTACAAATCAAAGAAAGGTAATATTACTAATCCAAATTAGGCACACTATGTTGGTGGCCATCAAACTATAGGCATGTATGTTTCAAATGTCTGGCTGAAAGAACATTTAACACTGCTCATTTGTCATAGCCTATTCAGGAAACTTCTGAAACAATAATGGACTCAAGTCAAACAATATAATGAACATCAGAAGCATCTTGTTTGCAAAAATGTAAACATTGATTAAGTAAGCTTCTGATTTGCACAACTGGAACAAACGTGCAGAGCAACAGCTCTCGAATGACGCAGCTGCATTGGGACATGCAGATGGCCAAATCTCTTTTTCTCTGGTTTATGTCACGGCCCCTTTTAGAATTTGACCTCTAATCAAACCAATTTTTGATTTACTAATAAAGTCTGGTGTGGGCAATAACAAAAAATTAGTCAAATACAGCAAGTTAGTTTCAGTTTGTGAGCCACACAATAGTATTGTTTAAGATTGGGATCATTAGCCCACTGATCTTTCAGATTGTGTCTGGCATTACTCCACTAATACAGCGGTTGAGTTCTTGCAAGGATTTTCCCTTCTTCTCCAGTCCTCCCTCCTTTCAAAGCCCCTTAAAATACCACAAAACATTCTCGCCTTTTTCATTTGTTAACTGTGGTAGAAAATGCTGACCAAAAGCAAGTTTAGGCTACTAACTATATGTCTGAGTCTTAATGATAATTAACTTTATTGGCCACATACAATTTATTCTCTGCATTTAACACATCCTAAATTAGGAGCAGGCATTGTGAAGCACCCGCGGAGCAGTTAGGGGTTCAGGTCCTTGCTCTGGCAACCCTTTGGGTCCCAAGCAAAGTCCTCCAAAGATTGAGCTAATGCCCTTGTTCATCAAGGGTTTTGTCATATAAAAAGTTTGTTTCCTCTTGACCTTTTTAACCATGGACGTTTGGACACCATGGCCTTTTCCTGTTTGAGGAAGACAAGGTTAATAAATGAACCCAACATTCATCGTTCATGTCTCGATCCGTGTTCATGCGTGTGGTGTTTGAATGAATGATCCTTGTAGTGGCCTGCCACTCTATGGGGGCGAGTTAAGCTGTTACCTCAGTCTAAGGAAATCCTTACATTGTAGCTTGTGACAAAGGGTGAGAGGTTAGGTATCCTAAAAATAGAAGGAAGGAGCAAATGACAAAAGTATGTCTATCCCCAAAGCAAGAACTATTGGGACTTTAGTTGGACAGGTAAAAGGCTTTTCTCTACTTTGTCTGCTGCAGACACTGTTACTCTTCAAGTAGCAGAAGTGTGTCATATCTGATACTACTACTACTTTTAAATAAGTCATCATTTATAAAGGATGAATGCATTGTAAGAAATTACTTTATTAATTGTTAATAACTCCTGCATTAATGCTTTATATATCTGTTGTAAGTAGATTAATCAGTCTCATCCTTAGGGATGGGTAACAAGTAGCGATACCTTTTTAAGGTATCGACTGAAACAGCCCAGTATCGAGTAGTTTCGACACATCTCCAGTCAAATCAGTACTTCATTCGATACTTTTTGTAAGCAGATCACAGCAAAATATGACTGTATGGTTTTGTTTGCAGCCAAACACGCAAGCAACACACCAAAGGAAAGCGAAGAGCACACCTTTTTACCCTTCTGTGCCTTGCAAGTCCATGCAAGATTTTAACGGCCCCTAACAGGCTTGGCTTTCCGTTGGTTTCATCTTCTGGTATCATTTAAAACTACTTTTTATTTGCTATTCACATCACTTGTCACTGATCGATCATTGCGTTCCACCATATCAATTAAAGCTTTTTTCAAACACCAGTCACGTTCTCAAATCTACAGCAGAACCCAATTATATTTTTGTATTTCATTAATTATTAACACGTTACTGGCTAAGATAACCATGTACACTGCAAGGAATGATGGAATTATACATGACTTTTCTTTGTTTTGGTATTGGCATCATATATCAAGCATCAGCCTCTCTCCTCTTTAAATATCGGCATCGGTCATTGAAAAACCCGCCTAAATAACGGGGTTTTGGGGTTCCTGGATTATTCATCCTCCTTCATCAGGACACTTGATTTATCTTTTTTGATTATTTAGTTCACCAGGTAAACACTTTAATTGACCTCACCTTTCGGAAAAACCTGAACTGAAGTAAACAGCCTATTAACATTTATTACTTTTTAGACGTTATAGCTTATTGGAAAGTGAAACATTTAATAGATTTATAGCTGCATTCTTACCAAACAGAAAGGATTAACACCAGCCAAAGGGAATCGTCAGAACAAGGCAACCCAAAATATTCAATTATTAATAGTTTATAACTGATTTATAAACCATTAGTAACTTATTTATTAACGATAACTTTAAACTTTTTTTCATAAAGGGTTCTATTAAAAAGTGGTACCTACCAATTTTATATACTTGCCGCCCTGTTTACATCACCATCCAGTTCAATTATCCATCCACCAAACAGTGTAGCTGTAAAGTTGAATTCCACCTGGTCACATTTGGATGCTGGTTGATGTAGTTGGGTCTAAAAACCTTTTAAAAAGCTACTTTCCTCAATAACTACAGCAAGTTCCATGTGATTTAGTTTTTTATCAGGCTAGACCAGTAAATCATATTGTTTGTTGAGAAATTAAATATGATTTCTGGAAAAAAATAATAAAGCGTTAAACCTGTTGCTGTTACCTCATTGGGATAAAAACCAAAGAGGAACTTCGTATAACCCGGTTATTATGAATCACCAGGCGTCTAATCCGCTGATTTCACCGAGCTCTGTGGTCTTTCCACCTCCCATCCTGTCGGGTAGTTGCTGCAGTGGTTCTGAGGCCCAGGGCTACGGTCTTGTCAGTCACACTCTCTATCTCACTGAGTGCCTCTAGTTGACCTTCCTCTCAGCGCTCACAGGCACAAGCGTAAATAATAAATGAGTAGCCTGGAGAGATCCGAGTGTGTGTGTGTGTGTGTTGGGTATGTGTGTGAACCACCTGGGAAGTTAACGAAAGGTAATGAGAGCGATCTTGGTGACCAAGGTTGTCAGGGTTGGTACTTGCACTGAAACCTGTCACAAACCAGCTATTTAAACGCATACCAACAACATCCCTCTTTCAGTCTCAGCCCTGCGTGCATGCCGATGGCAGCTAAGTGTGTGTCGGGCTGCAAGTTGTGTCAATCATTAATGAAAAGCGTCCCACCGGCTCAGGTTTCCTCCGGGAGAGGAGGGAGTAAGGGAAAGGAGCTCAGGGGTTAAAGATAACAGGATTAGGGGAGCAGCGTGTGTACATTATACTGTAACGCAGCACTTACATTTTCTCTCCCTGCCTTTTTCCCCTTCTCTGTCCCTGCCCACAGCTGCAGACAGAAGACAATGTCGTTGAGGAACGAGTCATTGAGACTTTCGTACCCAGCTTTCTTCTGCTGAAGACCTGCCAAAAAGTGCACCAACAACAACTCACTCCACTCACAACCAAGGGATATTTGAATCCTGTTGCTGTTTGCATAAACTAAAGTAGACCTTGTTGGATTCCTGCAAATGCACCTTTTTATTGTCATTGCTTAAGCTTCCCAGTTCCTCCTACCTTGTGGATTTGTTGTTCCCTGCCACTATATTCTCACTATGGATTCTCAAAGACCTGCGCCTCTGTTGGATCCAAGTCTTCAACACAGTCACCACCAACACTTCGGATTAGAAGCTCAGGAGGAGGGTCTAACCTGGGGGGTAGTTTGACTCTGCCTTTCTAGCACTAGTGTCTTTTCTCTCTCTGTCTGTCTTTCCCCCTGTGGAGTATTGGCCCAGCTACCCAAAGTTGATATGGATGGGAGGACTGACGGTTGGTTACAATCCACAGCTTGGATGATTATGTTGTGGACTTCTTTCGCTCGCCTTTTTTCCACAGCACCATAAGAGTTATCATCTGAAAGATGGGAAAGAGACATTGCAACTATTCTACGTGTTGCTTACTTCTGAAGTCATGGCGATATCTCCCACCTGATCATACAACATAAGTTGTGTTGTGTTCTTTCTTTCTTTCATTCTTTTTTTCATGAAAATATATTCGTACAGATAAACTGCAGCATCTTTTTGTGCTTAACTGCAGGCCCTAACGTAGGCCTGTTTGGCCTCACAGAAGGGCCTCTTTAAGAGGCACAAGGGGGGCACGTAAGAAATTTGGCATGGCAGCAGATCACGGCGAGCTGCTGGCTGAGATGGCCACGATCGGGCGTCTGAGTGCCACAGAGCGCCTAAAACACGCCCAGAAGCGTCGTGCTCAGCAGCTGAAGGGCTGGGCGCAGATGGAGAAGGATGCAACACGAGGGTCAAGGGCCAAAGCAGACAAGAAGAAGCCACGCACAACCAAAATTAAATTTCCAAATGCCATCACCCTGCTAGATGCATCTGCACGCAATGACTTGGAGGAGGGTTGGTACTAACACGCACGCACACACACACGCACACACACGCGCACACACTCCTAGGGCAAAGTCATGTTAGAGAGCCTCAAATTGTATGTACCAAAGAGCTTTAGAACTACTCTTTTATTAAAGCATATCATATTATGCTCATTTTCAGGTTCAAAATCTTATTTAGGTGTTGTACCAGAACAGCTTTGCATGGTTTCATTTTCAAAAAACACCAAATTGTTTGTCATACTACACATTGCTGCAGCTCCTGTTTTTCACCCTGTGTGTTTAATGCTTTTTTATGGAGTTATGGAGTGATACATCTTACCTCTACAAGATCTTTGTTGGGAGTTGCACATGTGCAGTTCCTAGTTAAGGACTAATAGCCAATTAGAAGCAGAGTAGGCCAGGTCGTGAGAAGCCGGTAAACACACCTTCGGTTCAGCTGTATATCCCCTTACCTGCTGGGTACACACCAAAAGATAATCAGGCTGATTTTGGGCTGATTTTGGGCCGATTTCCCCCCTCCTGACAATCCTAGCTATGTCCCGATTATCTTGATGGTTCTACAGATTATTTTATCAGATTATCTCTTGGTGTGAGGTGTTTTAAGAGTGTCCGAACCTGATCGGAAGAACGTCGGAGGCGCCCCGATCGCGAATCGTAAATATTGTGAATATTTACGATCAGAAATCCTGATGTGTGGGGGGATCCCCGAGGACAAACGCGCGCTCTGTTCTGGAGATTATCACATGAAACGAAACAATATCCAATCAGAAAGCGAGATGATTGAAGACGGAAGCATAAGACACACAGTCATGGCAACAGCACGAATGTTTGTTCAATGTCGCAATTTCTTCCTGCATATCGCTCGCCATGCTTATTCTGAAGTCTCGCGAGATTTCCTGTGTTTAGTCTAGACTCGGGTTGAAAATCTGTTTGTGTGTGGTGTGCTGTCTTTGTCACATCATGGCACACCACACACTATAGGAGCAAAACGGTTAAATCTAGGGTTTTTTCTCCTCATGTTTGTGGTCTATCACATTTTGAAAATCTTATAGAAGCAACATGGACTGGAGCAAGAGTTTCAGAGTGGTGAGTTTTTAATCTGTAACAAATGTATCTTTCATCCATAAAGTTATAACTGAGCTCTGTCTACATCACAGTAACAACTTTATGTCCATTGGCTGCCTGGAGGGTAGCTAATGTCTTGTCACTGTGTGCTACAGCTCAGCTCAGTTTTTTTCACTGGTGTTTTTAGGCTTTTTCGCTTTGCAAACCTATTACATGACCAAAAAAGGTATATAACTCAACGAAGGAGAGGGGGAAAAAGCCAACAAGCATAATATGACCTCTTTAATTTAGAAGTAAATCAGTGAAGCATTAGTATTTGACTTGCCTTTCTTGAGACATCAGCATTTATCAGCCAGTGGCATGTTACTTTGTAAAACACACAATTCAAAGGAAGCAGTTCATGCATAATTTATACATGATACGTCACACTTTATTGTGATAGTCAAGGCATTTTGTTTTCAGTGGTATTGTCAGCAGCAGGGTCAAGGCTAATTATAGTGGCAGTAGCAACACACAGACACTGAGTATCGTTTCTTATATCTATTTAGGGCAAATGGATATGTGCCAAGTGTTTAGCTGAGAAGGACTCTGCCCAGGTACCCAGTCATAATGCTGTATGTCTGCTTCTTTTAGTGAGGGAGCTGCTAAACGGCGGCGTCAGCCCAGATCTAGTCAACGAGGATGGACTGACAGCCCTACATCAGGTACCAACACAAACACCTAGTTGTGGGAGTCACCAGGGCAGTGATCTCACCGGCTTCCCACATTGACACTTTCAGTTGTGTTTCCTGGAATGCACAACCAAGCCAGACATATGGTGACAGGAAATCAAGCTCTAGTTCACTTAAACATTTGCCCTTGTGCCACCTGCGTTGCCTAATTATTATTTTACGTTCATGTAGCACATCCTCATTCACAGCATATCTGAAATCAGCTAAACGCCAACATGTGGCAGATTTGGCATAATCAAAATGCCCCATACACTTAAATGGCCTTAAGTTTACATGAACACACTGATTGAAGGAATCAGTATTTTCATGTAAACCATTCTGACTGTTTTAGTTTCAGTGTTTTGAGAAGTGAGGGCAAACTGTTTTGACATACATTCCTTTCCGGTTAGTCAGATTTAGAAGAAGCTATCATAAGATTCCTGTTATTTTGGGACCTTGAAGCACACAAATCTAAAGCTACTTTACAATCCAAACGGATACTTTCTCTCCCTTCCTGCCCTCTGTGTTGTTAATTACTCTTCATAACTTCATACATACCCACACTACTATAAATTCATGAGAGGGTTATTTGTGAGCACAGAGAACTCCTTAAAAAAGCAGTTCACTCTGCGTTCCCCTGGAAGTGTTTTACACAGCGGATGGCTGAATGCAAATGTGCATGCAAATGTTTTCTATTTCACCAGAAAAAAATAGTATGGTATAATAGTATATGTATAATAGTATAATAGTATATGTTTTTAAGCATTGCTTTTACAAATCTACATCTGGTCTCTCCTCAGTGCTGCATTGATGACTTTGTGGAGATAGTGCAGTGCCTGCTGGATGCTGGTGCCTGTGTGAATGCCTGTGACAGTGAGCTGTGGACACCGCTGCATGCTGCTGCCACCTGTGGGCACACTGGACTGGTGCAGCTCCTGATTCAGGCGTGAGTTTTCCCATGAATTTCGTACTTTTGCTCAGTTTCAGCCCCACATTTATGCATTTATACCATAGAAAGTTTTTTTTCTTTCATATCAGTAAACAAAAAATCTAAATGTATTAATTAATAAGCTGATATATTGTGGACATGTGTCTCAACTGTATTAGGATAAATGTTGCTTTATCCTTCTTAGAGAGAGTACCTAGTTTACATAAACAATGCAAATAATCTTGTCTTGCATGTCTTTGCATACGGGTGCATGTGTGTTTGTGTGTATGCTTCTAGTGGGGCTGACCTGCTGGCAGTTAATGCGGATGGCAATATGCCCTATGACCTCTGTGAGGATGAGGCCACCCTTGAGCTGCTGGAGATGGTTATGGCTGAACAGGGTCAGTAAGAAACTGTCAGAAACTGTTGTAGTTTCTTTAATAGCATGTTTTTGAAAGTTGTTTAGCCTTCCTCTTCAACAGGTCCCAGAAGAAAAATGTTTCATACAAGCTTAACGCATCTCTCTTATTTGAAATCAGGTGGCACTCACTAATGACCCAGTGCCAAACCAAAATCAAAACAAAAGTCTTTGAGTGCTGGTAGAGTCTGTGTGCTAACTGGAATCATTGGTTCTGCCCCCCCTTCCCCCCCGTGTGTAGGGATAACTCAGGACCGTATAGATGAATGTCGAGGGGCTAAAGAGGCGGCCATGCTGGCTGACATTCAGGGTCTGGTTCAGAACGGAGCAGATTTAAACGCTCAGGATGATAATGGAGCAACACTGGTGAGACAGAGGGACACGACTGTATAGATAAAGAACATTAAAGTTATAAATTAGGATGTGGCAGGCCAGAGATTTTAACTATATTTGTGACCTCATGGTGCATTCACAGTTATAGAACATACAATTTCTTTTTAATAACCAACCAAAATAATAAAGCTCTGCCAAGAAATTAAAATCTAAGTATAAATATTTTTTTCTGCCAAAGGAAACTTAAGTTGCACTCTAAAAATTTGAAGTGCATCACTCGACCAACATTTTAATGATTAATGTTGATCATCTCTCCCAGCTCCATATAGCATCTGCTAACGGCTACATGTCTGTGGCCGAACTGTTGCTAGAGCACAGGGCTCAGGTGGAGGTTAAGGACTCTGATGGCTGGACGCCACTACACGCCGCCTCCTGCTGGGGACATGTAAGTGCTGCATACAAACCAAAACACAAGAACCTTCCACTTTTCTTAAATGACCCATTAATAGTGGTGTTTTTATTTGTTCCATAGATCCAAATGGTTGAATTGTTGGTGGCCCATGGTGCAAGTTTAAACACAAAGTCTGTTCTGGAGGAGACGCCTCTGGGTAAGACCAGAAAGTCTTTTTGATCCTGTTATTGACTCAGGAAAATAATATAAATGACAGTACCTTTCACCTTTAATGATGTAATGCTAAGTCCCTGCTACAAGTTTAATAATAGCTGTGGATTAAAGAGGAACTAACTATCCTGATGCCACAGCTCTCTTGTTAGCATCTTTCCTCTCCTACCTTCCGGTGTCTAACCTTTTGCTGCTACTGCCTTTTCAGATGTATGTATGGATGAAGAGGTCAGAGCCAAACTGATGGACCTGAAGCACAAACATGATGCCATCATGAAGAGCCAGGACCGCCAGAAGGGCACACTGCAAAGACGGGCCTCTAGTACAGGAAGCAGAGGGTGAGAGGGGACGTGAGGTGGGGGATAAAGAGAGCTCAGGGGAGCCAGAGGGCGGGAAAGAATCACAACAAGTTCAGTCCTTTACGGTTACCCTTTCTCGTTTGTCTATACAGTAAGGTGGTACGTCGCGTTAGTGTGAACGAGCGCTCCAGTCTGTACCGGCGGGAGCACCACAAAGAGGCCATGGTGTGGCAGGAGCGCGGCCGGCAACCAGAGCCACAGGACGACGATGAGGACAGACAAACGGACAATGAGCTGCACCAGCATGCCACTATAGTGAGTGAGCTCAGTGTTTTAAAAGAAAATGTTGTCATTATTGCTTTTTGCCACAAGAGTTGAAGCTGATTAAACTAATGTGTTCTTTGTTGCCGCCAGATTGCTGGCGACGGAGCCGCGTCACGTTTAGAGCAACTGGAAGCTGTAGACAGGAATATTGTGTCCAGCCTGGGTAACGGGGGGACCTCGGTTTCTCTTGCCTCCTCTGTACCTGGCGAGCTGTGGAGTGGTGGAGGTCGCATGGATCGTAGCGCCTCCTACCAGCTCAGCCCCGCATCTGGAGCCGGGTTGGGGTCTGCAGAGGGCGAGGGGGCGGACAGTATGACACGGGAGAAATCACACCACACCCTGGCTGACCTAAAACGCCAGCGGGCAGCTGCCAAGCTCAATAAGTACCCAGCACCTCAGCCACCCCTGCCCCCCTCCTTAGAGGAGGAGCCTTCTGTGGCAGCAGCCGAGGCAACAACCACGCAGTCCCGACCAGAGCGCCAAATGACCCCCAACGCAGAGGAGGTGGCCTCCCCTAATCAGGTGTACTTCACCCCAGCCAGTGGAGATCCTCCGCTGCTGAAACTCAGAGCCCCTGAGGAGGACCCGCCTAACAATAAGGAGCCTTGCTGTGGACTCATGTAGACAGCCTGACAGAGTAGAGTAGAGAAGCTGGGAATGTTACGCTCTAAAGTGGCAAAAACCTTTCAAAACAGACATGTTTGAAATGAATCACTGAAGACTGTAAGTTACGGCCACATGCCAATGAGGGTTTGATCCACACTGCATTTCAGAGAGCTGAAGTGCAGTCTTTGTGCTTTATTTAAGCCTAACCATATTTTTTTGATAAACATGATGCACACTTTACACTAGCATTTCCTGTTGCTTCCTCTTCTTTGCTGCATATTTGCTGGACGTCAGGTGTCCATTTAGTGACTCAGAGGAGAATTACAGATTCCAGTGTTGTGGTCACAGGCAAAGATTTACTTTGCTCAGTCTTTGTTCGTTACTTTACTCATCACTTGCTATACTACTCAACTACCGTAGATTGACATTTCATTGAATAGCCTTTGAGTCGTGTAAAAGTTGAATTATCCATGAAAAGCTGAGTGAAATGTAATCTCAGGAGAGCTCAGATGATGATTTAAATAAAGAAAGGTTGAAGTTCTGTTTTCTTTACTGAGTGCTGTGACAGGTACGTGATCCACATTTGCATAGATTTAAATTATACACAAGATGTTTTTTGTCATTGGGAGATTGATCATGATAGTTACAGTATACACTATAGTTATTCTGAATTTACATTTGCACAAAGATCTAAAAAAGGACTGTTTCCTTGCTTGATTTTTATATTTTTTTCTGTGACAGAAAATATACTGAAGTTTCCAGTGCACAAAAAGCCTACATTTCAATATTGGTAACGCAACTTGTACTTTAAGTGTTTGTCTCTAAATGAATGTGAGCTAATCTGTATTTAAATCTATATTACTCAGTCCATCATTATCACTTCTAGATTTCTATTTTTCTGTCACTATTTCTATTTTTCTACCCTCTGAATGGAATCGCTTATTTATTCTGACACTGAATATGGCTTACAGTGTACAGGTCATCTACCCTTTTCTTTTTTTGTTTCTCTTTTTCTTTTTTTTAAAAGATAAAAGCATAAAGACATTTATCAAAAAGATGATATATCGTTTTATTGTCAAATCAAGTAAACTTGTAATACGATTATTTGTCAAAGGATGGTGCCTTCTTTAGGTGGCAGATTTGATATAGGCTTGCAATGCTTGCACAAAGTCCCACATGTAAATTAGTGAGCGGTGGGATACAATGATCTATCAGACATGGACTCCAACGTGATGTGACATCACGGCACTCTCATTTCTGTATTGCATTTCAGTTTTGCTCGATTTTTACTGAGCCCTGTTTAGAAAAACAAAATATAAAAACATGTTTTGACAAATGGTTTTTGTATATTTTTTTTTTATGGAAATGGTCTTATTTAATGAATCTTGGCATTATGACTGTCTCTGGGTATTATTTAAAGGGAGGGAATCAGATAAACATGTTTTGTAAAGAATTTTTGCAAATTTAAGTTTTTCAGGCTTTTTAGGGTCAGACAACGGCCTTATGGTTAGAGAAGGAGTCAAGACTCAAGACTTTTATCCCGCAGACTTGTTTCTCTGAAGTTGAGTATGTCTTCCTCTTGTGGTGAATTTGAGCAGTCGCACATTTTACACACTTGCCCGATATGTTTTCTCTTCCTGCGGCCCCTCACTTCCAGCACATCTCGAATGTCACGGCCCGTTCTGATCCATCTGCAATACATGATACACATAGTAAACAAACCAGTACACTCGAGTTTCAAGATAGATGTAGATAAAAGTTTATGAGCCCTTGTCTCAGCTTACTATAACATTACAAGTTGCAGCCTTTATGAACTTGCTCTAGTGGTGTTCCTTTAAGACGTGCACACACAGATTTTAAGACTGTCCAGGACATGTTGCTTGTGGTATCAGCTGTGTGTTAAAAATGGAACCTGCTTATGTTCATGCATGTGTTGACCGTGAGCCAAGGCTACTGAGACTGGTCCTGTAAATCTTCAAATGCTCATATTTGAGTAATTAGAGAGCTGTTTGAAAGTATTATCTATTACGTGATGTTGAGCTGTCTTTTTAAAAGTACGTATAGGCTGAATGGAACAGAGAGTGACGCTTGATGCTGCCAAAATATGTACTGCGTGACACACAAAAGTCACCGGGCCATCACATGCTTGTTTGGGATATCAAATGTCTTTCCCAAGAGCTTTCCAAGCCATCTGCGGGGTTTCTCTGTCTCTCACTTTGTCCTTCTCACACTCAGCCAGTTCTGTGGATAGCTTTCGCTTTCTCCTTCTCCAACAAAACACAGGCAAAGAGAGAGAGTTTTGCTTATCGGAGACTGCCTTCTTTGAAATCCTGCCCTCCTTGGCCCTTTAGTTAACTCTATAAGCGTTTCTTTTGGGGAAATGTGATTCCCATTGCTGTTCCCGGATGCAGGTTCAACATCCTTGTACGGACAGAGGCTGGTGTGACGTTATCTTACACCAACACTGTGTCACGTTCTGCCTGGTTTAATAAAGACCTGAGAGGGACTGTGCAACACACTAACTGCTGATCTCCGTCAGCCAAAACACCTTCATGAGCACAAGCACTATTTCTCAGTACCTGTAGCTTAACCTGAACCCCACCAGTCATCTTTGTGACCCCTGACCCCACCCACAAAGTGCAGCTGTACACAAAACACTATGAACGGGAAAATCATGAGAATGTGCATTAACTTTTGCAGTCCAAGGGTCTTTCTCTAAAATCTCCTTGTTCATAATGCAAGGCACATGACTGATTAAAGGCTCATGGACCATGACCCCTTGCAAGACCAACAAACCCAAGCAGTATTGTAAAATACACACCCTTATGTGACAAAGCCTTAAATGTAAAGCTTAGTGTTTGTGTTTATGAGACGTTCATTTACTCAAAGGCAACTTGGATCATTTTGCTGTAGAAGAGCCTCAAAACAGTAACACTAACTACTTTACTGTTTTGATTCAGTCACCACTCTCTTGAATCTTGTTTCCAGCTACAGCAGACAGAAAGTTAGCGGCCAGCTAGTGAACTTTGTGGATGAGCCTGTTTAGCAGGTTTGAAGTTTTGTTTGAATGCAGCTATTGTAATAATAGTTTTTATTTTTACTTTAGCTTATAAAATACCTCTTACACCACTACAAAACATTTGTAGGCTGTTCTGTTACTTACCCCCTCGGGTAACGTTTTTTTCCCGACAGCACGTGAAGGCGCCCAAGCCAAAGTCAGTGAAGAAATCCAGCCAACCATGAGCAGGCGCGAGCGAAGGCGGGGCGGCCGGGTGGGAATATGAACAGCGCGAGCTGTGAGTTGGAGCTCAGAGGAGCTGGAGGGAAAGTAAATCGCCTTGTAGATCAACTGGTAACAGCTGATAAGTTTTATCTGCTCGTGTACAGTTACCGTAACGGGATTTCTGTTCATTCTTGATATTTCTTCTTGACTGTCTTCTTCTGTGTTTCAGATATCAGTCAAGTGTCCAGCGCCGTGCGCGTGATAGTAAGAAAAAATGTCCCAGCAAGCGGTGAACGGGGGCCCGTGCCGGGGCAAGGTGCTGACTTTGGACAACATGAACCCCAATGTGAGGCGGGTTGAGTACGCGGTCCGTGGTCCCATAGTCCAGCGGGCGATGCAGATAGAAAAGGAGCTGAAAGAGGTAAAGTCAAGTCATGTTTGGGGGAGTGCAACGCGGACCGGAGTTTGATCATGCAGGAGGAAACAAAGAAAAGAGGGTTCATATTACAGTAGTGGTGACTGGGAATTTAGGTGAAGTTATGAAAAGTTGTTTTGTTAATTTTAATAATATCACTGTTGACGTTTTAATGTGACACCATATTTTGGGATTATTGCTTATATTCATGAGGGTAAAAGCGGTTATAGGCCTAGTAAATACAAATTGATAATGGTATGTAGCCTACAGCTGTTGAACCATTTCAACAGCTGTAGGCTACATACCATTATCCTCTCCCCCACACACGATTTCACAATTTGTATTTACTAGGCTTAAGCCCTATGCTTCAGCCAACAGCCATACAAGTCATTTTTGCCTAGAGCAGATTCTTTTATCTTTTGTTTCAGACACCTTTTGGAAATTCACCTGTTCTCAAAAAACACTGCAGCTCCTAAAAATATTAAAAGTGCCTCTCGGTGCATTTAGGGACACACCAGCTAATGTGGACAGTGAGCAAAATAAAAAGTTATTTCCTTGTCCTGTTTCCTGAAGATATGGTGAGAAATTGAAGAGAGAGGAAAGAGAAGTAGGTAGCCCATATGAATAAGCCTGCCTTGGACGGCGGCAGACAGGACATACACCGTAGGTCAGCTTTTACACTGCTTCTGCCAAACTGCAGCTCAAATCATATTCTGCTCTGGTGTCACTGTTCTTTAAGGAAGGACAAGGTTGAACAGGAGTATTTTAAAAGCCCTAATGCAACCCTCTCCTCTGCAGTAATCATCTTCAAAAGACACGGAATTAGCTAGAGGGGACAGGTCTAGCCGGCTTTTAGTACGTTTCGTTCTGTTCTAGCCTTTGGTGGAGTGTTAATATGTAAGACGAGAGGGTACATTACATTCTCAGTCCTCCTTTGTGTCCCTGGGTTTGCAAACCTCCCTCCTCCCCACAGACGAGAGTTCATTGGAGGGAACCGCAGCTGTGGGGCCCAGTTTATCTGCAAGGAGGGTCATTACAAGCAGCCCCAGTTCTGCCAAAAGTGCCCTAGTTCTTGGTAGTCCACTTGTTTTTCCTCACTTATAAAATGAGGAAAAAAAAACAAATCTAATGGTCAGTGTTTGACTGAGACAACAAGAATCATTTGCTGCAACTCTTGTTTATTTTGTTAGACAGGTCAAATCAAAAGACCAGAAGAGACAGAGAAATTTTATTAACATTAGTGTAGACAAACCTGCTTTATATGATATGCAAGTAGTGTGTTAGGTCAACATGACATGCTCCCATTTGTGTGTTGACAAGTGTTTTTCCTGAGAAAAGGATGTTCGGAAAAGCAAGTCTCCTCTTTCCTGTTTATTTTCACATGTTAAGCAAATTCATGCGAAAGCTGTGTGAAATCCAGGAGTTCTGAGCGGTCAGGAGGGTTTGCATCACTGCAGTTGCCCAGTCATTTGTGGGGTTGCTTCCTGTCAGATCTGTGACTGGAACACTTTTCCTGACGGCTCAGCAGATTTTATGCAAGTGTGTGTTTTTGTGCATGCAAGCGCTGGTGTGGCGATGACCCTTATAAATCCTTACCCAGACATCTGGCATGACCGTGCTCTCACTGCAGTAATCTAATTCAGGCTTGTTTGTTACATCACAGAAAATTTCTTATTCACCCCCCCCCCCCCCCCCCATACATTTCTTCTATTCCCCTCTTGAGTAAATTTGGAGGGTTGTTTTCATCTCAGTTATCATACTGTTAGAAATAGTACGGAATTTGATAAATCATGTGAGCGAAGCTGCTGCGGTTATCAGTTTGCTTTAGATAGAGCAGTTCCAATTACTCTAGCATGACTGAACGCTGTTAGAGGGACGCCAATTTCAGATTATATCATAAGACTAAGTGAAATGTGAATTAAGGCCAGGCTCCATTCAGGTCCGATGGCCCATGGCGTTTCTTGGCCTGGTTCACTGGTCCGTCCTGTGTAATAATCAGTGCCTGGTGCTGAGTGAGCAGGAGAACGCAGCGCTGAGCCAGGGGGAACCGACTGGCTCCTCTCTTTCTCCGAGAACAGCAGCCTCTTTGTTGCTCGAGAAGGAGGCATGGACTTAGACTTAAAAGGGGACGTGATGCTTCCAGTTATTTAGATTTCAAAAAAGCTCCCATCGGACTTAACGCCAACCCAAAGAACCTTGTAGGCCTCACAAGGACATAGCAATGATAATATTGACTCAAAAGGATCCTGTGCCCTTGGAGGCCTTTTCCCTGGTATTTGTTCATGTAGAACATGCTTGATAATGACAAGGATGTGTGTTTAATCTATTATATAACATATTGCATTGTAGTGCATGAGTGTATTCATGTTATGTAGAGATTCAGTGTGACAAAGGAAAACCAAAAGTGTTTTATTGGTTTGCTGTTCGAACTCTCCAGAGTGGCATTGAAGACATGATGATAAATGGCTGGCCTGTGTAGTATTATGGAGTGTATTACCACTCCATAGTCCACTTATATTAAGAATGGGAAATGTTGTGAAGTGGCTATAAGCCTCCGTGTGACTACAGTTCTGTTGTAATGAGAGCACCAGCTTTCTGCTGGTATACCTTAATGAAAAGATAATAGCAATTTGATAACCACCAAGACATGTTGGCATCCACCCATCTTTCTAAGGTAGGTTTTGGCAAAGAGCGTTATATCACATCACAGGCTGGCAGAAGAGAACATTTTCCCAAGAAGCTTTTAAAACGAATGAACAGAGACACACGGGTTCCACCCAGGCGGGTGTTCTTTTTGTTGTTTTTTCTGGCACTTCTCTGTCAATCATTTGACATTTTTGTGTGCTTTTGTATCTCTGCTTTGTGCAACTTTGACTTGACTTGAAAAGGGTTTTTAAAACTAATCCTCCTTGCAGTGTCTGAACCTGTACATGAAAGTCCAGATTTGGATGTGTTTCATTGAGCCAGGCACTTCTTCTGTACTCTACAGCAAGAGAAGCGGTGGGTTAAAGGGAGAGCTGTGTAACGTCAAACATTTACCATTGTTCTTTGAGTAGAATATGAGGAACATGATTATGCTGTCCAAGTTGAAATTCAGTTTCTATTCTACACCTCTGACAATATGAATTTCTAAACATTTCAAATAATGTTATTGCACACTTTAAGTTTTGTTTGATGTTGTTCCATCACATTTCACATCAGCATGCAGTTAAATTTAATGACTTTTAGTTTAATGATGTGATTTTTTTAATGTGCAAACTCCTCATGATTATCACAATATCTACTTAAACCTTATTGTTTTGCCCATGCTTAACAGTAACAGGGGACATCCATTGTCACATTACCTCATCTGATAAACGGCAACAGCTGCAGCATGTTGGGACCAGCAAACAGACTTACAGGCACCAAACCAGAGTTCACAGGTCCAATTAGGTCAAAGAGCAGAAGATGAAGGACTTGCTGATTCAATGAAGATGAATATTGAGTTGGTAGAAGGAGCACATGGTTTAACCAGAAAAGCTTGTGGGGGTTGTGTCACTTCCTGCTCCACAAGCCAATCCAGACTCTGTGCCAGGGTCTTTCTAAAACAAAAGGGTGCTAATGAGGGAAGATGCATGTGTGAGATGAATACAAGTGTCCGTGGTTTGATTTGCATGCGTAGCCATCAGGTGGTTACAACGCAGATGAGTGGGACAAGTCATGTAGTTATTAATATTTTTAATTGTATTGTGAGGGACAATTCGAGGCTCAAATAATGTGTGGTGTTCCTTATCATAATAACCTTTAATGATCTGAAAAGCTGTTGGAGGGAGGAATGTCTGAGGCTTGCAGCCACTATCAGTAAATGAAATTTATAGCTTGGGGAAACTAATGTAGGTGTGCAAAATAAGCGCCGAAAGAAGTCTTCAGTGCTCCTTCCCAGTTACTCCTTACTTACGTGTCCAGACACATCCTGGTTGTTGAAGTGATGTCACTACATGTGAGAGATAACAGGAAGTCACAGGTTCTCTCTTTACACTGTCTCAGTAATTTTCAACACCTATTTCTTAATTTCTGCCCAGAGGCTTGATTGTTATTTCTTTATCTTTCCAGGGAGTCAAGAAGCCTTTCACAGAAGTCATCAAGGCTAACATAGGTGACGCCCACGCTATGGGTCAGAAACCAATCACATTTTTCAGACAGGTAGGACCACTCTGTACAGTTTTCAGTTTCCTCATTGTAATGAAACGCTAAACTGGACTACATCGTAGAGACTGAAAGTGTGAGGAATGCTTGTTAATGTGAGGTTTGTTGTGATTTTTCTGTCCACCTCTCTCAGGTCATGGCTCTGTGTTCTTACCCTGAACTCTTAGAAGACAACAAGTTTCCAGAGGACGCCAAGAACAGAGCGCGGCGTATTCTCCAGGCCTGCGGAGGTCACAGTATAGGTCAGACAACTCCCCCTCACTCCGCCAATCCACATTTATATCGCCTCCATTTTCCTACTCATTAATAATTTCTTTGGACAGCTGAGTCTGTACACTATTTAAACAGAGCATCAACTGATCGATGTAGTATGTTCTGTTAGACTCAAAGGTCATTTTAATGTTTTCAAGGGGCCTACAGTGCGAGCCAGGGCATTGAGTGCATCCGTCAGGATGTGTCGCGCTACATAGAGAAGAGAGATGGTGGAATCTCCTCCAACCCTGACAATATCTACCTCTCTACTGGGGCCAGTGATGCCATCGTGGTACGGTTTCACATTTTATTGTCTCTCCTGCAGAAAAGTGCTGACCTACTGTAGTTCAGGCATTTTGCCTTAATCCGGCACCGATGACATGGACTGGCCAATGAATCTGTTGTTTACTCAGCTTCTGTTAATTATACACTTGGCTGTACTTTGCACATGTGTGACCTTACTCCACCCGAAGACCTTTGTCACTGTCAATACAGCGTTCTCCAGTGGTATGCAACCTAATCAGGCTACTGAATAGGGATAGGCATGTAAAGGTGGGGCTGGGCAATAAAACAACAATGATAATTATTGTGATATAATTTCCCTCAATAACTATATATCAAATGTCCAATAAATGTTTGATTTAATTCATTGGGATCATGAACAAATTAGCAGCTACATTTTTCTCTTAAGATATTTACTTTGTTGAGGAAAAAGGACTTCAAAAAACATTTTACTTATTTTTACTCATGCATATTTGTTGGAAAAACGAATCATATCATTATCATTAATTGTTTTGAATGTTCTACCTAAAACGTGTTAAGTGATCCATTATTTGGCATGAAGCATCATGTTCTGACCACAATGAATAGTTTAAAACCACATCGTGATAACACTTTTGGCCATATCAGCCAGCCTTGTGTAAAGGGCAGATAGCGTTCAACGTTTTCAGACATAACTCAGTCTAACATCACAGGCAGATTGGCAACCAGTCTGTGCAGTGCAAGCTATGTAATGTTAAACTTTTGTGTTCAAGAACAACTAGTTTGATGATTAACCATTTGCGCATTAAGCACAGGGAGAAAACAGCGGCGTCAGATAACAGGAAATCTCAAAGTTTGTCTATGGATTTTCATTACAGGCTGATCTCTACACTCTTGTACAGCTCATGAAATGTGACCCCTACCCGCAAATTTTTATTTGGGTGTTCATTTCAGACCCAATTCCTACAGTAGATTTTTATTTTTTTAATCCAGTACTCCCGTACTCAAATAATTGAATGCAAGTACTCGAAAATAAACATTACTTAAAATACTCATCCCTACTACCAAATGACCTACTGTTGCCTGCTTTGAAACTGGGACATTATGGCAAACCAGTGGAGGTGCTTATGTTTACTCTGCTGTCATAAAGTACATAAAGTAGATAATTCTTGTCAGATTAATTAGTTGTCTGGATGCTAAATCACCAGAGCTGATTGGTTGTACAGCTACCTTCCTTATTAGATACTGTAACTGCTTTTCTGACATTAAAGGGACCATTCTGACAGTTTACATACTGCACATTTTTTCCAAATATCGTCTGCTGTAATTAATCCTACCCTCTCAACTTTCATCCTTTCTTCAGCACTGCCCCCTCTGTTGTGTTTTCTACTCACCCTCTCTTCTCCTGCCTACCCTTCCTAATCTCAGACCATGCTGAAGTTGCTGGTGTGTGGCGAGGGTCGCGACCGTACAGGAGTGATGATCTCTATTCCCCAGTATCCTCTGTACTCAGCCGCCCTGGCAGACCTGGGCGCCGTGCAGATCAGTTACTACCTGGACGAGGAGAAGTGTTGGAGTCTGGATGTTATAGAGCTCAGGAGAGCCCTCAATGAAGCCAGGAAGCACTGCAATCCCCGGGTCCTCTGCATCATCAACCCTGGAAACCCCACCGGTACGTCTGGCGATGGTAGTTTGTGTTTGAGACAAAAGAGTTGCTGGAAAGTTTGTAAGTTTGTCGTTTGATTTACATCATGAAACCATGGTTGTCCCCTGTGATAGGTCAGGTCCAGAGCAGACAGTGCATTGAAGATGTGATCCGATTTGCTAAGGAGGAGCATCTCTTCCTGATGGCTGATGAAGTAATTATACCCCAGTGTTATTTCCTCAATTCAGAGGTTTTTCACTCTGTTTCCTCTGTCTTCAAGAACAAAACTAGTGATACCAAAAGAGGCTGCCGTCCTGCTTTCACATCACTTTTCGGCATATGACCAGAATTATAATTATCTTTTTTCTACCCACACACAGAGCAGCGCCACCAACCAATTTTCCGTCCCCCCTCACGTGTTTACACAAAAGAGTGATCAGCAAAACATAATAAACAATAACAAAAATGTACCTTTCAGTCGTCCTTGTTGATGAGCGAATACATGAAGTGGTTTCCAAAATATTTAATAAAATTCTTTTTTTGAAAATGGTGACATACCTTATTTAATTGTACATAAGGGCATATATACATAATCATGTACATAAGTTAAATACAGTATCAGTGATATGTGCACATGCCTTTTCATTGTTTTGTTTTTTTTAATATGCATAATGATGTGTTTTCCCATTTTAGGTCTACCAGGATAATGTGTATGCAGAGGGCTGTAAGTTTCACTCCTTTAAGAAGGTGTTGTTTGAGATGGGACCAGAGTACTCCAGTATAGTGGAGATGGCCTCCTTCCACTCCACCTCCAAATGCTACATGGGAGAGTGAGTAGCTACACACACATCATACATCAGGTTATCTTGTATATTTATACTCAAATGACTCTTACAGTTGTTACTTCTAAGACGTAAGCTCCTGTTGCAGAGTATACTTTGTGTTTAACTTACTCCTTTCCTCTGTTTGCGCTTATCAGGTGTGGATTCCGTGGAGGCTACATGGAGGTGATTAACATGGACCCCGAGGTGAAGGCCCAGCTCACCAAACTGGTGTCGGTGCGTCTGTGCCCCCCCATCCCCGGACAGGCTCTCCTGGACTTGGTGGTCAACCCCCCGCAGCCCGATGAGCCCTCCTACACCACGTTTATGAAGGTCTGAAAAACACACCCATATGACTTATGTAAACACCACGCCATCCATTCACATAAAGCCTGTACGGAGTGAGCTGAATTTGAACTCCTCACACGACACTCAGTAGGTTGTGAATAATCAGCTTTTGAATTCTGTACATTCTGTGAATTCATTGCTACTACGTGTGTTTAGTTGTTTCTGTTAGAACATAATATATACTTTAGAGATGTTTTACAACTTAAAGAGGAGAAAAGAGGTTTGAGATGAAGTGGAAGCATTGTGTAGTCAAGGAAGGAGGATGGACAATAGTGTGTCCATGAGTTATATGAGTTTGTCTTTGTAGCTGCATCTACTTGCATGACTGGCCTAGCAAGAGATTTGATTACAGCCTATAGCAACCAGCACACCAGGGGCCTGTACCACGAAGCGAGTTCAACATACCCAAGATGTCTTTCAGTTATCTGGCTTAACTAACCCTAACAATCGCGGTCGGGATCAGCGGTACCACGAAGCTGGTTATGAACTCGGTAACTCAACCCAGGGTTTCCCAATCCGGCCGTGAGCCCGTTCACATAAAAGAGGCGGTGTTGGCAGCAGATGACCAATCGCAGACGTGAACAAGTCTACTGGCAGCAGAGTGGCATATTTTACAAATGAGCAAACTGTAACACTAAAGAAATGTGACATGGGCCTAGTCTAAGTAGCACAGCTGCAGCTGACCAATGCAGGGAGACAAAAATTCGCAGACAGTGTGAATGCCTAAATGAACAGGCGTGGTCTATAATATTGCGTTGATTTGATATGTTCTTATGAGCTGTATGAAAATATCAGCCTTATTCTTTCAGCTCGGCTGTGTCGGCGTTTCCACATTAAAAGACACGGACCGTTCCACCTCACTTTAAAAAACTGCTCGTCACTTCAAAAATTAGATTAATTTATTTAACACACTCAAAAGTGTTCCAAACATTGTCCTAAATTAACTTCATAAAGCAATGAAACGAAAACTCCATTCATGCCATAAAATGTGCTCAAATAGTGGTTGAAAGACTGAATCTCAACATTTAGGCTGCTGAAAACTCACTTCATTACCTGCGCCCACATCGCAAATGGTGAGGAGGTAGGCTACATGACCAGTCTCTGTAATAGGCCTATATGAAAGCTACTAACCTAAAATAGATAGCCTACGTTCAAAAAAAAATTTAGTATTTAAATATCCCTACCAAACTACTCATAATATTCAGCCTAACATAAGAACAATGAAACCCATTTATTGTAATGGCTGCGACAGGCTGTGTGAAACGGACTGGGAGCAAATAAAAAATATTAAACAAATTTCAAAGCAAGTAAGTAGGCTTACTGTAAAAACCTGTAGGCAACAATCGCCTAAGGCCTTTAATCAGTCTCCGTAGGATGATATGGCTTTAGCCTACAAGAGTTTCTCCACATCACCGCAGCAAACATAAAGCAGCCTATAAAACAGTCTGTGGGATTTCCTACAGATGGTGATGTCATTTTTCAAGAGAGCTGATTGGTCAGTAGGGGGCGTTTTCATAGGGTTGATCTCTTATTTGGAACCTCTCCGGAGCAGGTTAGCAGTTCAGCAAAAGTTGCCATGGCGATCTACCCCGGTAAGAAGTGAACCACTTTTGTGGTACTGAAAACCCAGGGTTGACCCCGAAGTTACCTGGATAAGCTCAAATCCTGCTTCGTGTACAGGCCCCTGGCCTTGCGCCAGCATACCAGTCACCCCAGCAGAAGGATGTATCCATATATCATGGATTGTATCTGAGACTTTGGTTGTATTTGGAATACTTCAAACAACTTAATAGGGCAATTCAGTTTTATCAAACAAGGCAAAAAGACAACAATCAATTGCATTTGGGCACCAGAACAAAGCAGCAAACACACAGGTCATAATGCAGGGACCATAATTCAAGAAGATAAATAAACGCTCCGTATAGCATTTTCGACCACTCAAAGCACTTTTACACTACATCTGCATTCACCATTCACTGATCCTAAGTGCTCAAACAGAAACTAACATTCACACTCATACACTGGCGGAACAGCCACCAGGGGCAATTTGGGATTGAACCGCCGACCTTCTGATGAATGGGCAAACCGCTCCACCTCCTGAGCCACAGCCACCCTTATAGATAAATGGATAATAAATATTAAGTAAATACATACAGAGGTTTACGCCTGGCACATGTCTAGTTGCTGCTGTCAGCAGTATTTAAAAGCCTGATGGCAGAGGGAATAAAATAATTTGCATGCATTTGTTCATTTTTCTTGGGGGGCGAGGTAGCGCCGTCCTGAGGGCATTAAACAGAATTCCTGACTAAGACCATGTTCATGGAAATGCTCAGGTCTGTCTGCTGAACTCCAATAATCTTGGAGCAGATTTTAACAATGCTGCAGAGGCTATTCTTGTCCTTCACAGACAATCCATAAAACCAGCAGATAGAAGAAAATGTTTAAAGACTTTCAATAAACGAATAATAAACGTTACATAAGATACTCTGGGAAACATTAAAATAATTTAGCTTCCGCATCAAGTGGATTCTATGCTGTCCCCGCTTAGCGATAGACTCTTTGTCTTTGTCAAACTTGAGGTTGGAGTCAAACATGGTTCCTAAGTACTTATGCGTCTCTACAATTTCAACATTTTCACCATGAATAATGCTGGCTTCTGGGTTAAAACTGTTCTTCCTAAAATCAATGATTAACTCCTTAAGTGCAATTTATACTTCAAATTGACGGCGTAGCCCCCTACCTATTTTGTACTATGTTTTGTCACATGAAGGTAGGTAGTTATCATCACACCACTTCACAAATGCTGATAAGGCACTCCCATGACCCGATTGAGCCCCCTGAAGAAGTGACAGTAGGGCAGTGTCATCAGAAAATTTTACAAGATAGCTACCCTGTTGGAAGTCCTGCAGTTATCTGTGTACATAATAAAGAGCTAAGCACAAAGGACACAGCCCTGCGGAGAACCTGTGTTTGAAGTGATGATACTGGACATGTGGCCATTCACAAATACCTGCTGGAGTCTAAGAGCAACAATAAAATCTGATCAGGTAGATTAAAATAAGAGGCAAGTCGCTCAATTAAAATATGAGGCTTCATCTTGTTAAAAGCTGAAGAAACATCAGCAAATACAAGTCTTACATGTGATTTGCTTTTTTTCAAGGTGCTTGTATAATCTGTCTAAAATGAAGATCTTAGAGTCATCCACACCTTTCCCAGCTTGAGAGGCAAATTGTAGTGGATCTAGTTTGCCATCGATTAGGGAGACAATTTCATCTTTCAGTATTTTCTCGAAATCTTTTATCACAAGTGATGTTAATGCAACTGGTCCGAATTCTTTCAGTTATGTTGGATTATTGGATTTCGGTACAGGTATTATAGTTGATGTTTTCCGTGACCTGCTTGGTCTCACAGGAAGACTGATTAATTGATGCCATTGATTTTATACCTGTCCTGAGGTCCCCTCTAATATACAGACTTACAATTTCAGTTCAAGTCACATATTGTTCATATGTCCTCAAAGTTTTTTTTTTTTTAGATTGCAGTGATTAAAATCTCCCAGGATAAACCTGGATGCCTCTGGGCAGATGTTTCCAATTTATGCGTGACATCAGTGATCAGCTGGGCAGCAGCTGTGGCATTGGATCGTGGGTGAATGAAATTCACGAGGCAAGTAAAAGGGGCGGAGAGAAAAGGTCAATAATTCCACATCTGTAGTACATGTATTCTCTCTGAACACAACAGTGTTACAGTACCATTTGTTTACGTAGAAGCACACAGTTCCTCCTCGGTTTTTGCCGGTGATCTGCGGTGACCGGTCCGAGTCCGGGTCTGCATCACAGAGCCATGTTTAGGTGAAGGCAAGGACACAAGTGTCTTTTACTTCCCCTTTAAACTTGGCGTATGTTTGACTGTATGTCTGACAGCAGGACTGAAGGAATAGATGTACTACTCCCTCCTGCCTGCAGAGGGTGTAGTTTACACTGAAACAAGCATTGTTGGAGACTGATTGACAGAGTAGTTCAGGGTGTTGGGTGCCTTAGGTGGTAGGCTGCATGTTGTCGTGCCTCCATTGGCCACAAGGAGGAGAGAAGCCTGATAATCACTGGGTTCAGTCCGACAGTTGGATTGTCTGAAGTCCACATCAAAACCAGATTCAATAATGTTCCATCCCATTTGAACGGCTTCTCCAAAGACAACCTGTGTTGTCCAAAATGTGGAGAAGTCAACCAGTTTTATCCTTTAAAGCAACGATCATCCCACAATGTGTTGTACACCAATTCAGCCATAAAGTTGGGGAAATAATCGTGTATTAAACTAGTACTGATATTTACACTTTGCTGGCAGTGATAAACTTGGGAAATATATTGATTTTTATGAGTTAAATGTGGAGCATGTGAACACACCAATCGTTTTTGTTGGTGTGAGGTCAGCAAGTCTTGTGCGCAGGTTCAGCCTGACCCTCAGGTCCTCTCAAAGACCCCCCCTTCACAGCTGATCCAGCATCAGATGTAAAACACATAAAAAATTTTTTATTTGTTTTTGTATATTGTTGCGGATTTGAATTCATGTGACCTTCCACCCCTGACAGCTTTAACTTCTGCTTCCCATTCAGGAGCGGACAGCTGTGCTAGCAACTTTAGCAGAGAAGGCCAGGCTAACAGAGGAGGTCTTCAACACGGTACCCGGTATCACCTGTAACCCTGTGCAGGGGGCCATGTACACCTTCCCCCGCATCACTCTGCCTCAGAAGGTCATCGACAAGGCAAAGGTCCGCACTGCACACATACACGCCTTACTTCACTGACGAACACCACCCTGATTTACTTGTGTGTTTCCATCCACAGGAGGAGGGCCAGGTCCCAGACATGGTCTACTGTATGAGGCTGCTGGAGGAGGAGGGTATCTGCCTGGTACCGGGTAGTGGCTTCGGCCAGAGAGAGGGAACCTTCCACTTCAGGTCAGTACAGCTAAACTGGCGGCCTCAGTTCCATCTCTGTATGGTCCTGGGTATTTTACTGATTCAATGTTAGTTTAAAAGTTTTGTTGTCATGAAAGTAATTTGGAGTTCAGTTCAGTGCCTTCAAGTGTAGTATTGCTTCTGATTTAACCACATCTTTGACAGTACTGCTGGGAAACTGCCCCTCATGCTGTTGCCTCTTCCTTTGTCCAGGATGACCATCTTGCCTTCTACTGAGAAGTTGAAGATCGTACTGCAGAAGATCTGCGAGTTCCACCTGCGGTTCACGCGGGAATTTTCTTAACGACCCCCCCAACTTTCAAGAACCAACTCATATTCTGTGCCAGTATCGTCAAGTGCCTTTATGTGAAGGAGGCAATGTTAACCTCCTACAATGCACATCTCTCAGCTCAAAGCTGGATTCTCGCTAGTTCACACGTTTAAAGACACTTTGACATCAGTGAAGAACTTTGAATGTTCCCTTGTTTAGACAGAGTGAAAGCTAGTCCTGCTCATGTGTTCGTACATGTGAATGTGATTTTCAGTACATGATGCACTTTCCCAAAGTATTACTGGGCCAGGTTTTTGTTCAAAAATATGTTAGTTCTGACTGTGTTACCTATAGGGTTTAAGATATCTTCAGATGTTGTCACAGAAGCTGCTATGGGAGCATCTCTCTCCCAGCAAAGACTTATAATACAGCCAAATTAGGTAGAAGTATCAATTTAATAACTTTGATTAATCTGATTTGGCTGTAGAGCCATTTGTTTTACTAATGTTTAAATTGTTCTTAAATGTGATTAAAAAACTTGATTTTGTTATACACTTGTTTTCTGAAGTGTATGCAGTGCCAGCTCTTACATTTGGAATATATTTGCAAAACCTTTTCCAGCTTCACATTGTATTGATTTACAGAAACAAAGTAAAGAGTCAGTGAAGTGCTGGCTCACAAAGCCGCCATCATTTAAGTTTTATTTAAAAAGTGTAAATTGTCAGTGCTTACATGCTTTTAGAAACAGAAGAAAGCGGAATCTCATGGAATGAAACAGAAACTAAAACAATGATTG
This sequence comes from Micropterus salmoides, assembly GCF_014851395.1. Classification (NCBI taxonomy): domain Eukaryota; kingdom Metazoa; phylum Chordata; class Actinopteri; order Centrarchiformes; family Centrarchidae; genus Micropterus; species Micropterus salmoides. Next base: position 38,525,772 of record NW_024040040.1, on the reverse strand, counting down.
AAAATTTTAATCACAGCAACTCAGTAACACAGTTTAACTCCGCTGTATTCCCTTCACCTTCCCAGAGGCCTCAGCGTCAAGACTCTCCCCGAGCGTGGAAAAAGAGTTCTTAGCTACTCGTGTAGATATATTTTCAAAGTTCATCTCTCTTCTGTGATAGCTTTGTGGCATGCTTTTCTATGAACTTGCTGAGCCCGTCTACTGTTCTGTCTCCACCTTCTAATTTGACAGGGTTCTGCTTGCTGTTGCTTGGTGCAAAGTATATCGTAGGGAAACCTTCCACTTTGTAGCTCTCATTTGGCACATCGTTGGCTGTGGCGTCCATCTTGGCGATCACCAGGTTCTTCTCCCCTTTGTACTTCTTGCCCAGGGCCAAATAATCAGGCTCTAGTTTCTTACAGTGGCCGCACCAGGGAGCGTAAAACTCGATCAGGACGTCCTTCTGGGTATCCATGATGATCTCGTCAAAGGTCTTTCCGACCACAACCTTAACTGGTCCTTTGTTGTTCTTTGGCACTGGCTGGGATTTGATGATGGGTTTGAGCTTTCCTGTGGACAGAAGTTAGAATTTCAGAACAAGTGTGAAACCGCTTTTATCAAAACATTTAAGACAGCGCATGTTACTGGCGAAAGACTGCATGTACCTCACATAGCTCATCAGACTAATAGATCAGGGCTAATGAGACATGCTACTTCTACATGATCCTTCATCATTCGGTAAACAAACTCAACACTCACCTTTCTTGAAAGCCACAACAAAGTCTCTCAGCACCTCAGAGTCAAACTCCTCTGGCTCCATGGCAAACTTTTTGCCTCCGTCTGCCAGAATTCCCACATTCACTTCCTCTCCGCTCTCGCTCAGGCCCAGGCTCTTCAGCTCTTCTGCAAAGTCCTCCTCATCAGCGATGGCAAATGTGTATTCTGGGAAGTCCTTGGCAACCTCAAGCACCTTGGACCTCCAGAACTGTGTAGCTAAAAATTAAAAAACAAAAAGGTACATTTGTTACTGTGAATTCATTATGACACCATTATATGCTGAGCACAAACCTACAACCAAACTCGCATTAAAGAAAGTAAAATTTATTACACCAGCACTCAAGACAGTGGATTACTGTCTGTTTAGTAAAATCCCGTCAAGTCAAACCGACCAATTTAAATATGAGAAACTCACCTTTCCTGTAGTCAAAGCTGAAGTCAACTCCATAGTACACAACCACCAGGGGTCTTTTGGTGTAGCGCTTGGCATCATTGCTTGGTTTTCTGTGACCCACCAGAGGAATCGCATGCTTTTTGAAGAACTCCTGCACGTCTGACACCGATGTAGAGTCCTGTGTGATAAACAAATTGTTTCTTAAGTTCAAATCTGACTTTTCCAAATCTATCAGCTTACTTACTGCTAATCTAGTCTATTTTTACACCGATACTACAACTGAAAGAATGCAGAGGCACTTAAGATTCAGTTTCATACCCCATGAAACCAATTCAAATCACAACTAGTAAAAAAAAAAAAAAAAAAAAAGGTTTAAAATGGTAAAACAGCAGTACCTTCACTGCCAGTGTGTGCGACGCTGGCTCGTACTTTGAGTGGAACTTTTCAGGGTGAACAACGACAATCTGACCAGGCGAAGCTTTGAGCAGTTTCATCACTTCGGAGCTGAAGGAGTGACGGAAGGTGAAGTCTTCCCTCAGTGCATTACCTGCAAGACAGACAGGCAGCAATAAGAGAACCAGCCACATGTCCATGTAAAGAACAACAAGAGTTTAGGACAGACTGTGCTCTCACCACACAAATATTAGAACTTAGACAGTGATGGATATATATAGCGCACACAGAAATGCAGTTATTGTTTAGCGTCACTCAAACTGCACATTCAGTGGTGACATAATTGGTGAGATGCTCTGAACACATTCTCCAGCTCGTGGTACTTACAGGCCTCAACGTAGAGCGCATAACCTGCATCCTGTTCACTGGAGAACAGGCCGACTATGACAGCATCGTCGCCATCCTTGATGAGCTCCTGCACCTGTTTGACTGCCTGGACCTGCTTGGAGGGAGGCCCTGCCTGCTCACTCATGAAGTCAACAATGCCTACAGGGAAAGAATAAAAAAAAAAAAAATAAAAAAATGCGTACACAGGCCTGCATACATAGAAAACAGCGAGGATAGACCTGAAAGACTCTGTAGTATAAATTACATCACGCAGCAAGAGACCTACCGTGCTGCTCTCTGGGTCCGTTGTAGTCGAACACCTTGCCCTTCCTGAAGATCTTGAGGGTGGGATAGCCTGTAACATCAAAACGTGAGGCGATGTCACTCTCCACAGTGGCGTCCACCTTGGCCAGGGGAATGGGAGGAGAGCGCTTGCTCAACTCCTTGGCTGCCTTCTCGTACTCTGGAGCCAAACGCTTACAGTGTCCGCACCTAGAGGTCAGTTATAACAGGCACATAATTAGGGGGAAGGTTTCATTTGTCTTTACAGCCACTATTAATAGGCTCAGCTAGCACATCAATGGATGCCAGTGTCTGATCTGTATTTTATAATTACAAGTGTTCTGACTGACCATGGAGCGTAGAACTCCACCAGGATGATGTCCGCGTTGTTAACGATCTCATCAAAGTTGTCCTTGGTCAGCACCAGCGTCGCCTCAGGAGGGGGCTTCCAATCTGGATGAGCCACCTCTTTCATTCGTGCCACAATAGCTGCAACACACAGGCATCCGCCACATCACTGCCAACTCTTCTCAAAAAGGGAGGTCAGGTTTGGTTTGGGAAACCGTGACAATGCTTAAATTAATTACTTATTCCTACCCTTCTCTGTCCTTTCTCCGTCGTAGTCCAGGGGCTCCCCGTTTTTCAGGATCTTGATGGTGGGATAGCCCGACACCTCGAACCTGCTCGCTAACTCAGTGGCTACTGTTGCGTCCACTTTGGCCACAGGTAGAGGAGGGTCATTCTCTTTAAGAGTCTGAGCGATTTTTTCATACTCTGGGGCAAACTGTTTGCAGTGGCCACACCTTAAGAAGGAAACAAAGAATACAGAAATATTGAAACATTTGCAGGGACATGGAAAGTAAGAAGCACGCGGTAAAATCTTTGAATAGGGAATGGGCTGGAGCAGAGAAATAAAGTGGAATAACAGACATACCAAGGGGCATAAAACTCAACCAGGACTGTGTCTTTGCCCTCAATGAAAGTGTCATAGTTGCGGTCGGTGAGAACCAGCACTCCATTCTCTTCTTTCACCTCTGTGTCATCTTCATCATCATCATCATCATCCTCCTCCTCCTCGTCGCTGTCCTCTTCATCAGTCTCCTCCTTCTCCTCTGCAACATCTAGCAGCAAAAAATAAAAAAGGACAAGTTTATTCCAGAGGAGTAACGTTACAAGCTCAGACAGCGAGTTTAAAAATGTTTGTTTGAGTCCTTATAGATGAAAGGAAACAAAGCGAGTATAGACACAACATGTAGCATGAAGCATGAAGAGATAGCAACACACGTCCTGTTTGTAACTGAAGGAATGTCACGATGTTGCACACTAACAATGTAACGTTGGAGCAGAAATGGGACCAGCTCAGTTATGATTTTGGATATGCCTCACGTCAGCTACAAGCCGGGTACCTGCATATTTGTATATGGTCGGCAGTCCTATTGACATGAGCTGACCTGTCCTGTTTGCTAGCGTGCTAACAGATCTAGCTAATTCTACAGTAACTGAGCCAGCTGGTTTGCATAACAGTAGCTTGCCGGAAACACCCGCCGGCAGAGACACTACTTCACATAAATAACTCGTTCACTTGTGATAGACGCCATAAGGCTGTCAAAAGGCTCAGACTTACCATCTTCACATCTGCTGACAGTCGCAAAATGTGCAACGCCGAGCAACACAATCAGCAGCAGAGCAGCCTTCTTCATTGTGCACAGACGACGTGTTCACGACGCGCTTCTTCGAAGTAGCCGGCTAATTAACTTAGCTAATAATGCTGATGAATATCATCAAAACACTGTTTGCTGCACAGACTCGCTGTCCGGATCAATACTGACGTGTGGCTGTAGCTCGCCTTTGGCTCGTGGCTTCATACAAATTAATCACTTCTGAAATCACGCACGCCTCCTCCTCCGTCTGGAACTTGTCTGACTTGCCACGTTCTGATTGGTCGTCATCGTCGGCTGTCCTCCAATCATAATTCGCCACTCAATTATACGTTGGAGGATGCTATTGGGTCTTTTTATTTATTGTTTCTTTCCTGGACTTCTGTGTTTGTCTGTGGGCACCTGGTGCTAGAGAACCTATTTATATAAAAAATGCATTTAGTGATAGATTACATGATAGTTTGAGTGCATCTCTGCCAGTCTTCACCTCATGATACACAAACAATGAATATTCTGCAGCACAACTCAGTCTCTGAAGGGTCACAGTGTAAAATATTTATTTAGTAAAAATGCAATTTCTTGAGGGTATATTTCAGACAAATTCCCAGGACTGTTCTATGGTTATTGTTATGCACCAAAAATACCAAAGCAAATTGTATGTGACAACCTACTTGGCAATAAACTCGATTCTGATTCTGTTGTAGGAGGGGATGTACACTAACTAATGGGATCCTTTACCGCATGATAACATCTAGTCAGATCTTAAGGAATCAGGACAGACACTGCAGAGCATCCAAACTAAAATACATTTACTGATAACTAACTACAGACTACATTTGATTCCTTATTGTGAAAGGGAAAAATCTCTTTATTAATGACATTTTATCTACAACCTTGCAACCAAGAATGCATTTTTATTTATACATTATGAAGGTGTACTTGTGTTTTGTAAACTGTTAATCAACTACGAAGTCATAAACAACTAGTTATAAAGTTTTTGCAACAATGCCAGTTTTGAAGTACCAAAAATCCAAAATTGGATTAATTATTACATACAGTACAGTATCAATGTAATGTAATAGAAAATGCAGATTCTATTAGAAACTCATTGTTTCTACACTCCCAGGCTCCTCATGGACCAGAACTTCCACCACCACCACCTCTGTGTGGTCGGCCTGAATTTTACGTAACCAGCTACTGTCATTTGTTTTAGTCCACTGGTCAACTTGCTCCTCCAAAACATCTTCTGTCCAAACATTGATGAGCGATGCTGACTCCGGGAGTGGCAGGTAGTTTTGTGCCTTTAAATAAGTCTGGAGCTCTTTATCGTTTGGATTTTCTTCCGCTCTTGTTCCAGGTTGTTGTGAATTATCTGATGCCATGTCTGAGGGGGAATGGTCACTCTTTTGGCTTCGCTGCTGCAGGAACTGCAGGATCTCCCGGTCAAGCGCGGACCTAGTAATGCAGTCATGCAAAAAAACGTGGCAATTCTTTTCAATTTGTAATTCATAATATTTCATATTCATAATATATGTTGGACCAAGAATAGTCTATATGCTAAGTAGATGCTAGACAAATGTAATTACCTGAGCAGGTGAGATGCAGGTAGGGTTTCTCCACAGCCAGTGACTGTCTCTGTCTCTTCTGTCACCTGTGATTTTACAAAGTCCTGTAACAGAACCACACACTGTTCAAACAGCATCGGCTTTCCTGAAGACACCTTTTTTATTAAAATAATGTATTGTGTGTGAGACCAAGTACATATAAATGTGCATGTGCTAGATGCATGTGTCTGTGAGTTTTTTACTGGATAATTGACATTGACATGAGGTAAACTCGCCTGTGCGTCCATGTCGGAGGGCTCCTGTATTGGTGAGCTGACAGGACTGTCCTCCCTGTAGCGGTGGGCTTTGGGGGGCAGAGTGTGGTGCAGACTGTCTGAGAGGGCGTTGAGTCTGAACAGCAGTTCATCCACTAAGCTTTCAAACTCCTCTAAGTAATACGTCTAAAAAAAAAAGGGAAAGTTTAATGCTTCTGAATTTGTGGAAGCATAAACTCCACAAATACAGTTCGGTGGTGTGATATGTGAACATTTGATGAGGTAACTGGATTTATGGGAAATGGAGTCTTAACTTAAAGAAACATTGAGACAGTCTATCAATAATCCAAGGTACTTTGACTATGATTATATAGATATTTAGAATACTACAAAGCAACATTAATAGTCAACAAAGTGCATTTTTTAGTTTTGTAGCTCACTTAACATTTTGGTCTTTTTATGCACTGAGCAGTCTTTCCTCACCTTCCCTTCCCCGTGATTTTCAATCCTTGCTTCTCTATGCTGTCCAGAGATCATCTGATGTCTGATGTAGCTGACTAACTCTGCCAAGGTGAAGACATTCCCCCTGCTTTGTGATCTTTTAGCACTTCTGACCAATGAGGACACCACACCTATCGCCTGCAAGAACAAGAAAGACGGATGGTTGTTAGAACACAACAGTGAGCTAGCTCAGTGGTTCTCAATTGTTTTCACATCAAGGACCCCAAAATATACATAAAATAGACCACCTTTTGATAGGAGTTTTGCTTTCACATGTTTTATTACAGAAAGTTTATGAAACCAAAGACCAAAATAGTCATACACTGTGTTACATTTGGATGGAAATATAGTGAAAATAAATGGTTTCCCTTTTTGCTGGGGGACCCCGTAGAACACCTTCAAGGAGCCTTGGACCCCACTTTGAGAACCACTGATCCAGACAGATTGTTTCTTGCACTGATAATAAATTGTACAACGATGTAATGTGTGCATAAATCACTCTCTTATCCATTCAGTCACAACTTTTTCCAAATTAAAAAAACTTGAAATGAAATAGTTTATATGTACCAATACTGTCCACACCACAGTGGATGACAGGCAGAGAATTCCACCGTAAAGGAAATCCCGCCCAGGGAGGAGGAGGCCCCTAACAGCCCTGAGACCCCAGCAGTGGCAGAGCAGAGTCTGAAGGGAGCGGGAAAGTGAGCTGAAGGCCCCGGAGCTTTGCACGAAAAGGAGGTTCCCCATGCAGGACAGCGCCACCACCAGGATAAGACAGGTAAACTAGGACAGTAGAAGGAGACCATTTTTATCATTTGTCTGTTTGGTGAGCTTCCTCTTTGTTTCTTATTAAATATTTTAGAACAATAACTTCTTTACTGACATTTCAGTGAAAAATACCTATATACACACACACACACACACACACACACACACACACACACGTCTTACAAAGTTGCTTTTAAGACAAAAAATGCAAAACTAATATCAGTATTACATGTGTGGGCGGGACACTATCTCCAGGAGTGCAATATATCAAAAAGCTAATGACAGCCAAGCTATGACAACATGTACCATTAAGTTTTCAGAGCCAAAGGAACAACGTCACACTGTAGCACACATGACAAATAACAGCACAACTTCTGATGTTGTAATCATGCATATTTTGAAAAATATGACTTGCTTTTTCTAAAATGAGTATTAGTAGTGCTTGGGATGATGATGTTGCTGCCGCACAATGTGTTTACCGTTGGCCAGAAAAGGCTGGAGAGTGAGCGAGCGAGCAGTGTAGCAGAGGTGGCCATGGTCCTGTTTGCCTTCAACGCAGTCACACACTTCATGGTGAGGAGGAAGAGCGTGACGCTACGCAGAGTACGAATATCCTGCAGGCACAAAAGACGTCTTAATCCCTGTGAATCATTGTTGTCTTTAAAACCCACACCGTGATCTCTGAAGGACTTCCATTATGTATTTATTAAGGGTGTGTTTTACATAAACAGCAAACCTTGTACACAGTCTTCTTAAAAAGGAACAGGAAGTGACATGTTTTCTTAACATTAAGTATTTACGTTCCTGTCTCTCTAACCATCCGTTCCCTGCCTTCACTCGTCTCTTTCATTCTCTCACTTGTTCCCAGGTAGCCAGGAGGCTGACGTCGACATGTCCTTTGTAGTTGTGTCTCTGCAGCAGCTCCACAACCTCCAAGATCATACCGGAGTGATAGATGTAATAAACATAGTACACTAGGGTTACTGTCAGCAAACTGACCTGCAAAAGAGAGAGGGAGAGAGAGAAAGTGTCAGTAAAGCATAATCAGATACATTTCATTCTCTGCAGTTAAAACCATGCTGTGTGCTTTGACCTTTAAATCCATTTTCTTCACAGCTACTTTATGTTAGTTTAAGCGCTACAGGTTACCCTTTCAGCTAGGTCATTGTGATCTTATTTGCACTGGTAAGTCGCAGAGTGTGTGTGCGTGCCTGTGCATGTCTTTATGTGTCCACTGTGTGTTTAAGTTGTGGGCATGTCAGTTTTACTTTTTATCTGTTTTTAAATTAAAATGCTGGAATTCACATTTCTGTCGGTGTGTGTTTGCGCATACGTGGTAAACTCACTTCCAGCCAGTTGCCAGGTTTCCTCCAGTATCCCATCAGCCCTTGCTGCCCTACAGTGTACAGCTGATCACAGAGTTGCAGCAGAGACAGCAGAAGAAAAAGGAGCTGGAGGGGAGGAAGAAAAAACATGAGCAGCGTTAAGGCATGTTGTGATGAAAGTGCAGAGTTAGAGTGTCATTCAGTCCAATGTTGTGTTAGTTTATAAGGTCAAATGAATCATCAGTAGTTTGTGGCTTTACAATGGCGTTAAAGATTAGTTGTTTTTACAGTAGCATTATACCTGGCACACCATAACAACATAGTCCCACACAGCAGGAGTGTGGTACACCCTTACTGACTGGACTTTGGCAGAGGGCAGCAGGACACCGGTGGGGCTCTGCTCAGCGAGCAAAGTCACACTGGTGAACAAGTTGGGTGCAGGGCTGAACAAGGTGAAGTGGACCTTCACGGCCAACGTCTGTCTGCCCAGCCAGCCACCTGAATGCAGGAGCTTCAGTTTGGACGCTGCGTCAGACCTGAACGTGAGGAGACGACAACTGAAAGATGGTGGTGAAGATGCTACAGACATAAGAGTTACTACCGCAGGAAATCATTTTAGCTTTTGAAAAAACTCTAACAATTTCCACTGTGTATTTGTTTCTCACTTCGTGTGGCCTAAGCCAATGGTTGCACTGGATTGTGGATAAGTGGATGTTTGGCTCCCAGACAAGAATAAGCGTAGACATTCTGGTACGAGAGTCACACTAGAGAGCTGAGCAGGCAAACACAGTACACAGAAAGACAGAATACACACAGTCAGGACAAAATCAAAGGTAACACTTGTGGTAACTGTGACACGAAGGGTCAGATACTGATATGTATCACTGGTCTAACACAGTATACTGTATATTGCATGCTTGTGGCCTGGGCCCATCTTTGTGAAACAGCACTCTCTACAGGGGAAGTTAGTGTAATACACAGGAGTCACTTGAAGTCTTGTTATAAAGCACAACATACATAAAATATTACTTTTTTGTTTTCTCTTCAAGTGCAATGTATTGACAATCCAACTTTTCACATAATTATATTTTCAGTAATTGTATGTATTATGATGGCTCATGTTTTAAAGGCATGTCTCTTTTTTTACTTACCTGGCCTTGTAATGAGCTCGACACCTCCGTCTGCCACAGTATTGGCTTTCCAATTAAAATGCGCGACTGTTGGACAACATCAAACTATTGAGTTTTTCTTTCATAGGGACATTTCAAGGTAAACTGTAATTATATTTTCTTTGACATTGGATGGATGAATCCTTTTGGTGAATCACCACAGAGCTTTTGGAGCCTACCTCAGTAGTGGCTGATACATTCTTGTACAGTAGATTAGGGAGAATGGTCTGTGCCCACTTCCACCAGTCCTCCTGCTTTTGTATGGACATAAATGCATTATCGTGGCCCCTGTTGAAACATAAAATATGAGTTTGGAGTGTGTGTTTATCAGAGAACAAAAAGGTACTCAGAGAAAGACAGCATGTGTGTGCAAACGTTACCATATAAACTGTTTCCTGACAGCTTTATTGAGGCGGTAATGGTCAGTGAATGAGCTGCCATAATTTATACACAGCATCAGGAAAAGCATGGAGCCACAGACAGACAAATCCCTGAGTGACAAGAGAAAGAGACAACACCTTATACAGCTTTAAATCACATACAAACTGGTGTACACACACACACACACACACACACACACACACACAAAGACATACCTGAGCGTGTGGCGGAGAAGCGCCTGTCTCCTTTCCTTCCCACGAGTTTTCCTCAGCTCTGATGGAGCCGGTGGGCGCACAAGACGGAGGTACCGGGCTCGCTGACGAGCACCAAGCAGCTTTCAATCAGAGATACCGTTTTAATAGATGTGAATTGATGAGAACAGAATAAATTAGGAATAAGCCTGTCACCTTTTCAATGTATGAGCATCTCTGAGCAGGAAAGGCAGATGTCCCAGACTTCTCTTCTTGTTGGTTATCACAATTGTGGCTTAGCAGATGTGAAGTCTCTATTTCAAACTCTCTTATACTGGAGAAACTATGAAAGTCTGCTCTTTTCCTGTACCAGAAGGACACAGCCACTGCCACTGTAAAGATCTGGAAAAGGGGGTGCATGTTACAATATATACAGTGGAAACTTCAAATCCATTTAAATGTTTACTTATTTGAAATATAGTTTACAAAAATTTGTTTACCACAGCTGGTTGGATGAAGAAGATGCAAGACATCAGGGAGAAGAAAAGCGAGTGTATCCATAGCAGAACCTTGCTGCTGCTGAACCTGACACATAAAAACACACACATGCAAACAGTTTGGGCTCTGAGACATACATTTATGTAACACAGAAAGTCAGTATTAATAATAAATCAATTTGGCATAATCCACAACACTGGCTTCACACTTATCATTCATTTAGCGCCATAACACATTTACTACCTCATTCCCAGCACTGCAGAGAGCACCAGGCATGAGAGGGACGACAACAGACAGAGCGTCCAGGCCAAACAGTGACACCACTGAGATACTGGTCCTCTCCCTTTCAGCCCACTGACGATGTGGTAACAACTGCTGTGACCAGACCACGCTGCCTGGTGATGGCTGCCTTCCTTCCTTTTCCTTCGAGGATCATTCTCCTTCTGAATAGCATGACCTCCATCCCTCGCACCGGACAAAAGAGCGCTCTGGGTTCCATGAAAGCCGCTGCTTTCACTTAAAAGATAACACTCTTTTCCCTGAGGCGCTGATTCAACATTGTTCCCCTCAGTAATCGGCAACAAATTTTGACGCGCTGGTCCCGTATTGTTCTCAAGCACTAGAGCGTCCTCCTTTCTTATGACCATATCTGTTTGGATTCCAGGTTCTTTATCTGTGTTTTTATTTGCCAGATTTGCAGCGGACGCTGGCGGCAGATCTGTACCCTACGACACAAGAAGACGGGTCAGACAGGGATGAAAGATATTGTGAGAACAAAGATATGAAAAACGTTGATGCCGGAGGTGTAACCTGGTATTTCTTTCTCCAGGCTTCCTGCACCCAATGCTGAAGACCGCTCCAAGAGAGATGGGGCTCAAATATACCGTCAGATACTGAAAGAGCATCTGTGAGGAGACAAAACAGATCTTTAACGAGGGGAAATATAAAGGGAGGTGAGCAGACAAGAAAAGCTAAGCAAAAAGAATAAAAATCAGAATGATGGACCAAGCAGATTCATTATATATAAAACAGAATCAAATGGCCAGCTGGTCATTTATGTCATACTGTCGGTGTTGAACCTAATCTCACTCTATTTAAATACAAACGGCACCTTCAACAAAGTATTTTTCAGTCTTTCTGCCCTTTGCGTGTTGGACTCCTGACCCTGTCCGCTTGACCTTACGCAGTCGGAACAGGAAGGATATTATTGCCGCTGCAGGCAACACTGCCACCACACTTAATACTCCGGTCGTCACAGAAACAGGTGACACATCAATAAAGCCCAACTCGAAAGGCAACTGTGAACAAGAGATCGGGAACAACAGCGTTATGGATAACATGTTTTGGTACACTCATGCACTAATTCTCAAACTCTGAAGGTTTTCTTAACATACCTGATCGTCCATTTGTGATATGATTACTGTGTTGACACATGCGTACCCCAACAGCAGCAGCAGACTCATGCTAAGCCTTTGAGTGCGTGTGAACGAGTTAGGGCAGGGACAGCTGTGCACAGATATCCAGATGTGGTGGTCGGCCAAGTAGTCAAATAGCTTGAGATGTAACATCTGCCAACAACAAGGGTCACATGGAGGAGAGATTGTGTGTGTGTGTGTGTGTGTGTGTGTGTGTGTGTGAGCACTATACCTTAGCAAAGCCCATTCCCTGAGTGCAAACTCGCAGCATTCTCTCCACCCGGCCATCGCCTTTGTTCATGGCCAACCAGCACTGAGCGACAAAGAGCCAAGCGCGTCCCTTCACATGCCCTCTGTTCACCTGTACAAACAGCAGACAAACAAACCATCTTCACGGTCAAATTGAAAACACAGACGTAACAACGCTTTCACAAAGACTAAGCAGATGGACCTCACCTCAGATACCTCCACCTGTTTGAGGTACAAGTTCGGGGAGGGTCCAGAGTTGTCATGCCAGATGTGAACCCCCCATACTGGACCCAGGCTGTCTGCTGCACTGTAGCATCAGACACACATTGAAATAAGAGTTTATCAATGAGCAAACCAAACTTGCTAATTTGTTAAACTGCAAGTATTATTTTGCGCTGTAGTAAGATGCACAGCATACTGTGTATTAATTTTACATGGGGAAAAAAATGTATCTATTGATAGCTGTATGTGGAGATATTTGGATTTTACCTGAATATAAAGGTGTCTTGAGAGTTTCTCCTGAACAGGGTGCATCTTGGGACTTTAAGTTCTCTTGTCTGCGAAACCCCATCTTCACCATTCAGCACAACATAAACCTTGTCAACATACAGAGACAGTTTCTCAGAAACTCTGGAACTAGAAAACCCTGAAGATAGTTTAGTTAAATCCAAGTCCTGTTTTTAAAGAACATAATTGAAACTGAAAGTTGTTGTTCACTTTAATGTGTTCAAGGATATTTGAGTTATTTTTAAAGTTGTTATCATGACATCTGTTTAATTCTCACACAGCAGTTGGCCTGTTTTATGTGTATATAAAGACAGGAACTGATTGAGACCTGTCAGACTGCATCTTGCTGTCTGAACAGGTGATATTTCAGAATGAGAAGTGCTGCGGTTTTTCTGGCGTCGCTGCTCTGTCTGCACTGGACGTGGGTTCAGGGTGAGAGTGGAGGGGTGACAGGGATCGGTATCAGTCAGACAGAGGGGGAAATCAGTAAGAAAGAGGCTCAGTTTGAGATTCACGGCATCAAAGCAACTAATGATCCGAGCAGCAGCCAGACCAACATCACCCCTGATATCTTGGCCGAGCTGAGGGAGCTGAGAGACATGGCCATTGAACACAGGAGCAAGATAGAGAAGCTGGAGCAAACGGATACTGGTGACACACTTTATAAAACATAGTGATAATCAGTCACATACTGTAGTGTTGCACAGATTCATGCAAGGTTCATTAATGGCACTAATTACTTGCTTTGCTTTAAACCCAGCCACACAGGCCAGACTGACAGCCAGTGAAAGCAAGAATGCAGGTAAATATTTAAATATTTATTTATCTGTTTACTTTTATATATAAATGTGAAATTAATTCACTTTCATTTATGATTTGTGTTTTGTTATTTTGTAAATATCCAGAGTAAAATGTAACTACATATTTAAGGTGTACTGTGTATATCTACCAAGATTAAGATCTTAGATTCATAACAAACCTTTTGATCAGAAACCTACTTTATAATAAAACATTTTTTAAATGTGTTCACAGTTTTAGAGGCCAGAATGAGCTCCAATGAAAATGTGGTCAAGGAGCTCCAGAGAAAGAACATAGGTGAGCAAAAAAATCTGAATGTCATGTGTGTTGGGCATAATACTGTATGTTAGCAATGAGAATATACTTAAGACTAAATTAAAAGGGTGAGTTTGGAGTTGACGTTTTGGTGGAAAACTTGTTTGTGCAGTACTGGGGGCCAGAATGAGCGACAGCGAGAACAAGGTGAAGGAACTCAAGAGAGACTACGCAGGTCAGCTATATCTAAAAATGGCTTAATATGTCAATTATAAAAAAAAAACATTTTAGTGAGGCAATCATCAAAGTGAAGTTCTCCTTTTGGTAAAAAAAAATGTTAAATGTGTTTGCAGTTTTAGAGGCCAGAATAAACACCAGTGAAAATGCAGTCGTGGACCTCAAAAGAGATAACATTGGTAAGCTACAAAAACATAATTACAAAGTAAAGTAGTGTGGTAGCAAACACATTGTGTAAGATCCTTTCAGATGGGATGTGTAAAAGTGACGGGTGAGGAGTCAAAAAATTTAGCAGAAACATTTACATTTGAATGAGGATTTACATGTGATGATGAACTAACCTACCTATCCTTTCCCCCTTTATTATAGATCTTCTGGCTAGAGCGACAGCAAGCGAAAATAAGAACAGGGGTAGGATTAATAAGATTACAAAGTAATCAGAGAAAACCGTGAAAACCGATGATCATAATTCTATTTTATGAGAAAAAATTTTAATGGGTTCACAGTTTTAGAGTCCAGAATGAGCTCTAGTGAAAAGGAGGTGAATGAGCTCAAGAGAGAGAATGCAGGTAATCTACATAAACATCATTACAAAGTAAATATTGTATATTATTTTAGAAAACTTTGTTTTTGTTTCAAACTCTCAACATGTTTAACAAATTGATGAATTATTAAATTACTTATTAAATTTTTCCCTTTTCGCAGATCTTTTGGCTAGAGCAACAGCAAGTGAAACTAAGAACACGGGTAGGATTACAAAGATTACAAAATAATCAATGGAAAATGTGAAAACTGAGGATAATGCTATTATAAGATAAATGTTAAATGTGATTGCAGCTTTAGAGGCCAGAATGAGCTCCAGTGAAAATGAGGTGGATGAGCTCAAGAGAGAGAATGCAGGTAATCTACATAAACCATAACTATAAAGTCAAAATGTCATAATGTGTCAGCAGTGAGAATGAAACTGGTAAATTAAGGAGCATATTCAGTGCAGCAGGATGCAGACTGACATTATTTATGACTACTGCTTTTAAATTAGTCAGAAAGTATGTTATTCTATTGGAGTTAAAAGCCTGCTGACAATCAGCATCCACATTTCTGCTGTGGGGCTGCCTATCATTATGTCAATGAGGAAAATATTTTTTAAAGACATGATATACAGCACTCATAAATTTTTTTCGTAGACTGTACATATGACAAGTTTTGTCTATGCGCATCTTCCACATTCACACAGACCGTCCAAAGGTGGCGTTCTCGGTTGGTCTTACTGACGCAGGACAAGTCGGACCCTTCAACACTGACATCACACTTAAGTTCAGTAAAGTCTTTACCAATATCGGCCAGGCCTACAGCCCAACTACAGGTACTCACCTTTGTTTTGCTACAATAACAGCAGTTTACAGTATTAATCTGGGAAGGAAATAATACCAAACCAAGAGCTCCTGCAGATTACTTATATAAACCCACCCCTAAGGCTTGCTAAAGCATCAAGAAACAACCGCCCATTAAACAGAGGGGAGAAGCCACTGAACAGTGAGAAAAATACAATTTTGACCCCTCACTGATTTTCTCCTATGTTGCAGGTATCTTCACAGCCCCAGTCAGAGGAGCCTACTACTTCAGATTCACCATGTGGGACAACCGCAAGTCATCTTGGATGGGTGCTAATCTCTATCACAATGACAAGAGAATGATGTGGAGCTCAGATTACAGTGATAGCATCGGCTATGTCGCTGTGTCTAATGCATTAGTTCTTCAACTGGAAAAGGGGGATGTGATCTACATGGTTCTCAACTCATCCTACGGTGTTTCGGATGAAAACAATAATCGTACCACCTTTGATGGTTTTCTACTTTTTCCGCTGTGAGTGCAGCCGTGAAGTACCCGCAGTTCATTTTAAAATATAAGCACATATAAAATAAATTTCAAATTTGTGTGTCTGTGTGTATTTTATTGTCTGGTTAGATGAACACATAAAATATCAAAAGAACATCTGTACATTTTATAAACACGTTCATTTTTAAAAACAAAATGGCCAGGGTCAATCTACTAAACACAAAATTATACTGTAGAACTGTCTCTATGTATTTGGACAGTGAACATTTTGTGCTGGCTCTGTTCTGCAACACATTAGATGTGAAATATAATAATGAGAATTTGGTTCAAGTGCGAACTCTCAGCTTTAATTTGAGGATATCTAAATCCACATCAGGAGAACCCTGTCCCAATTTAGCCATTTATAACCTAAGTCTGGGAGTCAAAACCATGCACACTTAAAATTAAATTCCATTTATCAACAATTTAGTCGTTATGATTGTTTGACATTAATGTTGGTCTTTTGAAATTATTCATTATATATTAATTAAAAAGAACCACAATTCAATTCAATATTACAATTATTTTTAAAGTTGTTATCATGACATCTGTTTAATTCTCACACAGCAGTTGGCCTGTTTTATGTGTATATAAAGACAGGAACTGATCGAGACCTGTCAGACTGCATCTTGCTGTGATATTGGTTATGTCGTGCGTAATGCATTTGTTCTTCAACTGGAAAAAAGCGATGTGGTCTCCATGGTTCTCAGATCCCTCTTTGGTATTTGGGATGATTCCTATAATCGTACCACTTTGTTGATTTCTACTTTTTACTCTGTGAAGTCAGCTGTTTAACACCCACAGTCAGCTGCATTAAGTTTCAACATCACTCTTTTGAATATGAGGGAAAATTAAATCCAAATATCTCTGTATGTGTGTTTTTTGGGGGGTTCGGCCTACATGAACGAGACAAAGGAATTAGAATAAGAAAGTCCTTTAGCGACAATATCAAACAAACTCCATACAGTTTGAAATTACATTCTAGTGTTAATAAATATGAAGAGGATGACATATTTACTCGTATAGTACCACAACGATATTCTATGAATCCATCTATGCACCAAACCCCATCAGACATTACAACATTCATGATGGGACTCAAACACTTAACTCAGTGGTCACTGCATGGATATCCTGCCATCAAAGTACTGTGAAAGGTAACAATATCCAAATGACAAGCCTTATGGTCATGATTGATCCTAATCAGTTATTTAAGGACCACATGTCAGTTTCAGTATCATTCATCAAAATGTGACTGGTTTGAACAAATATAAACTGTACCTTTGCACTCATGCAGGCTGCAGAGCAGAGACCAGTGTGGATTGTGACTGCATAAAGATATGGGTCACATGGGGAGTTGTCAGAAAGGTAGTGTACTCTCCGATTCGCCTTGTAGACAACGTCAGCTCTCTTACACACCGCCAACCCAACGAAGTACAGGCACACACACAGCACCAGCACAGCCAACACTGTCAGATCACTGGGCACACTGAGGAGACAGAGGGGGAGAGAGGAGAGGCACTGTAGGATGTTATACTTTTCATTCATTGACATAAATGTCTCAAAAGTACAGACAACACTGACCAGAATGGCAGGGCATTCAGTGAGGCACTTTTCCCTATTGTTTACTTTTTGATCACCAAATGCTTTTTACTTTTTACTATGCTCTTCATGTTGTACTTGTGAAGAAAAGGTCCAAATCGCTTCTACAATTTAAGTAACAGAGAGATTTTCTTCCAGGCCTAAGGAGGATGAGGTCACCTTAGGAACGGGTCCAGGTTGGTTGTGTCATGGCTGCTCTGGATCTGCTGCTGCACTACAGTCAGCGGCCTCAACTGGTGACAACTGAGACAAAACACCAACGAGCAAGAAGAGATTCATTTATGTGAATCGTCACAATGTTCGGGTTTTTCCTGTAGTCCATTCCTTACCTGCAATTGACTGTAGTAGTCGAGTCTGCTTGCCGTGTCCTGCAGGCATGGTCAGTCCAGGCCCCTGGGTGGTCGTCCCAGGACAAACACAGGCTGCTGTCCACTGAGAGACTGTAACTGACCTGCTCACTCAGGTGCTTGTGTCTAGTTGCTTTCCCAAAATCAGCATTCAGCAGGGCAAGATGACCAACCCCTGCAGCTAGAAAGTTTTATTGTTTTGTTAATACAGTTTTTATAACAACTACAGAAAGTACATGAGACATTTCAAAACAAATAAATATTCTGAGACACGTTCTCATATGGTAAATAACACTCTTATCTGTGATATTATCACAACTGGTTTTCTTTTTTTTCTTTTGGAATATCACTGATTAGTAATATTGGTGAGTTGTTAACTGAGAAGAGCTGTATTGTTGCTTTAATGCTACACGCTGTATATTTGTCACTATAAAAATAAACAAACATTCTTAAAGTTCAAGTATTTGATGATTTTGGAGTTTTTATTAAAAAACAAAAAGCATGTTTGTGGATGATGAATTTCATAGACTCTCAAACAGTTGTTATTCTAACAGATGGAAAGAGCAGGAGGGAAGGGAAAAGTAACCAAAAGAATATTACATCTGTAATCTGCATCACTTATTTTTTACTGACTACACACAAATATGATCAGAACAACAAAACACCGTGCTGAGTAATTGCTTCCGTTACACATTCTGTCTAATTACTGTGTTCAGAAAAGGCGAGGACACAATTCGATGGATGATTAGTTTGATTGATGTTTTACAGAATGAGCAGTTAAAGTAACAGATGGAAAGACCAGGAGAGAGGCACAGAGCTGAACCAAGGCATGTCTTACCACTGAGGTAGGGTGGGGGCAGAGTGAAGCGAGTGGTATTGCTCTCCCAGCGATGAATCCTGCGCAGATGGTGCATGCTGGGAGTCGGCCTCACAAACATCCTGCCGCAACAGAAACTCTTGGTTTGGTTTTGTGTCACATTCATGCCATCTACTGAAAAACCCCATTAAATGACTACATTGTGTTGTTATGCTGCTCTAACTATCAGATGATAATTGCCAAGAAACAACAAACCAAGTTCCTGCAATCTACCTGAAGAGCAGCATGATGGGAAACGCCTTGTTGAGCGGTGGTGTGAATGATATACTCAGCTGGATGGCCTGCTGCAAGTGCTCCTGGGTAATGTTGAAGCTGTGGTAGTTGACCTGGCTGCGCAGGAGGACGTACTCATGCACAGAGCTCTTCTGCTGAATGTTGTTGGAGTTAGTTGCTCAAGCTCAATTAGCACATTAATACTTTCATTGAACAATGTGCTCTACTGTAGTGGTATAGTGCAAATGAAGTCAACTTGTTGCAAAACAACAGAAAAGAAGAAATAGCGACATACGTTTCTTGGTGGTTGTTGCAGCTCGATGTTTATTGGATGAACGAGGGAAGGAACAGGGATCTTTCTCCTCGTGCTGCACTTGTACAGACTCAGGTGAACCACTGGTCCACTCAGCTGGAAATCAGCAATGGGGAAAATGAGAGCAATGCCTTTTGCTGTTTAATCACCAAGTGTCATCGCATCATGCCAGTCTCACCCTTCCAGGATAGTGGGCCCAGGTGTAAGGGCTGTGGGTAAGCTCAGTTAGCATGCAGAGCACACATGGTTGATGACGTCTACGCCCAGTCTCTCTACTGCGACGGCCAAACAGAAGCTGGATCAGGGAGGCTGGCATGTAGAAGGCGGTCGAGCCACTGCTGACGACCCCGGAGGTTTGGTTTTGGTATGTGGCATATAAGGAGATAAGATCGGTGCTGACTCTGTGCTCATGGGTCCTGTGGAACAAGAGGTATTTCTGAAAAAGAAGAGAATTGCCAGTAGAGACATATGTGGAGGTAAGTTGATGAGCAGATTTTCACAAGGAAGTGTTTCTCGTGGTTCTCTCTCACCAGCATCAGGTCTGAAGCAGTCTGCAGAATATCAGCTACAAGCTGCACCGTCTGCTTTGTTGAAATCGATCGGCCTCTTTGGATGTAAACACCACTGGATGAGTCTGGTATGCAGCCACTAGAAGGTGCTATGGCATTTCTGAAGTTTCCATCATGCGAGTCTGATCCTAATGCCTGTGTAATGTCAGCACTGTTGGACATTTCTGGTGTGAAGCCATTATTAGTGACAGCAGCTTGCAGGCTGTGAGAGAGCAGGGTGACCAGAGTGGTGAGCGTCTCCTGGTCCAGATCGTTCCAGTCTGCACTGCTGGGCTTGGAAAGCTGCTCTGAGATGACCTGAACGTGAACTATCACTCGTCTTGCACTCGCTAATGTCACCTAAACACGATATAGCAAGAATGAGAAACGTTTTTCATCTATCAGCATCTATCAGTGTCTCTTTTTCAGTGGAAGTGCATGAAAGGAGACAACTATCCACCTACCTGACTTGTAACTTGTAAAAGGTTTCTGAGGATGAAGATGTTGTCCAACATTGATGCCTATGATTCAATGACATGCAATTAAAATGCTATAAAAGGTGGGAAAAGTTTTCTTGCATTCCAACTGTGAAACTTAAGAAACAGGAATAGAGAGTGAGAGACACTCAAAGAGAACATTTGTTGAAATCAAAAGCGTAGCTCAGGTAATCTTGAGGTTTACCACAGGTGTGTGTGTGTGTGTGTGTGTGTGTGTGTGTGTGTGTGCGCGCGCGCGGATACCTGTTCACTGCTCCCTAGCTTACACACTGTGCAAATGAGCACATTGCGTGTGCGTCTCTGTGCGTGTGTGTTGGCATCTGCGTCCAGGCTGAGTCTGTTCAGGATGCTGGAGAGGAGACTGATGTAGTTACGGATCTCCACACTGTTCCCAAGTCGCACGAGAGCTGACAGGTTCCTCAGACCTGACTCTGAACTGGACAGAAAGAAATACTAATAACATAACAATATACTGCATAACTAGTAAGACAGTAACGTATTAAACTGTACAGCTCCAGACATGGTGGCAATACAAAAGCTGACTTAATTAAGGGCGTACTAAGCAATAAAAACTCGAAGGTGGTACTAAGTTATAAAAATACAATAAATTCATAAGATTTTAAGTAGTTTCAGAGTTACTATGATGTGCATTTTCATGATCAAAAACAAAAAAATAATGTAATAAACAGAATACACTTCTTACAAAGCCCTGCAACATAAACATAATCCTGATGGGGTTTGATGACATGGTGATTGGTTATTCTTACAGCTCCAGATCAGGATCAAGATGAGAAGAAGAAGAAGAAGAAGTGGTGTCTCTGAGGAAGCTTGGCTGGACCTGAACCGTGACAGGACAGGGTTTGGTGGCCGTCCCATATGTGCTGCTTCTAATCTCTGTATAAATAGTTACTACAGGAACAAAAATCAATCACAATTAATGAAAAGGAAATTTCTGCAATAGGTGTGTGTGTGTGTGTGTGTGTGTGTGTGTGTGTGTGTGTTTACCTTTATAGTCATCACTGGGGTCACCAGAAGGAAGGCTGAAGTAGTACTGGAAATCTCTCCCCTGATACAGCATCCTGGGAGGTCTGTCTCCTACGCTCATGCTGTACTCATACAGTAAGTCCTTCAGCACACCCACACACAAACATGCGAGGGTAAATATGCAGCCAACAGTGGGAAGAAATCAATGCCGGAGAAAAAAACTGGATACATTTGTAAATGTGTCGTGGTGCTTGTCTCTGGGATGTGAGAGGAACCCACTCACTCACACAGAAATCACAGTCCCTGCACATTTTAGGGTAATTTTTTAGGGTATTTTATTACTGAGCTAGGTAACCTTTCAAGCTCCCTTTAATGATGTAGAGTATTCTTTAAGATTAAAAATCAATAAAGAATACAAAGGTAAACACCCTCCCGCTCTTTTAAACTTTTTTCCAGTACTTAAAATGTACTTAAAAAAGGGCTCACATATAAAGGATCCTAAAAAACATCCATCTGGTACATTGTGAGTCAAATGAGTCATAGAATTTTAAGAGCTTTGTGTGTGTGTGTGTGTGTGTGTGTGTGTGTGTGTGTGTGTGTGTGTGTTTACAGTATGAGACAGGAGATACCTCTTTCCCTGAGGTGCAGAAGATGCTGAAGTGTGTGTATAACTCCATTCCTTCGATTGGTTGCACCTGGCACGTCATACCTTTTGGGGCAGGGTTGGTTTTTAAGAATAGCTGAGTCCGGCCCAGGAAACTATCACGAGATTCTGAGTGCAACAGGTAACAAGTCAGACTAGCATCCAGATCCCTTCAAATGTCATTAGAAAAATAAATGATGGGCTAACACAGGACTGATGTTGTCATTATTATTATTTTAATGTAGACACCAATGTGGTAGTCCTCAATCCAGAAAACCACATTACATCTATTCTGCATCACTCTCACAGGACAATTAGAAGAATCAGAACAGTGTTATTACATATGTAAAAGCACTGTAGCAAATGTGAGGAAATTCAAGAAATTTGGACTTCTGCGATGACTGCATCCTCCTGGCTGTCAATTAACATTTAGCCTCAACTATAAATTCTTAGTTGCTAAATAATCTTAGCTGCTTATATGTTCAGGAAGAGCTCTCTGGCCCATCTCTAAGGAATGGTGACGACAATGAGGACTGCATTTTGTTCCTGGTTTAAACCCTTCCTGGCTCACCTGGTTTATGACTTTAGGGCTTATATACCTATCTGTGCCAAATCTGTATTTCAATTTCACGTTAATGTACATTTATCATTCCATCATCATTCTGTCATAGTTCAGTGCAGACAACACATTACATTTTGGCAAAAATGTCAGTTATTGTTGTGAAACTTACTGGCAGTAACTTCCAACATGTATCTGCTCCCAGGCCTCAGACTGAAAGGTCTGAAACTGAGTAAAGGGGAGGAAATTCCTGGAAAGATGGAAAGAGAGAGAAATATGACTAAAGGCTGAGTTCAGTGGATAAAGAGAGGTAATGTGCGTCGGTGAGTTTCCTGAATAACGGACCAGTGTAAGTGTAGGACTCAAAAAGGCCTCTGTCTACCGGGTCCCGAGTTAAATCGAGCAAGATCGGCTCCTGGATCATGACAGATGGCCTGGAATCCACCAGATTACTCCCCTCATCTTCGTGCAATGCTGGATGAAACGCTGAATCATCTCCTGGACTTAAGCTCTCACCATCCACATCTGGGGATATGCATGGGTAAACACACAACCTGCCACACTTGAGATTATTAGCAAACCCAGACATGTACTGTACCTGTGGGTCTTCCTGCTGAGATCCCTGGGTCTCCTTCCTCTGCGCTCATCAAGGGAACATCATAAACTGAATCTGTAATATATTCAGCTGTAATGCACAATTTAGTTACACACTGCAAATCTGCACAAACCGTGTACATTTAAATAAAAGAAAGTTATTCTTTATTCACTTTTTACCAATTGGCCACTTTGACTCTTTAGATTTAGTGATAAAACACAGACAATGATGACTGACTGCAGTTTCTCTCAGCTCTACTGAACCTTTTAGCAGTTTTAGCTAGTTTTAGTTTTATACCTTAAAACTTTAATGTTTTGGTTCAGTCTTTACTAGCATCCTTTCTAGACATAATAGGCAGCTATTTTCAGTGAAAAGGCTCTGCTTAACCTATGTTGCCTTATTCTCATAGCACCAAAGTGCTGTCAGACAAAGTTAGCAGCTAGCTGGTGAACATAGGGGAGCATTTAGCTGTTAAAAATCCAGATATTAGCCTCAGGAGTTGGTTGATACCAAACACAAAGCTAAAAGGGTGAATATTGGGCTTATATTTATCAGTTAACAGAAACAAGACTCAACAAATGAAAGCTAATGTTGCTCCCTATCTGCTTTGCTAACAAGTTCACTATATCAACTGCTAACAATCTAAAGACCAAACACATCCATGACACACTGATTGTACATGCTGGTGTTTCTATTGTGCCTGATTAGAATTAAATGTGTGGGCATGTACAGACTGTGCTTGACTGACAGCTCCCTCACATACTGTTAGCTTTACTGCACCTGTTAGGGCGGGACAGTTTCCAGCTTTATCATCCTTATTGGCGCACGCAGTTTGTTTACCTCACATAATTCCCAGCATAGCACCGCTTAGCTTCGACCTGAGCAGATGCCAGAATCACGGAAAACACTATTCAAAACCATTCACAGTCCAACTGTTTGATTTTGCATGACTGCCAGACCAGAGCAATTTCACAGCTTCACAAATCTCAGCTCAGTTTTGTCTCACCTGGTCTTCCTCCGTAGTCATCGCTCTCCAGCACAGGAAAGGAAAAGTCCCAGTCAGCAGAGGAGTCAGAATCAATTGGCAATTCACTGATAACGTCACTCTTGCCAAAGTGGTCTGAATACAGGACGCCACTGTTGTCAAGGGCAAGAGTCTGGTATTCAGTGTAGGAGTACAAAGGCTCTGGAGGGTCAAACTCCCCCAGAGTGAGATAAAAAGGCTCCTCTCCTGGACATAAAGAGGATAAGCTGTTAAATAATTCATAAACTACCCATTTTACTGTAACTATGACCTTGCACATCATTACTCTTGTTGATTTTCCCTATTGATGTGCATGCTTTTAAGATAAACATTGTGAGCATTGAAAAACGTTACCTATTCACATTTTGATTCACAGTATTTGATTCCTGTTTACCTACAGAATTAAACAATATCCATTAAAAAAGCTAGTAGCAACATGGCAGTGTACACAGCTGCCCTGGCCTACCTGATCCTGCTGTTCTTGTGTTGACAAGAGAAGAGAAAGCCGACAGCTCAGGTTCTGTCAAACCTGAGTGAGGAGGAAAATAGAGATGTCAAGGTTAGAGACATGGTGTTATTTTCTATTTCAGTATGCAGATTTATGTCGCAGTCTGTTTTTGCAGAGGCAACCACTTGGGATGCTTTTTTTATCTCACCAGTCGCATTTAATTACACACCAGAGACAGCTGACTTCTTTCTGTTATTCTTCGATAATGTTCCGCTGTCAGTCACATTCAGATTTAGCTTTTTGGCTGTAGTTTCAGAGGCATTCTTAATAAGAGAGTTATTGACAGGATGGGTGTGCTGTGAAGCATCTGTAGCAGGTGGATGCAGGGAAGTGGCAGGACCTTCCACGATGGTAGACGGAGCACCAAGATGCACTGTGTAACAAAACGGGACTAGAATAGAAGAGAAAAGAATTGAGCTCATCATTTTTCTTACAAATGAACTAAATAGCAAATATGGAAAATTTACTGCATACATCTGTGCATCCATGTTTTTTGTACCTTCTATGACAGGCTTGGAGGACACATTGACCAAGTACAGGCTCCAGGTGTACTGGGTGTATTTTGGGGAAATATCACAGCCTTCACACAAGGCGCTGACAGAGAAAGACTGATCCCAGTTCACCTGGTCTCCCTGGCACTGAGGGCAGTAAACTGACACCATCCTGGATTGGAAACATTCAGATACATGGTAAGAATTACAAGGTAGGTACAGTACACTTATTAATGGTGACAAATATTTCTAAACATCTATCCACTATAAAGCATCCAAATTTCATGTCCTTAGATGTAAATGTGATTTGCAGTCAGACTTTGCTTCAAAAAAGAAAAGCAATATAGCAGTTCAAAGGTTTAATCTGCTTGTTAATGCACATGTTCAGATACAGTGACGGGGAAATAGTGATATTTTTATAACTCTCACCTGATCACATTTGATGTTAATGTGCGGAAGGTCTCTGATGAAGCTGACCGCTCACCGCTGTGGATGGTGAGCGTGAACCGGAACTGGTCAAAGTTGCGTTTTAGGAAACTAGCAGGAAATACGAGCACAGGGGATGACGTTGGAATGTCATGGTGGAAACAGGATGTGGTGATTGAGCTCACTGGTTTACATGTCCAACTGAAGCTGTGAAGAGGAAATTGAATGCACATTGGAGTCAGACGTTAAAGATGCATACAACTTATAACCATTAAAGGTTTGGTGCATGCATAAAATTATTTGTGTACCTGACTGGGTTCATGGGGAAGTCAGGGTCGTAAGATCTCTGCCCATCCAGGGTTACCACTGTGGTGTTCCTGTTCTTAATGAAGATGTTCGTGCCACCCTGGATCAAGGCCACAGGAGGGCTTGGTATCACCTGCACTCTCACGCTGTAGTTACTGTACACCACACTGCCGACGACCTGAACCTGCAGAGCACTGACAGTTACTCAATACTCCTAGTTTAAGGGCCAAAGCGTGACACTTTTTGTCCGCTACTTACCCTGGCTATGGCAGTGTAGGTATCATAGTGCAGGAGATGGCTTGGCAGAACGAGGTTCTGCCTGTGTGTGTCTATGAGAGGCAAAGGGAAGACCTGTCCTGCAGAGTCAAACAAGGTCCAGGTGTAGTCAAGGCCTCCTGAAACGTCGCAGTCAACTTCAGTCTCATACGTCACCGCCAGATGGATAACCTCATTTCTTCTCACCTTGAAGAGAGGAGAGGGTAATAGAGAAGAAAAAGCAGAAATGTAATTATCTTTTTAGCTAGACTTTACCATAGTACATTCACATTATGGTCAAGTAACTGCCCAGCTGGTGAAATGTACCTGTAGCCTTAGAGGACCCATGTTTTTGACTGGTGGAGGCTGACAAGGCCGGTCCACAACAAAGATGTGACTAGATAGAGAGGCAGAGCTAACCAGGTTGGACGCGGTTACTTGCACTCTGAATTCTCCTGTCCTGCATAGAGTGAAAACACACACACACACACACACACACACACACACTAAGTGTACACAGGCAAAAATACACATTACATTTAAACAGTTTGGTAATTTAAAGATTTACAGGTACGTGAGGAACAATGAAAATAAGGTTCATTACATGAATATTTAGGAGAAGAAATTTAAGGTCATGTAAAAATGTGGAAGAAACCTTTCTTTTAAACTTAAGTATAAAGCTGGTAAATGGAAACTATAGCTCGATTGATAATGGATTTTTGTGGCAGATACCAATACTATATATATATATATATATAAACACATAACAGAAAGAGAAGGATGCTTCAAATTTGGTTTATTAAATAATTGTGACCAAGATACAGTATGGACTGAGAGGAAACTTTTTCAGTAATAATAAATATATGGTAATAGAAAGACTTTTTAAAAATGATTTCTAATATACGTTTTCTGTATTGGATTTTTTTTACATATATAATGACCAACATATACACCGACAGATCTGCAATTTGTCTAGCTCTATTAGAAACATCCAAATTTACATTTACCTGAGTTACAATAATGCTAATTTAAAATCAGCACTCACCTGTGGAAGACGTGCTGTTCTGTGCTCTGTCCCGGCCTGGATGAACCGTCTCCGAAGCTCCACAGGAAGCTGATGTCAGTCCCCACATTGACCCAGCAACTCACCACCACCGTCTGGTTCGGCAGGACAGAAGCCTGGTGGAGCAGCCTGTTGAGCTTCACTGCTCTCTGGACTACCAGCGAGAACACATCGGAGGTGAGGGAGGCCCGGCCAACTGGCATCGCAACTACAACTACATCATACCTATGTTGAGGAAAGGGAGCATGATAAATACTACTGCCAATGGTCCTATTCAGGAAAAGATCTGTATATGTACATAACTCCATTAATTTTTGTTAACAGGTAAAATAACTTAAAAGTGAACTTTAGGATTTTAAATATCTTGTTGTTCCTGGTTGTTTTCTCTTTTCTATTCGGGGTATAGAGTTTACGCACAAGCTCTCAAACTGATTACTCATGTCTCATACCTGCCAGGTTTTTGGTATCTTTTAGTGACGGTCCTTAAAGTGGTTCTGGCTGATCTAGAGTCTCCAAAGTGCCAGAGGAACTCTACAGGGTCTGGTACTTCAGCCACAGCCAGGAAAGTTATATCTGTATTTGTGGGGTAAGCTTGCTTTGTTGCATAAATCCGCACTGTTAGGGGAAAACCATATAATATTTATATATACCACAAATTATACATGGTTCATGACAGAAATAGCCAAACAAACAATAGAAAAGGTGGACCTGAAAACACAGACATTCATCGACTTCATCATTTTGAATGTTTTCACTTTTTAAGAACCAAAGTCATAAAATAACTGGCAGGAAATAAGTGATTCTTCAACAGCTTAGAGCTGTCAGATTCAGATAAAAACACAAGACCTTTATTGAACTAAGTGTGCATATAAAAAAAAAAGCATACTTGGAAAAAAGTGAATTCTGAGCTTAGTCACGAAATGTCATAATCAAAGGAAAAAATGTTTGGACACTGATTTAAGATGAAAATCTCAGACACATACTTAACCGTTAGAAGAAAAGAATTTTTTATTAATGTCCAAATGTTTTGTACTGCTCATGGGGTGTTAATTAAAAATACTTCCTCACCATTGTCTGCGAGGCTGTGAACAGGACTTTGACTGGTAGGTGGTTGCCACGTTGCATTAGCTCTAACTTGTGGTAACGACATCCTGTTCCTGTCAAAACACACTCTTAGGCTTTTGTTCTGAGAAGACACTTGATTTTCAGCTCGAAGCTCCACCGCAACTGTCCTGGTGTGGTTGAGAAGCAAAACCACTGTTGCCTCTTCACCTGTCGTGTAGCTGCTGTTTCTGTAGAGAAGTGTCGCATTCGCCAGCAGAGACACAGTCACATTTGACCCTGCAGTGACACTAAATAAAACGGGGTACATTTGATGTGCTGTGATCACACTGGGAACATTCAACACCAACCCTCCAACCGGGTCTTGAGCGAGGATGTGTGTGCAGAATGAGGCCCAGCTGATTGGGTTAAAGGCCTTAACTGTCACTTCATAACGGCCTGCTACTGCAAGAGACACATTTACGTTCCATTCTTCAGTCGTCCTGCTCATCACAATAACACTATCCAAACTAAAAGTCCAAATCACTTTTGACCCCATTCGGTTCGCAGGGCTGACGACCTCCAGGCTGAGTTCTGAGCGTGTTGAAACCACTGACTTCCAACTCCCAGAAGGCCTCAGGGCACATATGTGTTCGTACACCATCAAGGGTCGAGGCAGGACGGTGGAGAGCAGCACTGACGAAGGGTCAGAATTGGAGAGAACAGACGATGTGAGGCAATACTGTCCTGCAGTGGTGGGGAGGCGGCAGTGAAGGTGGAGGTGCAAATGGCAGCTTGAGCGTTTGGAGGTGTGGAGGAGATGAAGGGAGGTGAAGTGGTGGGCATCAGAGCCAACATATAAGTGGGTGGCACCATGAAAATAGATGTTTTGGTGGTTTTGGTTGAGTTGATAATTGCTGCTGCAGTTGTGATCGTTGCTGTTTTCCTGGTGAGAGTTTTTGCTTGAATGATTTTCAGCTTTGTCACTGATGTTTTTATTGTCACTACTAAAGTCTCCACCGTCAGTGTTGCTTAAATTATCCCTCATGCCAATGTTGCTGACCTCAGCATTCAGCGAGAGGTCGAGGGCGAGTAGGTGCTTCATCGTGGTGAACAGCTCCACGTCTACAGAAATGCCTTCCCCGGCCATTAGCGGATCCCCCGGCGCACTCACTCTGAGGTCAGAGACGGCAAGACGCACAATCGCCTGTGAGTGCACACACACCCACATGTGTTGGACATTAAAACATGCACACAAAAACACACAAATGTGAAAGAGATTAAGGATAAGCCAGATCCTATTTAAAATTTCCTCCAGTTTGTGTAACATCTGCTACAAACTAAAGGTGCCAGCTGTTTTAGGAAATCACTGGGAATGTTTTTTTTTTTTTTAAGTGAAACGTTTTCATTGGAGCCATGGGGCTTAGTGCTGAGAGCCACAGACAGGCAGACTTTGAGACATTGTTGAGTTTGGTCTTTTCGTAGGTTTTGCTGGTGATACGACACATTTAAAATATCACCAGCCTTATCCATAATAAACATGAACATGATATCTTCAGTAAATGAAAGCCTCACAAGGACTCACAACATATATCGTCTCCTGTGTCCATCCAAAGGCACTGGAGGCGTTCACTGACACCATGTGAACTCCCTCTGTTTCAAAGGTCCAGTTCTGGAGACAAAATGAATTTAATTTTTTTAATTTGTTAGATTAAAACCATGACAGTGAGTTTAGAAAGATTTGAGATTAAAGAATTTTCACTTTAATCCTTTTTTGGATATGTTTTACATAAAACACCTTTTTGTCCTCGTAAATCACCAACAGAGAACAGCATTCCTTCTGTACTGACAGAAACCCTATAAATTCTTACTATTTGCTTTGATGAGTGGTGTCTTTACCTATCAAATGATTAATTAAAACTAGATGGATATGGACCCTGAGAGAGATGGACTCAATACCAAATCCAATATTTGGATTTCCATTTGCCATGGCGATCTGAGAAACACATGCGAATCAGAGTTTGGTTGTGTCCCTTTCTCCTTCATGGAGGCTATGAAGAGAAGTTCAATTAATAACTCACTAAATAGTTGCCTATTGTACACAGTTCACAGTTTTTATTAGTGGGTTTGTTAGCGAAGAAAACAACAATGTCAAACTTGCCTTGTCGTTAGTATCCAGGGCTTGCTGCAACACGGACCTTTTCTCTTGTAAAATGGAAGTCATTTAGCAGCACACTGCTGCCAACTCTAGTTAGCTCAGTGAACACGGATGGGACGGGACTGAACAACAAGTCTTGTGTGATGTTATACTGTAAATGAACAAAATGTTCCGTCTCCTTGCTGGTTGTTTGACACATTCACCACTTTTTCGATTATCATTGTCATTAACATGCGGCTCGCTTCATTATATTTTAAAGGCTCATTATTACGTTTTTGTATTTCTCTGTAATGTTGCACAGTGTTAACAGTGTTACTAATATAATCAATCTCAGCCTTGGATGCCCCAAAAATATATATCAAGTTAAATTATTTATCATTACAAAGTTGTATAATGAAAAGAAAGTTTGTAGTCCCTTCATGCTACTCACATAGAACTAAACAGATAATTAAGTGTAGGCTATATTAAAATGTGGTAACATAAAAATAATTAGGAAAAAACTCATATATATTTAAATAATATATATATATATATATATACACACACATATACACACACACACACACGTATATATTTTGGTCAGAGCAGCCCTACCCTCTTGGTCATGATGCTTATGTGAATTTTTCACATTCTACGTATTGACCCTTGACCCCTCTTAAATAAGAAAGGTTAATACTTTTCGGCTGTTCTTTATGGGTCCTTATTCTGTTGTTGGGAGTTTCACCAAACAGATTTCAGAAAATTCCAGATTTCACTGATTAGTTGGATTACTGTTCAGTAATGATCTTCCAGATGAGACACTTTCATAATAAAATGCATATTACAACAGAACTTCTTTTCTCACCAAACCTAATCCTAAGAATTCTGTGTATATAATTCATCATAAATCTTGAATCCAATTATTTACATCAAATGAATATTTTTATTTTCAAAAAGCCCATTTTATTCATATTTGAGGCTGAGCCAAGACTTTTATAATGACTGGCAGAGCATGTTTAGCTCAATATTGAAAGGGTTATATAAAGGAGTCACAAAAAGACTAGACTTTAAACATGCGCAGGCTGACATTACAGGCGCATTATTTATTCATTGGTATTAATAATACATTAAACAAATATCTCTTGTTGTCTTTGAATGTGCTTCATTTAACTTAGACTTTGAGGTTTTGTTGACTCACGACACACAGAAAAATCCATTGTCAGACTCTGTAAATGGCTATCTGTTAAAAAAGCATTGTGATCAAATAAAAAGAGGGAACTTGAATGCTGAAAATGTTTAACTTTGAGATACATCTGAACCACATACTAGTGCTATTTTCTGAGCCCTACTTACCACGGTGCTGTTCAGACAGCCTGAGTTGGGAAGGCAAGCTGTCTTTACACCCTCTGTGTTCTTCTCTTTTCCCTTGTGAGCAAACCACCAAATAAACTCTAGCGGCGGACCATCAGCTGTGTATGCCTGCAGTGTGACAGGGTCGCCCAGGTACGCTGCCTCGACTGCCTCGCTCTTGGAGCCTGTCTGTAGGAACGGGATGCAGGAGGGGACACCCAGGGGCCCATGAAGAACAGAGATCATCAAGCTGTCTGTGGAGTGATGCAAGACAGAGAGCTGGAGGGTGGAGGAGAGTGTGGAGAGGGGGTTGGAGACACTGACGTCTACACAGAAAATGACACAATGAAAAAGAGTAGGGAGAGAGAGGGTTACAACATAATAATAATAATAATCATCATCATCTTTTAGTTCATTACTTATTCATCATTCAACAAAATGTGTTTGCTCCTGTTGACTTACTGAGTTCATATTTTCCCGGAGTTTCCAAAATCCAATCAGATGACACAACAAAGGAACCGTCATCCAACAAATTCACACGATGTGAACTTTGACCTCTAGGGGTTGTTTCCTGAAACTCAACAGTGACATGAGAGAGATCCTGCCCTCTCAGACCCAGAATTCCTAAAAATCACAGAAAAACTTATTTAAAACAAAAACATATGCTGCAAAATAAATTAAATGATGTAAACATTAATCAAATATGCTGATATTTTCTGTCTGTGAGTAAATATAATATTTATATATAGGAATGAATTATTGTTGTTATTGTACCTCATAAAATAGATCAAAACATTTTCTAAAAAATAATCATTAATTTAGAATTAAATCTGGAGCAGTTGTTCTGTATTACATCATTGTTCATATTTATAATTATTTGATCACTTTTAACCACATTACATAGTACATCTGCAGCTGTTAAAAAACAATAACGGAAAATGTGTTTTCCACTGCAATGCACAACTTTATTAGTTACACATTGCGAGGTGGCTTTGACTGTGTTTTGCACATTGTTTCTTTATAAAAGAATTGAACCTTCAAAAGTTCAAATAAATACACATATATACACAATAACAAACACTGACTACACAAATGCTGCATTTTAAAAAGCAGCTGGAGCAGTCTTGTGCATGGATACACTAATAACTGTAATAATAATAGTTTATAATGAAAATAATATTACATCATTCATATAACTGTAAATAATATAATTCATTATATCCATTTATTCAAGCAAAGTGCTTCATGTAAAACCATGAGAAATATACAACACACAGAAAATAAATGTTAAGGACATAACAGACACTATTATATACAGTAAACTATTAAAAATCATTTTCACTTGCACATAAAGGAGAAAACATGTTCATCCAAACAAACCTCTTTGCCAAGTAAGAAAGTATTTATAACACAGGAGTCAACCTAGGTGCAACTTGCAGAGTCTTATTCCCAAGAACTTAACCTGAGGAAAGTACCCACTGACCTGTGGGCTGGCTGGGGCGTCCAGCCAGGTTTCCTGAAACTTCCACGACAAAAGCCTTCCCAGCCTGCACTCTGTCTGGAGAAGTAGACAGCCGAACACTGTGCAGGAATGGTCCTTCAGTTCTGTAGAGTGCCACACTTCCTGGTCCACCTCCAGCAGGCATGCTAGAAAAGAAAAGATTCAGCAGGTCAAAACACAAAAAGCTTCAGAGACTGGTGTACTGACATTACAGCTCAGAATGTACACATTTGAATTTTAAATGTTTTACTCAGACTGAATTTGGTGGCATTCAGGAGATATTAACACAGAGGTTTTACACTGCCACTTTTGGATGACACAGAACTAGAGAAGCCATGATTAGAGGTGGATAGAAAAAGGAAAAGGCATCAGTCTTGCTCACCTTTGTCTTTCACTTTCTCCTCTGGCATCCTTTGTCCCTCCTTTGGAAGATGTGTTGAAACACTCTCTGGCCACCAAGCCGTGTTGCCGGTTGTCGCAGTAACAACCCTCTGAGGTCAACGCTGCAACCTGGTACCTTCAACAACAAAAACTTAAAGTTAATAAAATACCACTTTAAGTGCTGCACATGCATCAACTCAGTGCCCATGTGAAGATGTCTTGTGAAAGTATTGTAATGACTCACATGCAACAAACATTTGGTGTGCATCAATAAGCTACATGTTATTGCACACTATAAAAACATACTTACTTCCAACATAATGTCTAAGTTCTGCAAAATCAGCCAATTTCTCCGACTGAGCCCAGAGGCCAAAGCACACTTTTTATTTTAATGTTTAAGGGCTTTTTGTTTATTGAAATAAACATTTTAAAAGCTTAAAGCCCACTGAGTTTATTTTCAGATTTTTCTCATAAGAAAAACAATGGATGAAAAGAAGGACTTATCACATATATATGTATTTGTTTTTAAGCTGGCCTGGTGTTTGAAAATAAATTTTGTATCTAAAATATTTCAGAGTGAGAACATCACAACTGCACAAATGCAGAAAGCTACTAAAAACATAACAAAGAGGTCTGCTCTGATACAAGATTATTACTCACTGCTAAGAAGTAACTCCTTCCAATGAGTATTTCTAAAAATCATAAAGTGGATTTTTTTTCTTCTGTAATCTCACACAAATATTCAAACCAGCTTTAGCTGAAATGCAACTGACTCGACCTGCTCTTTTCCAGCTTACCCCTCATCCAGGCAACGTGCACAGCAGGTTACCGGGTCAAGGTCACGTCCACCTTTGGGTGCATAAAGCCTGTTGCTGTCGTTGACGCATCCCATGAACCACGGTGAATCCTCGTGACCTGATGGGTGGGCTGCCGCAGACAAGCGATGAAAAAACGGATATAATGAAACGAGCGCGTAGACAAAAGCACCGAGCATGTCTGAGGCCTCAAAGCAACTACTGCAGCTGGATGGACCGACCGTGTTTGACGAGGACGTAAAGAGGACTGCACGTTTCAGGCTGAGCAGAGGGGAGGAAATGGAGGAGAAAAGGTGCAGGTGCATTGACCAAACCCCTCCCCCCGAATCTGTGCAGAAAAGGTGTGTGGGAGGTGAAAACACAGAGGGACTGTGTGCAAATGAAGGCAGGAGGAAGCTGCTTTTTACTGAGAAGGGTTAAAAAAGAGAAGCGACCTTCTAATTATAGGCCAGATAATATGCTGCTACGCAATAAAATAAGCAAACCATCGTGGATTTGTGTCGGTAATAATTAAATATTAGTGAGGCGGTATGTTTCCTGTCAAGCTGGTAAGGGTGAAGGCATCACTGCTCCTCTTTCCTGATACACTTTTTTCTGTAGCCTTTTTTGTTTATGGCGTCGTGATGTTTAAGATTTGAAATAAATCTGCACCTGAACTTTTGAATATAATAATGTTCCTTCTAAGTTAATATAAGGTTTAATGCCACTTGTTAGTCTGCACGTGAAAATCACAATTACAAAGGTCACTGGTCAATGCCAATTAGTATTACCAGAGTTAGTGCTTTTACAAGTGCGTGCAAAATAAAGCAACTACCACAGGTAAAAGTTGCGTATTGCTGTTCTTTTGTCACAAAAAACTGCAAAATTGTGTGTTTAATGGTGCGAAGAAAATCGTGGCCACATTGAACAAAACACTGGAGGAAAAAAAAAGAAAGTCTGTTCAAACCATAGGCCTATGTAGCCTTCACTTTTGTCTGTAAAATCATTCTGTTAGTCTGCTGATATTAAATCATTTAATTACGATACATTGAGCTGGCCTACAAAGTGACCTGTGCCACGCACCCACATGCTTCACATAGGCTAGGCCTACACAATCTGCATCATGAGAAGGGAATAAATTATTTCTTCACAGACAAGTTCGTGAGACCTAAGTTGCGTCGAGCCGTCACCTTATTGATTTGATTCAGCACATTTGAATCTGGTTGGAGTACGTGAGGGCCAGAGGCTGATCTGAGTTCTTTCATTGACATTTAAAAAACATCTGGATCTTCTAAAGCACCAGAAAGTGTGCTAATCACGTCTTGTTTTATTATGTCAATAGAAATACGGTGCCAAAGTTTTTTAGCCAGCCGACCTGAAGCAGTCATTATATTAGGTTACTATTAAAGCAGTGGCCAACAGTGAATGAGATGCAACAAGAAAAATATGCGAATCTCGTTGAGCCTTTAGTTTTACTCTGAGTCTCAATATTAATTTTCCTGACAAGTTAAAGGACAACGGGGTGACACATCCTACAACAGAGCTGTGTGAATGAGTCTTCTGTTGTCACCCTGCTCGGGTCGAGGTCGCCACTCACTCGCTTAATTCAAGGGGATTCTTCTATAACGTCGTTTTTAAACAGGCGAAATGAGCTCACCAGCAGTGGTGTTTCTGAACTTTCTTTGAGGAAGGTAAGTAGTGTGAGCTCGGGCACGAACTCCCTCTACGGACGCACATTTTTTGCAGAGTAATTCAGAGCTAAAAACTGCAAAAACACAACGGAACCGGTGATGTTTTTTTCGTCTCGAGTCCAGATTGCCCCGTGAGCAATGAGTAGTGGAGAAAAAGCGTCCTCGTCGTGCAGCTAACTCCACCGGTCCACCTTAAAAACATCTTCCGGTTTTCCAGACATCCCCTTTAAGAGAATGTCTAGTGCTACTTGCGACCAGCTGGGGGCGCTGTCAGACCGCACTATCTCCTCGGGCTGACTGTAGCAGAGAGAGGCACAGAGGGTGGTGGGGGGGGGATCAAACACATTTCCTCTGTCCATTTTTTATACGGAATACGCGCAGATTTCGTTTCGCCTCTCCTCTCAGGGACCCGCAGACGTCTTCACATCATACAAACACCAAGCACCCACAGCCCACATGTGCCCAAAGATCTTATTTGATTTAAAAAAAAAAACTAAATAGAGTCTTTTTTTTGTATTGATGATTTAACATAGATTCAACTGCATATGCTACATGAAAACAAATCAGTCGTTAGGGTGAAACCTATATTTGACGCCCATATGCGCATTAAATTGGGATCCTCCCATGTGAATTCATTTAGCCTGTAGCCTGGTGGAAATAACATAAGGCTTTATTTGCTGCGGGACCCCCGGAGCCCATTAGAGAACTGCCGTGGAGGTCACCATTTCACACTTTGAAAAGCTTTTCCTAACCGAACATGCAGCGCTGTGGCGGAGACGCTGCGTAAAGCCCACTGGCAGGCCTGCTCTAAACCCGAATAACCTGCTTCATTCGTTAAGCGCTCGGTGTGTTTTCAGTGTGTACACGCCGTGACACATTTAACAAATGATTATGTCAACGAAATCTTGAAAAATAAGTTGCCAGAGAAGCGCTGTGGCGATGCGTAACGGAGAGCACTAACGGACAGACGAGGCGTTATGTAAGCGCCTGCAGTCTGCGCCCCTATACCGAGGACACAGAGTCCGCAGGAGAAACCAGTACAGCTGACTCCGGTATACTGTGAAGTCGCTTGAGGTGGAACGATATTGATAATAGATACAGACTTAAGGTTTCTATCATAAAAGCTGGGGTGATGGGGGTGGAACACCAGCCCATTAACTGAGTTTACACACCTTTACATTGGCACAATTTTAACGCGTTTATCGACTGACATTAAACCGCAGGAGAGGTAAGAAGAGGCTAAACAAACAACTTCAAGATATAAACTGAGGAGATGGAAAAAATAACACAACATTTAAGTTGTGCCTACGATGAGCAGAGACTAGGGATCACCTCTTCACAAACAGAGCGCATCTGAGTGTAAATATAGTTGGGACGTTTTAATTAAAAAAGTTACATGATTGCCCCCCTCCCCCAAACAAAATAGACAGGCTATGTTCTTGGCTGTCCCATCATGGTGACTGCAACTTCTTCTTTCCCAACCAAATTGTTTTTGGTTTTCTGGAGGAATATCAACTCCTTCTAACAGTTTCTTTGGCATAATTATCAGAGGACTTTCTACAAACTGAACTATATTTAAGGAAATTAAACTCCCATCTCCCTCCACATGTAGAAGCTCAAATGCCTTTATCAGTTGATGTTTTATAAAGAAGCCCTATTAAGGCTGTGGTTTGGTGAACATCTTTACATTTAGCCTATATTTCAATTAAATAGATTTTTAGAGCCAATATTAAATGCAGGGCACATAAGCAAGCAAGGATACAGCAATTCCATTTAAACACGTCATCTGTAAACCACATCAGGTTGCTTGAGAACCTGGTGTGACCCCAGAGGTTACCGCAACTTACAGTATATTGTTGCACCTTATCACCTTTGTGATATTTGAAATGGATGCAGACAAACATTTTTATTGTGGAAGAAGCCCAGGCCCAGAGAAGCAAACGCTGCATCATGTTGCCAAAACACAAATGAAACAAGATGAGCAGATTAGGCAGTCATGGCAGCGAGTTTCCACAAGAGAATAATAGACAACTCAATCAAGTAAAAAAAGATGTACCAGATAAAATGTGTGTTATTTGCAGAAATAATAAAATGACAGAAGAAGCAGTTGTTTGAATCTATTTTGTTTCACATGACTGAACCAGCTTGCTCAGTTTTATTCTATGATCTACTCCCACATACATATTTTTCAGTCTATAGTATTTATACTTTGTATCACAAGCAGCAGTTTACTGTAGTAGTTTGGATATTTCTGTGTAATCTGTAAGACATAGCTTTCACCTTTCTATCCAACCTGAAAAACACTTAATAGTAAACAACTAACTGCATTTTTTGAAAGACTCATGTAAAGCATATATAAAGAATCACCATGTCCCCTGTCTCAATATTACTACATAATTATGTGATATTTATCACTCTGTGTTCATTAATGAATGAGGCCTAACTAGCAGTGAAGTCATACATTAATTAAGGTGTCATCCCATCAGCTGCATTAAGTGAACAAAGGCTGCTCAAACCTAGTAAACCTAGAAAAACAGAGCATTGATGGTTTAATGGGTCTATTAGAACACACACATTTATTAGATCCTAAAGCTTTATTAAAGCATGAGTGGCACCTCATTGTAATAAAGTTTTAGTCCAGACAGGAGTCACCACTTTGCTCAAACATGTTAAGTTAAGTATCCTTATTTAAAATCTATTTGATGGAGCTCCCCCCCCCCCCCCCCCCCCAGATTACACTCCAAACAAGCCTCAATCAGGCCAAATTATTAACCAGGATCCACTGTAACACACAGATCTTATCAGAGCTGGATCACCTAGATCCAAGTCGCCTGTGTTTGAAAACAGCAGCTAGAAAGGGTTGGCGAAAAACACATTAAAAACTTAGTTTAACAGGATATTATAGGCCTTCAACTGAAATCACACAAAGCAAAACATTTTTAAGAAAACATATCAGTGGACTAAAGAAGCACCAGGAAATAAAAATATCAAAATAAAAATGTAAAAAATAATAGTAAATAGTAAAAAAAATACTAACTATAATAAAAAATTAAACTGTAATAATATTATGTTGATGATTTTTTAACACCCCTCCCCAATCCTGTTGAGACAAAAACAGAATATACCTGTAATATCTTGCAACTGAACTCACTATTTGCTTAGACTTTGTAAAGTCTTCACACAAATATGAATATAACTAAAGGAAGAAATAAAGGTAACATCATTGTCAACTCACGATTAAACATAACATTTTGATCATCTATAGGCCCTAGCAATACCATAAGATAAAGTGGTAAAGAATCTAATTTAACATGACCAATAATTCATTATTTAGATCTAGAGATGCCCTTGATTTTTAATGTAAAGTTCTACTCGTTTGTCATTTGAAGTTGAAAGCACCTTCTAAGGCCTAAGTAAGGAGTTAGTTACAATAAGTCTTGAGTCTCCAGCTTTCCTCTTTGTCCCACATCCTGAATACCCGATATAAAGAAGTGGGTGAAAAAAGTTTGCTGAAACCTTATCTGGCAAAGGCCCAGACAGCCTTAAAAAGTGTCCCATTTTATTTCCTACCCAATTTAAGAAACTTCATATGGAAGAGGAGAAGAAAGGTGGCTCATCTGCTTAAATATGGGTTTGACACATCATGTCTCCTGGCTGCGCGCCCTGCGGCAAGGCAATAAGCGGTGTTTTTCATGTCTGACGTTTGACATATAGCCCTAACTGAACAAGAAGGGCTGTAGGTGAGAATATCTGTCGACTTAGGCAAGGGCCAATGGCGCTGACATAGTAATCAATAATCAACAAGCTGTGGCCTGAATGCTTGTAGGCCACTGGTAGAAATCCAGCTCTTTTGTTGAGGATTGTTTTTATTTTCTATGTTAATAATTCAAATAACATACAAGTTTTTTATGTCCCTGTGTGGCTGATGTTCTATTCTGTGTGTGTGTATGTTTGTGGCTTTTATCCCCAATCCAGCCTGGGCTCCTTGTCCTAACTCCCTGGTATGAGGGGTCAAAGGTCACCGCCGCTTGTGGCCGTGGTCAAATTCCCCTATAGGGTGTAATGTTCTCAACATTATTAAGGGAACTAGTGTCCAGATATTAGTTCTTAGGCCTTCGAACGTTTTAATCGGCTGATATAAAGGATAGCACACACAGGAGCTTTAAATCTTAAGCCCTATATAGGACTACACACATTTTATAGCTGCTTATATTACATGTTTCTAAATGGGCTGCAAAATCTTAATTTAAAAATAAGTTATCATCGTTGAATTCATTATACATAGATATATGACAGACATGTTGTCCTCCTATTGATGGAAAGTTGTCCAACATCTTTTAGGCCAACCTCTAAAAAATGTGACCAGTAAAACCAGTGTGTGTGTGTGTGTGTGTGTGTGTTGTGTCTGTGTGTCTGTGTGTGTGTGCCTGTGTGTGTCTGTGTGTTTGTCTGTGTGTGTGTGTGTGGAGGAGGGGTTCAACTTAAAGGCCAATCACTTTTTATTTCAAAATAAAAACTTTAAGAAAAGGCCTTCATAAATAGTCTTTGTAAATCATATTATCATACATTAATTTTGATGTATTTTAAAAAAAGAAATAATATATATAATATAATATGCATGTTTTTAATACTTATAATAATAATTATATAGCAAATTATAATTATAAGAAGGATGGTTGTTGAAACATGCTC
Source organism: Micropterus salmoides (assembly GCF_014851395.1). NCBI lineage: Eukaryota > Metazoa > Chordata > Actinopteri > Centrarchiformes > Centrarchidae > Micropterus > Micropterus salmoides. The sequence goes on along the minus strand of NW_024040040.1, from coordinate 38,485,076 downwards.
ACACATGACACATGTTCAGTCATTCATGTAATGGGATTAAGCAAATTTGAACAGGAAAAACTTTAACTTTGTTTATCCAAAATGCAGGTCACTGTAAAACAACCATAAAGTCCACAGTTTTAGTTTTCATCTGCACTGCTTCCAAACTCACACAGTTTTAGTTTTCATCTGCACTGCTTCCAAATGAAAACAACATTTTTCTGTCACATTAACTGACCATGAAATCTGATGAGGATTGAATACTACATTAATCTGAGTTTGTATATTTTTACAAAATTATCTCCACACCCCCAACCATACTGGAACTTAAAACAATTTTATATATAAGAAATGTGTAGGCCTAAATAGTTTTCATTAGTTCTGTAAAATATCCTCTAGTTAAAGCTGATGAATAATTCATAAATAAACTTCTGATGGGAGCCATGGGCTATATGAACATACAACATATATAGGCTAACAGAAAACTGGCCAATGGCAAACAGTTTTCAGGTTTTTATGAATAATTTTTTTTTTTAAATGTTGATCTGCATATACATGGCAGGACAACAGCCTAAATTAGACCTAACTTGGCCAGTTGCTATAATGCCTCCCTGTGAGTTGGCTCACAGTGATCGCCTAAACACCGGGCTTATGTATCTGCACCCGAGGCCAGTGCACGTCATCGAATCGGGCTTGTTGATTACTGATTGAATTGTATGTTAAAAGTTGCGCCAGCCTCCATGCCCCATTCAACATTACCCTACATCTGGCTCTCTCCTGTCCGCAGAAAAGCCTTTACAAATGGAGTTGAGCTCCATGACTGAGCAGAAGCCCTCTGGTGCTGGTTTTCCCCCCCCCCCCCCCCCCCCCCCCCCCCTGTCCCTCTGGCCAGGGAAATCCACCAGACCTCAGCTCTTTGGGCTACCCGTGTCTTTTCGGAACGTGTTTTCAGCGCTCTAGGGTCAGTTATTAACTCGAGAGCATTTAAATTCAATTTACACGTGCAGGCTAGAAAATACCGAGTTGAGTTACTTCAGCAAACAAATAAAATATGGTGATCACACATAGTCTACTTCTGGTAGACGAGCCTATAAAAATACTATGCAACAATAATAATAATAATTATAATTATAAGATAGCTATATTTGGATACGGCAGTTACAATAATTTTAATTGTTTAAATTGCATTAAGAAACTAACCATTTTCTTATTCCCTGCTTTCATATACACCATAAATACACCATTTGGCGTTTGGATGTGATTTTTAAAAGGAAAGCTGCAGCAGCAGCGTTGTTCCCATCTCCTCTCCACCCAGGCCGCCATCCCTCCCTCTGACCCCGCGTATGTGCAGGGGGATGCCGGGTAAAACCCAGCAGAGGCAGCGCTGTTTCCCCATTCTTCACGTTAAGCCATGCTCGCGGGGATGGAGGCTGTAGTAAAATGAAAAGACATGACTTTAGCGGAAATGTTAATGAATAGGCTATGTGAAATTGTCAGACGTCATGAAGTCCAGTGATTTAAACTTCGGGATATGTTCATAGAGACGATCTGATTAAAACTTTTACAATGTGTTTTTGTATCACTCTGGTAGTAGGCCTACCTATGGCTGCGTGATTATATTAATATTATAATGTTACGAGCTCTTGACCTTTGCACTACTTAGCCTATTTTTAATTCGTGGAGATCTCGGACTTTTAGTCGTATTGATTGATTACCAGTCGCCATACACTTACAGTAGGCTGTAAATGGGAAAGTGTTAAAGTATTTTGTTATAATATCAAACTGTAGCCTATTCTGTAACTGAATAAATTAATTTAAATATTAGGATGCAATAAAGCTCATAGCCTACCTCCATACATGAAATTCAGATTCAATTTAGTCTATTTAAAGTCTGTAAACAACTTCACAACTGCAGGAAGGATGTAAGTGCTTTTGGCTCAAAACTCAAAAAGGGTCCAAATGTGTAGCCTATACCAAGAGAAGAGAAATATGGGTGTGGGGAGAGAAAATACCATATTTTTTATTGTCCCTTGAATTCCACACCATTTCTCAGACATGAAGCTTATAAATCCATTGTTAAAGAGAGGGGAAACGGAGCTCTGTCTTTTCTCGATGGAGTTAACACCTTAACACAGAAGCTCTGCTCTCTGTTAAATCAGACTCATGTGGGGACATACAGTCCCACGTAGCCCACACTCCGCGTGGCGTTCCACTTAATTAAAGGAGGAAGTCTTTATTTTTAAATTATACAGTTGAGTGGAATAAATGTAGCCTCCCCCTCCCCCCACCCCCTCTGTTAGCTCCATAGCGCAGTATTAATACTCATCTCAATGTATACACGCGCACACACGCCTATTGGTTTGTTAGGGTGTTATCAGGAGCCCAAACCAGAGTTTATATACTGTATGGTTGTGATATAATAATCTCAGGCTTGACGCTTTTAACTGTTTCTTGGATTGTGTATTTAGAAGCATTGTGTCACATGAGCTGAAAATATTCTAAGAACGCTAATCACTGTCCTTGTGCAGGATTCATTTAATAATTAATTTTTTATTCCACTTGAGACTATAAATATGGGATTTCAGCATTATAATTATTTATTTATTTGTCAGAGAAGCAGAAAAAAAATGTGTGCTTGCGAACTGCAGGTTTCATCATTACGCAGCAAGGCGTCAGTGCTGCTGCCCAGACTCAAATTAATTCACACACGCACACACCCACACACACACACACACACACACACACACACACAGAAAGAGAGAAAGAGAACACTGAAAGAAAAAAAAGGGACACAGCTAAGTAACTAAGTCTCCCATAACATACACAACTTTAACAAATTCTCCCCTAGTGGCTCCAAACGTCAAAGGATTTGTTTGGCTTATTAATATTTTACGCCAAAATATTATGAGCTTCTGAGTGACCTTGTGCGAAGGGGCGAGTGGCATGCAGGCAAGCGCTTTACAGCTGAGAGATTAAACATAAAAACGTCCGGACAGCTTTTATCGGTCTCCGTGTATTTAATTGTCTCAAAGATCAATGCAAAGTGCTGACCCTAACGGCGGCATGTGTCGGTCAGCATTATCCGTAACTTCGTTTTCCCAAACGTGCAGCCACCGTCAAGAGTCACTTTGAGAGCAAAAAGCCGAGCTCTTCAGAAAACGTTCTCTTTTTTAATATTAAAACCAAACCGTGTTTAAGACTTGTTTTGTGCCTCTTTTTTGACGTATTCTTTCTATTGTTATTCTATAGAAGTTACAGTCTGCTGGTTCCCAATCCGCACTGGAATTTAACCCTCAAACGCCAGCAGCAGGATAATGGCTTGCCTCTGCTCCCAGTATGGCCCCTCCGGGCTCCAGCAGCAATAGCAACAGCAGCAGCAGCAGCCGTGTCGGGGCCAGACAGCCTGCCAGCCCCGGCTCCCCTTATCAACCTCGGGGCTTTGGCCTGGACCATACACCGCAGAGTCCCATTAATCAGAGAAACATCACGTCAAAAATGGCACATTGAGCGAAGTCTGGATAAAGATTCTTAGAAAAGTTGCTCAATATATTGTAAAGGTCGAATAGCCTTTGGGCGATTTTAGCTGTATCCCTGTGTGTCCATATAGCAGGTTACATATGGTTGTGAATTGGTTCATTTTATTGTATTATATCCTCTGTAGAACCACTATACTCTGGATTTGGCTTTTTCTACAATATGCCGGTCTAGTTGTAGTTTTGCCACAGGCCTAATACATATAGTTGTTTATGGAGGGGAATAACGATTATTTTATCGATCATCTCTGCACACATGCTTTATGCAAATGCATGCCAGCTTTAAAAATGTTTGTTTTATGAGTTGCTCAAATGTTCAGCTTCTTTGCAGGAGTGTTATTAAGGCCAGCTTACTGAGGTTTCTCTCTGCTTCGTGTATTAAACCGGGTAGGCTTGCACCACCTCATGTGCAGTGGTTGCAAATGCTGCATGCGTAAATGTCTGCGGTTTCCCTCTTGTTATTTTTGCAGGCTCCGCAGACCTACCGCTTCTTCCGTCACACACCCCTTAAATACACCGGGGAAGGGATTCCCTCATTACTGTAAGAGCTGAACAGAACTGAAGATGAAGCCATCTTTGAGTCGTCATCAGTTGTATTGTTAGTTTAAACTGCCTACAGTGTGGAGAAACACTAGGCTACTGTTGATCTTTTTAGGATCTAGTTCCTTTCACCTGACACCTCTTTGCCTCAGGACAAAACCTTTATCTGTTATTTAATTGAAGACTGGATATGTCTAATGTTCCCTAAACGCCTATTTACATTTATGAATTTACTCGTGTCATGGGGTGAATTAAAAGGCGGAGGAAAATTATTGACAAAGTAGTGCACGCCATTTGAAAGATGAAAAGCAGCTGTATTCCCAAAATAAAAAAAACATATCAAAGTTTAAAAATCACTTCTTTGTTTTCATAACCCTTTCCTAATGCAAACCCCGGGTCAATTTCTCCATCAATAAATGTGTTTAACCCCCCTCCCCCAGCAAAACAAAACACGATCCAACTTGAAAGAAAAGGGGAGGCTGACAATTACACTCAGTCGCGTTTAATGAATACTTCATAATTAAAAAAAAAAAAAAAGAAAGGGAAAGTGCATAAGAAATCCACCGTTCAAGTTTCCATTTCGAGTGCAGTTCTCCTATATAGTATATTCACAACAGGAAAGTAAACCCATACACAAGAAACCCCAGAAAATTCACAAAAATAAATATTCAGTTTCATATAAACAACCAGTGACTTCAAATTCCGTGTCAAAAACCTGACCTCAAGTATTGTATCAAAAAAGCAAAAAAAGTAAATGAGGGAATGAGGAGGGCAGGGAAGTAGGGACAAGGATGAGGAAGGGGGGAGTGCATGCAGCCTGTAGCTGCTGCACGATGCAGTTGTTTACATTGATAGCGTCACTGTCAGAGAGCTATTTGTCTTAACGGTGGAAAGGCCCTCCCAACAGGCCATTACCACCATCCCCGTCCCTCAGCCGCGCATTGTGATTACTGCGTGAGAATAGGCTGGTGCGTCAGGGGGGCAAACCCGCACAGCTTTGGGCGCAGGCTATTCCTCTTCTTCCTATGCCATGCAGCCCATGCTTTTGACATGCGGATTAAAGGTTGAAAGCTTCGCTCTTGCACAACACAGCAACTCTCTTCCCCCCCTCTCAACCCCGTGCAACCCCCTCCGATTTACTGCCAGCCCGCTCATATACCAGCTTGTGTCATGGCTTCAAAAATAGCCGGTTTACAGGCTGAGAATATAAGTTCAAGTTTGAACTGTCGCTTGCAGCCTCAGAAATAAGGCCCGTGGTGAGTTTGGGGCTTCGTGGCTGCAGAGTGGTGCTTTAATCACATGGCTAAACATCTACCATATGTATCCACAAGGACATAGGCAGAGTGAAACTCACTTTTTGCTTCTTTTTTTATTTTATTTTTACAATCACACATTAAATAGTTTTCTACAATACTCTGAATGAATGCACCCTTTGCTGTGCTTGTGAGGGGGCTGACATCATTCACGGGCTTTGGGTTTGTTGTGATCTGGCTCGCCATATAAGCTGGGCCTCTCTTTGTCGCAGACTGAAAAGCCTGCCAATTAGCAGAGCGCGTCCTGCACTGTCATTAAAAACATCTACACAGTTATTTAAAATACCTAGGTGCAACTCCAATCACTTCTCTTTAAAAGGTGTGTTCACGGAAGTTTGAGTAGCCACTGAATTTACAGGTTTGGGGGGGTCGATTTCCTGAGCAGCCATATTCAAAAGGAAAAATAAAGAAAGCAATATTTTAAAAACTGACATGGTGTCTCAGAGCCAGCCAAAATAGGAAATAATTGGTGCCCCCCCCCCCCCCCCCCCCCCCAAGCTTAAATCGAGACAATTGACTTCAACTAAAAAAATCAAAAATGAACAACAAAGGCATAACGTAAATTAGCATATTATTAAATTATAGGAAATCAGAAAATCATCATGGCATGGTTATAGCAACTGGCATGTGGGTGAATCCTAAATATTCAAATAGCAGTCAAATGAGTTTGGCCTTTGTGTCTATATCCATATTCAACAGTCTCATCTTTAGCTGTTAGCTTTAGCTGTTTTTTTTCTTCTAGCATCTCTCAGACATCTTTTCACAGGTCAGTCAGAAAACCCTAAAGCTAAAACAGGAACCCCAACAGTTTCAAAGTGCAATGCATGTAAGCCTATCTCCTGTGCTTTGTCGCATTGTTTCTGAGTAGCCAGAGCTATAAGGTTTTTCACGCTGTTGTTATTTATTTTTTGGTGCGGTTTTCCCCCACTTTGACAACCTGAATCAGATCCCACCCATAGCCTAACCTATCTTGGACATAGCCATGCCATTATCTCTGCGTTTTAGAGCTGTGCTGACCTGATATTCGTGCTATAAACGCAAAATACAGAAATCGGTGTCCAAGTGGAACATGACATGAGTGAAGTCTATCGTGGGACCGAGCGTGCTACGAAGGTCTGAGCCTTATTCTATTTGATTGTCTGAACATAAGGCCTGTGTTGTGTCTGGGCCTGCGTCTGTGCACAGTCACGCATATGCAAACCAGGAAATAAAAAAACAAGACTGAAAACCAGATCACAAGGACTCTGTGAAGGAAAACAACACCCCCATAACCACCAGGAATATATTTCCGTCAAATCTAATAAAGGCTTAACTGTGAGCATGTATAGATAGACATTAATAAACCAATTTTAAATCATTCTCTGAAATTGAACTCTTGGGCACATGACAGTCATGAAAGAAAAGACAGATTTGATGTATAAAATATATCAAGTGGCACAGAATGGGGAAACCCTGTTTTTTTTTTCTTGATTTACCACGTCAAACCTGCTCTCAGTGAAAGCTAGATCTCAAAGATGCTGAAGAGAATTTTTTTCTTTTTTTTTTTAAACCCTTTTCTCTTTCAGACAAAGCACAAACCACTGAAACCCTGGCACCATACAATCCAACAGGTCGAGCATAGGAAAGCGCAGAAGAAATAATCAGGAAAAAAGTAAAGTAAACACAACAATGAGAGCCAAACATATTGCTTAGGATTGATAGCTTATTTTAAACACAATTTTTTTGTTTTTAAGCATAAATCCACGAGCGGTGTCTCACAGTCCTGTGGGCGTTTTCTGGGGCTCCAAAAAGGGGGATCTTGTGGGTTTTCCTCGATCAAACTTCAAAACAAAGCGGAATGTAAACCCACTCACAGAAAAGGGGGGGAAGTAAAAAAAATAAAAATAAACACCGATAAAGTTGTGAGCAATTTGGTGAGCTGGAGTTAAGACTCCGGCTACCATTAGGTTGGAGATAGACACCGCAAGGGCTTTTGTTTTCATTTTCTGTTTTTTTTCTTTTGCTTTAAAAAACAGCTCAGTATTTCCTAGTTCTCTGAGCGTGTGGGGGAGGGAGAATCTGGCCGCCTGTCTGCCACCTCCACACGGGGTGGGACGGAGGGGGAGGCCCGGGGCCCCTCAGCGAGTTCAGGGAGTAAGCAGGGCACAAATCCCCGTCGCTGCCAACAACCAGCGACGGCGGGGATGGGAAATTTGCCATCAGGCTGAAAGGCATTTTTGCGGGCGATGCTACGGTGCTCGCGTTGCTGCGTTTGCGTCTGCTCGGTAAATCCTCCGTGGATAGCTCCTCGCAGCCCGCGAGACGAGACGCTGAAGAGGAGGAAGACGAAGAGGCAGCCTTGTTGACCCTGGGCACGTTTTGTTTTGTTTGCGTCCTGGAGACTCGGGATTTCTTGTTCCCCAGCACTGGAGCCCTGCAGTTTTTGTTGCCGGGCTCCCCCTCCTCGACACACGGGGTGTCCTGGGAGCACCAGCATTCCTGAGGATTGCAGCGGGACACATCATGGCTCTTCTCTGTGGCTTTAATCCCGCTGCTCAAAAAGTCCCCCTGCTTTATGGCTCCGCTGGTATACTGGCCATTGCTGCTCTCTGCCTTATCTCCTTTACATTTGACTACAGTGGCCTGGCTCTGGTATTCATATTCATCACAGCTTTCCTCCACTTTAACTTTCACATTGTGTAGGTTGAAGGGTGGCGTCCTGGCTGTCCTGCCGTTGTCCGAGTGGGGGTCGGCGGTCACAGAGTGCTCCTCTGCCTCGGTCTTTATTTTTCTCAGTGGAGTGGGCAGTTTTAGGCTGGTGGCTTTCGCCTCCCTTTTGTCTGTGCATTTGGGAAGCTTGGCGTCCTTGTCGTGGTCACACTGTGCGCTCAGTCCCGGGGGGCTCTTTATGGGATGCCCCGGTGTCTTGCGTGAGGGTAAGAGGCCTTATTCCGGTAAGGGACCAGCTCGTCGACAGGGTCAGCCCTGTTTGGATCAGCCTCAAACGCCTTTTCCCTTTTGGACTCCGTGAAAAAACCCTCCCCAACAGAGTTAAATTTTGGTGGCTGTAAGGGTCCCAAGTCCTTTCTGGTTTCACTGCATGTAAATTCACATTTCTGACGGTTCTCGTGTCTACTGTCGCCTGTCTGTGTAGCGGCAACATGGCCCCCTGTCCTGTGTTGTTTCTCTTGTTGCTGCTGGTTGTTGTAGTGAAACGTGGGCTGCAGGACCAAAGGTGCTTTACTAGTGTTGAGACTTTTGGCAGTAGAACCGACCCGGGCCCGTCTGAACCGGATGCTCTGGACAGAAACACGGCTAGAAACAGAGCTCGAGTCCGACTGAGAGGAGCTCTCCTCCTCGTCCGAACTGACCTCTGAACTCTCTGACTGGGTGTCATCTTCCTCCTCCTCGCCCTCCTCTTCCTCATCTGAGCTCCCAGAGTTGCTGGTGGTGGAGAAGCCGGACCCGAAGTCCGAGTCCGGGTACGCCCGGTCTGAGTAGGTGCTGGACTCTGTGTCGCTGCTGTAACTCTCCGGGAAAGTCGGCTCGTGGTGGTGGTGATGATGATGATGGTGATGCTGGTGGTGGTGATGATGGTGAGGTCTGGGGTCAAGATAGAAATCCGGACCGAGGTGGAAAGCACCAAAAGAAGTCCTGTGATCGCCGGTTGATTTGGGTTGTACGAGCAGCACCGGTGGTACTTGGTGTGTGTGTCTGCTCCTGCTCCAGGAGCGCCTCGCGCTGTCCTTGCCGCCGCCCCCCTCGCGCCTCCTCTTCCTTTTGTGAAGTAGGTCGCCGGCTGAGCGCGAGAGCCTGGACTGAGCAGCTATGGCGGACTGAAGCACTACCGGCTGCCGGCTCACCGCGCTCCTGAAAAACGAGTGCCTTTGGCTCAAAGTGACCCGGTTCCCTGTTATTTTTGCTGTTTCATAGTTTTTAAAGTGTTTGTGACTGGACTTTGTCACCGAAAGGTGTTCCCGTCCATGGGTTTTGTGGTAAAATTGAGGTAGTTTGGAGTCGGTAAGGCAAGGAGTCAGCTCTCTCCTCCTGTCTGTTTTGTTGTGAAGCGTCAGAGTCTCCGGGACACCGTGCAAACTAAACCAAACTTTTTCTTTCCACAGCTCGGCGTTCGCACGGAGGAGCCCCGGGGACGCATCCTCATCCCCGGGGGAAGACACCGCTTTCGCTTTCCTTTTGTTGGACTTCAAGACCCGCTCCGTCTTGCAGGAGAAATACAGAGCCTCCACGTCCTCCCGCGATATGAGAGTGCATTTAGCGGCATGGAAAGCTATAGAGTTTATTGCTTTGAGCTTCCGCAGCTCTTCCAGGTCGCAGTGGTGCTTCTTCACCTTCAAGTGGTCCATGCGCTTGTGCACCGTGGTCCGTGGGATGTTCTGCAGCAGGTCGGTGAAGACCTGAGACAAAGCAAACATTTGCTTGCCTTTGATGAGCAGGTATCCCAGTCTCACTCCTTGCATTTCCTCAAAGCCATACTCCAAGTCTCCCATGTTTTATGTATCCGCTCCAATGTATTAATCCATGCAGTCACTCTCTGTATTTTATGGATCTACCAGTAAATGGCGTGGGGTCCCGAGCTCAAGGCATCCTGCTCATACCTTTAATCCATCCACACTGCTGCTGCGTCATGAAAATGCAAACTTTGACATGCGGAGTTAAATGGAGCTGCCGGTGTCTAATAGATTGAATGAGCTGACAGCATCCACTCGTCGCCTCTTGCCCCGGTCCGGCATGGTGGAGGAATGCGATGGATGCGTCCACCAAGCCGGGGCTGCTGCTACCTGCCTCTGCCGGCTCCACTCCCCTCTGGACGGCAGCAGGACGAGGGGTAGGTGTACACCACTGCCTCAGCCAGAGGGATAAAATAGCGAGAAGAGAGAGAGAGAGACAGGGAGGGAGAGGGAGTTGTGAGGGTGGAGGGGAGGGAGAAAGAGAGAGAGAGTCCGAGACAGAGAGAAACAGAATAAGAGCTAAAATGCAGCTGCTATTCTGGCTGCTGGTTGAGCCACAAATAAAATGACAGAGAGGGGAGGTGCGCCGGTCTGGAGACACCTTCATCAATTAATGCCCTCGGAGACGACGCCCATTGGACGCCGCTGACAGGTGATGCAATAAAAATGGATATTCCATCCCCACCCCCTCCAACCTACCATTACAATAGTTTACAATTGTGCCCACAGACTCCGCTGTGTGAGTAAATAATGCACTTGTAACAAGTTCATAATTTCACTAGCTGAATACAGAGCTGCTGAAAATCCACCCCAGCTCATAGTGCGTGTGCAACCAGAATGGGTAGCCCGAGCCTGCAAAGTGTCACGTTAAGACAGGAATATACTGTGCTACCCAACCTTTTGGTCCACATCAAAATGCACACTGTAGTAGTCCTATATACAATCGATTGAATGCAGATAAAATGACTCCACATTTATGGCTGTTTAGACGGTCTGATGTGTGTTAACGCAGTCCAGCTTAAACAAAGACATTTCCTTTTTTACACTTGGAGAGCTGCTTTTCCACGTTTAGGCTGCTGCCCTGACCGGGGCTCAACTCATCTGCTTTTGTTGGCTCTAGGTTTTCCTCCATATGATTTTCCCTCACTGGTTGACTATAGACTGACCTACTTATTCTATTTGTTCACACAGCAGAGGCCTATATTCATTTGTCTCGCTGTACCTTAATAAATCCATCGGCCTTTCCAATGTTTTTAAACCTTTTCCCTCTACACACGCGCGTGTGTGTGTGAAATAATTTAAATGTGTTATTATGTATTAGCGCCTGCAATTTGGAGATAAAAATGTATATAACGTCAAACTCTAGAAATTATATTCTTGTGAATTCAGAGGTGTCATGCTAAACCAGCAAGTCCCCGTTAAATGGTAGCCGACTTTTCACCCTGGTAAAACAACATTGATTGGACAGGCTAAAAAATGCAGAGTCAGGGTTGCTTTTCCCTCAAGATTTTCCAGACAATGTAGGTTAAAGCTGTTGCCATTTAAAGAAATCCAATTAAGATCTCCCGTTAAAGATGTGGGGACGTCTTAGAAAAACAAATACAAAATATATTTAATATAGCCTACTGCATACACGTCAATAAACTGTTATGTTAATAATATTGATATTACTTTACTATCAACAAGTAGCTATCTAAAATTGGGGGACAGAAACGTGCGCTATTTCAGTGTAATTGAACATAATGTAGTCAGTAATCTACAGCTATTTTTTCCTGGGAATTATTTTTGTGTCTGGTGTCGCGCATAATACTTCACACACACATTTTCACATTTTGTCTGTGTGCATGTGCATTTTGCGTGTGCACACCGAAAACACCTATGAACAGGCACACACACACACACACCGCTCTGACTTTTCACGGGGTATGGACACAAGCCTATGTTAAAATATGCACGCGCACTCCTTATCTACACGCGCGCGCATAGGCTACATAAAAAGCAGAGGCAGAAGCTACCACCCACAACGCCGTCCAACTAACGTGATTGTGTATTATATTATATAGGCTCATTTTTTGGATTACCGGTAGACCTACAGAAGGCTGGTTGGACTGGCTGTTGTGTGTAGCCCCTGAGGCATTTTTTTCAATACTCCCTGCCTTATGTACCGTCTTTGTTATCTATAAAACACGTGAGTCCCTTGTGGCCCGTTCCTCACGGGCAGCAATGTGCGCTATGGGGCCAAACTCAAGACCGTGCATGCTCATCTCCACGATGTTAAGCCTACTTACTTATTTACACACCACTCATTGTATTGTGAATAGCATCGATGTTTCCTCGGTGTTACATCAAATAGTGTATTATATGTGTAAGCGTTATTATAGGTAGCCTATGATTGGATGTCCACAAAATCCACGCAATACTGGACTGTATAACATAATCACTAATGTGGTGGTCATGGACTTACAGACAATACCTATACATACCAAACAAGATAAGGAAAAGAGTGTGTTAACGGGACTTATATAATGCAATAATGAGATAGGCCTATATATGCAGAGTATTTACAGAACCTGTAGCCATAACACACGCAGGTATGTACATATTTGGAGGATGGGTTATAGCGTTGCACCTTGAAATGTCAACCTATGTAAGGGAACTGGTTTGTCGTGGACCAAAAATAGTTTCCTAATCTTTTATGGTTAAGCCTTTTGCTTCTAATTTAAGAGTTTAGCCTACATTACAGTGGCTGTTCTTTTTGTGGCATATAATAGTAGAGATCATTAAAAGTTACAATTAGAGTAGCCTCTAAAAACATCCTTCCCATTTATAAAGCAGGTTATATTTTACTCGACAAACCGCAGAAGGTTTTTGTGCACCGCACAAGTTACTTGTGGACAGGATGGTTAAGCTCAGGGTTGCAGTGCAAACACACCATGAGGCACCACTGTGTGTTGGTGCGCCTCTGTGCAGCTATCAGTGAATATACGTCAAATAGGCTGCACATTCAACTCACAATGAGTTAACTCCCGTTCAACTCCCATACACCGGGTCATCGTTGCTTTGAAAACAACCACGTTGAGCTGGTCTCGGTCTGGTTGCAGCAAAACTCGCTTTTTACGTGCTGATTCTGTATGACATGCGTTAATACGTGGGACACGCGGAGTTTCACAGATGCAGCAGAGTGAAGTGAGAGGAGTGGCAGCTTGTTGAAGTCCGGATCCCCAGGGGGAATAACTCAGATCCCAGAGCCACGATGCACCGTGCCCGGCCTGGGAGAGGCAGGGAGGAAAAGACAGTCAAGGCTTTTTCATCCCACGTACTGGCCATTGCACGCCTGGCCCTTTCGGGAACCTAAGTTTTGTTTGACACAATACTTGCTTTTTTATTTTCTCTGATCACATACAGTAGCTATAGCCAAGGGTTCCCACTTGAATGTAGACGACCAAACAATGTAAACTAACCAATTCTCGCCCACTGACCTAAATTGGTCTACATCCAAGCGAGCATTCATGTGCGCTTAGAATTCTGTCATAAAAAGTCCTGCTTGTTATCTCACAAAATATTGAAATTACACGGAAATTGTAGACAACAGTTTGACATTTTTCAGGCTGCTGCACGGGGATCATTTAATAACAATGTCACATAACTTTTTCAATGTTTTCACAAGGGTCAAATGCTGTTGGTGTGAAGTACAAACATTTTTATAGCCTAACTATTTATTAATTAGCCTATTAAGTAGGCTAATTGTCTTACCTACTAAGTTCCCGCCCACGCCCACACAGACGTGGTTAAACTGCGGGACACGTAAGCATGGGAATTCTTCAAGCAAAATATCTATACAAATTATTACTATTACCGATTTGTCAAATAATTCTCAGAACAAGACAAAACCAGCTTGGAAAAACGTGATCAAATATAACCAAACAAAATAAAGGTAGGCTTAGCCTATGACCTGCAAAAAAATAAATACAATAGTTTAAAAGTAGTTATTACTGTCTTATAAGGTATCAGGTTGAATTTACGTAACGTTTCTCATACATGGTGCTATACATGATAAGTGCCCCATGCTGAATCCACGATCAGTGTTTTTGAATTAGACCTCTCAGCCTATCCCAAAGCCTGAATTGAGGACCATCTAAAACAATAATAAAATATCGTAATAATGACTGAATAAAATAACCTTGTGTGTATATAAAGCCTACATATTAGAGTATTTCCAATTAAGACCAGGGAGTCTTTGTTATGCAGATTTGTGATGCACCAGATGCCACAGGGGCACTCTCCTGAGCTTGGATGTCGGAGAGGGAGAGGGGGGCGACGAGAGTGAGAGAGAGACCTCAAGCACGGTGGAGGTTTCTTACAACAGCCCGCTGTGTGCTGGTGATATGGGGGAAATGCCTCCGACGACCAAATCTTGCACTTCAGGCTCATTCCCAGTGATGCACACGAGGCTATTCCTGCATAGGTTTGATATGTTTGTGGCCGGAATTACAGCGAAGGGGAACCACCAAACCTCCCTTTAATCTGTAGGCTAGTCTAGATGCATGATACATGGCTATCTAGAAGTGAAACATGCATTAATACAACGTCTAAAGGCCTGCTGTTTTATCTACTTTTTTATTTTCCACTACTTCACTGTGGAAGACTGCCTTAATGGGGGAGATAGACAGATTACGGTAAGGACACGGCCTACACACACACACACACACACGCACACACACGCACACACACAACCAATGACCAGTGCTCATAGTTTTGTGCAGTTAGTGGAATTGTTTGAAACTTCCATGCCGGAGCATGGCAAACTGATAAAATGTTCTTCTGTAAAACATAAAAACATAAAATGGCGTAGTTGATTTCAATTTAAAAGGCTTGCAAAACCTATAGAAAGTCCACACACTCCATACAGTGGCGATGTGGAAGCAGTTTCTTGAGCGAGGTTTATGTAGCTAACTGGTTCATCTGGTGAATTCCATACATTTTTATAATCTCCCTGGCCATAAAGACCTATTGGTAGGCAAGCAAGCGGCCAAACTCTTCCACTTTTCTAACACGCATCAACCCAACGTGTTGCTCCCGCAGCCCTGAGTCATTTGTTTTGTATCGAGTTTTATGGAGACACTTGGTCAAGGAGGCGCAGGCACTAGAGTCTTTATGACACAAACCCACTGCCCCATGCCAAAACAATGAATTCCTCTCCACCACCCCCAACCCCCGGGAGAATGTGATTTTACATGCAATCCGAGCCTGAAGTGTGTGCGGACAGTGATGGGGGGAGGGCTCTCTTCACCTTTCACCCCGCCGTGTTGGGACTATTTTTTCCCTGGGCCCCTGTGCTACCACTCGCCAGAGAGGAGAGGCCGTGGGCAAATACTGACAAGTCTGAATGCGGTGGAACCCAGAAAGAAGCATTATGGCTCGGGAGCTTTTAGGTTCAATTAACTGTTCGGGTCATTTCAGTGTTTCCACGCTCAGCAGCAGATGAAACAGACTTTTTTCTCCAGTTGTTCCCAACACATCATATAGTCTTGTGAGGACAAAAAACACACACAGATGGGACTGCGTATAGTCTGTCACAACCATTACAGCCCATCGAACAGATATTACATTTACCATAAACTGCAATAAATCAGAAGACAAACATCCAGAATCAGCCCAAGTATGTCGATACTACAGAGATAAAAACACCACTTAAGATATATATAAAGTCTGTTATATAGTCTATAATTACTGCGTAAATGAATACAAGGCTCCATTAAATTTAATGATGCATGTATTGGGGTTGCTATAGGTGAATACATTTCGGGTTGAACAAGGAGATGGGCTAAGGGATGAAGAACGTGTGCATGTGTGCGCTGCTAACTTGGCTGTTTTGTCTGTGAAACACTGTTGTCATTGTTTCTATTTAACTGGGCTTAAACAATAATAGTTGGGCTAAATATACATGCTAGGCTACATTGTGTAAGAAGCGATCAAACGTGTCACACAACACACGTTTTCTTGAGCTCAACATAAACAATCTTAGGCGATTTATTTTGTTTAGCAGATCTATATGGTTTACATTGGACATCAAAGCCCTGAAAAACACCCATTACTCATTAATAAATTGATTTGAAACAAGCATATGGCGTCTGTTTGGGAACACAACGGCTTCAAAATAAAAGTCCTATACTTAGCTGTCAGCAGTCATTTGTTGAAGCTTATGAGCTCAGTCTGTGAAAACATTCCTCCCAGACTGCTTTAGTTTTCTGTGGAGTTCCCCTGCAATGCACACACACACACACACACACACACACACACACACACACACACGCGCACACACACACACACACACACACACTCTCTCTCTTAGGATGCGGTGTTTAAGGACAAATTCAGATTTTATTACCTTTCAAACAATCATTCCAAGCACCCGGGTCTTTCTTGGGAATTTATAAACGTCAAGAAAACACATAAGATTTAAATGAGATGAAGTTAGGTAGGCAATCTGTAAAGAGCAGTAACCATTAGATAAAATAAAAAACTGGCAGATGGTTAAGCATGATCAACATTTGTATATACAATGCCTTAACACAATACCATTTCAGAAGCATATACATCTAAGTCTGTGGGCCTGGGGGCTGCTTTTCCCACTATTGTCTTTCCTCCCTGCATATTTCACACCTTCCTCATTCTGCACAGAGAAACCACAAAACCTCCTTCAGCCTATATGCAAACATGCCCAGGACCCAATCATGAGAGCCCTCTGACTTTTTAAATCTCAAGTGCTGAGAAGTCACCTTTCTGACAATTAAATAGACCAAAAGAGACATAGATAAGAGGGTAAATCAACAGTTTTATTTCCATATGTTGTTTCTAAATAGTTATTTTAAACACTTGCAAACAGCTAAATTAATGAAATGGGAAACACCACAACTGAACATGTTTTTCAAGGATGTCGTCTCAGTCTTCTGCTTATTTCTGCTCTCTCTCACCCAGGTCCAACATGACTACTGTACTGTGCAAGTGAAATAGGTTACACAATGTGCAGAATATACTGTACTGGCAAAAATGTTTGAAAACCCTGACAAGGACAGCAGCCTATAACATAAATCTAGCTCTACATTTGCATTGTGGAAAAAGGGTGCATATTTCTAGATGTGTACATATATTTATATTTATATGTGGCAAAAAAAAATAATACTTGAGACAAGACAAGACAATTTTTACAAACAGATCGAGGTGTGTAGCAGAACCACTGTTCCAGTGGAATTAGAGACCCTACCAACTTGGTAGATGTACAGTATGGACAACAAAGCTGTAACATATAGCATCTAAGAGGACTGTGTGATTATGATTATATAAAAGCTCTGAGTGCTATATGTACTTTAAGGGCACCAATAGTGGTTGGAAGCAGACAGTGTCACTGCAATTTTATGTCTCAGAGACAGCTCCTCTCTGACAACCCGAGGAACATTATGATTCGTGCAGACTTTGACTTAATCAAGTGCAAGTTGTAAAAATCATTTGCCATTTTCAGTGTTTCAGTAGCTATATGGGCCCCTCCACAACCGCTGCCCCCTCCTTCGCCTCCCTTTGTTCTCTCCAGCTCTAATAGGTTTTCCCCTGCCACACACAATTCACTTTTTTCCCCCTTTTCCCCAGCTCCCCATCCCTCCCACACCGCCTTTTAGTGCAGTGCCCAGTGTCGACTGGAGCATTTGAGCAATTTGAAATTAAAGCAAACAATGGGTAGGCACTCCCAGGGACCTCTCGCTCACCATATTACACAGAGGACGCTCGTGTGCTCTTACGCATTATTGGCAAGTCATTACGTTTCTCTGGAAACCAAGAGCGGGAGCTCGCTCAGAGGAATCGGTGATGCAAGCAGCAGCTGAGTGCTTGGAATAGCGTGTGTGTGTGTGTGTTCTGGAGCATCCTTGGCAACAGCATGGGGATGCTGTCAAAACAAAACTGTATATTGACAGGTCTGACATGCAGCCTGATGCAGGATTCTCAAAGCCTATTTAATATTTTTGAAAGATAAAAAGGTATTCATCCTTACAATGAAAAGCTTTTCAAATTGCTGTCTCAAGTCTACTGGCTCTATGCTCACCAGGCCCTTTGCATTCTCCTACCATTTGTTATGATTTTGAGAATGGCATGATGAAAAAAATTAAGTATTTTAATTACTTGAAAATAATGAGGTCCAACCTAAACTGCTGATTGTCCAGAGGTGTAGGTATAAATATAAACCATGATTCAAATTAATTATATAATATATAATTATATTGGACTTAACCTTTTAAGAAAACCTGTTACAATTCTAAACTTCCTGTTGTCATTGAGTTTAAAAGTGTACAAAGAAACTGTTGTTTGTAATTATGTACTTTGTATTGCAATGGACCATATAGCATAATGGACGTTATAACTGTCATGTTTTTTATCATCTAACTATTGTCATGTTTCTGTTTTGAATGAGTTTAGTAAGATGCAATAAAACACCTACAAGCCTGACTCTTAAGGATGCCTGTGTGGATGTGTACAAACATAAGTGACATCTGCAAAACATGGGGCATTACAGAATGAAAATGTATTATTTCTCCTTTAGCATAAATACAGATATGCATATGCAGTCTGCTTGTGGAGTTGTAGTAGTGATAAAAATGGGTTTTCACAGGATAAAACAAATCTTAAAATCCCATGCAAAGGGAAATTCAGCAGCTGTCCAGACTTTACTGCAACAACTGACATGTAAGTGTGTAATCTGCTTGAACCATCTAAACCACAAAAGTTTTCTGTAGGTGTGATGTATCTAGGCCTGCAACACATTATTTATAATTGATTATTCTGACAAATAGTTACTTGATTAATCAGTTAATTGTTTAGTCTATAAAATCAGTCCAGTGCAGCGAGGAATCACAGTGCTGGTTTTAGTTTTAAGAGATATCACAAAATAAAATACATATTATTTTCAAGAACCCAAGCTGATGTTTTCTCATGTCTTGTTTTGTCCATCAGTCCAAAACACAAAGATTATAAACAAATAATAAAATGGCTCAAACCCGAGAACGAGTTGTACTTTGCTTAGAAATTATTTGTTTGATTAATATAGCCTATTAATCAATACATTTTAGTAGATAAATGAATGCCCTAATCAACTGATCCCTTCAGCTCTAAATTTAGCCATTAAGTAAAATAATCAAACATGATACTCACACTTAAACCTTAAAGCTCTTATTTGAAATCTGAAACAGGATTGTTATCCATATGCCTGTAGTCTCTTCCAAACAGACATTTATTTTATATTTACCTTAAAAACCTATATTTTTGGTTGTTTGGTATGTTTAAAAAACACAAGATGGCTTTAAGAGAGACAATATTCTGTAACATAGGCCATTAGCCTATAGACATAATTTAACTGCCATTTACTTCTTTGTCTGGGAGTTTGTATTCTCGTTTGTCTGTTTCCATGTATCATATAGCCTACTCCCTGTCTTTTGGCTGTTAATATAGTTGTAAGAAAAACAAAATATGGAACAGGATTCACATTTATTTTTAATGTAGCTGTGCATCATAAACTCATCTTTGGCCACTCAGCAGATTATCAACTAGGCTGTTCCTGCTGTAAACAAATAAACAAACACTCACATCTGTTTCTAAACATCGTGCTTTGAACAGTTGCTGAGCTTGGCAGGTCTCTTAGCCTACCACCACGCTGCTCCAGTGTTGACTGTGAAGCGAGTAAAGTGAAGTCTCTCAACTTTCAAACCACCCCAGCCATGTGGAACCAAAATGGAAAGTTATTCTCTCTGCGACCCAATTACGTCCGTCATGTACTTCCTGTCAAAGGGCACGCACACACACACGCGCCTTGCGTCATTACGCACTTCCTGTTCTCTACGAGGTCCCCCCACTTCTCTTCACCGTCGCGCTGTGAAGTGGATGTTTTGGTGAAAAAATACGGTGTCTAATAGGGACGTAAACACACTTAAAACATGACATTTCGACCGAGTGGGACATAAAGCGGTGTTGCGGGATAAAGAGGGGCGTCTGCGGCGAAGGTTTCGGTTTATCTGTGCATCGTATTCTTCCGCATGTCCGCTTTCTTCGTAGATGGTCTCCGGCGAGCGTTGTCTGGCGGCGGACGACGAGTTAGTGAAGAATAATATGAAGGAGATGATCGGCGGTTGCTGTGTTTGCTCTGACGAGAGGGGCTGGGCGGAAAACCCGCTGGTGTACTGCGACGGACACGGCTGCAACGTCGCCGTGCATCAAGGTAAGCGACGCTGTTAGCTCGGCTAGGAGTTAGCCGTTAGCATACAGGCTAGTTAGCGATGTCTTGTTGCAAGGTTGTGAAGCGCCCCGTATGGAGCCGCCTGCCCTCACCAAGGCCAGGCTGAGGTCAGGCCCCATTCATGCAGCAGGGTAGTCCACTGATTCGTCTTGACAGCTAACTAACCTGCTAGAGAGGTGGCAGCTGCTTTATGGACACATGTGGCTGAGACTAGTCCTGATATTTTCTTTTTATCCCTGTTAGAAGCGGTCATGTTGGATATAGAGAAGGCGGGATGCTGCCATCTCTCACAGTAGTTCAACCCACGTTGACTACGAAACAACAGTCTAAATTGCATTAAATATGGAGGGGAAACTATTTAGACGCTGCGTGTTTATGTTCAGCATTCAGTCCAAGCAGCAAAACAATGATTTGTAATGACTGCACAGTTGGCTTCTAGTATAGTGACAGTGATGTTGTGCTTCCATGCCAGTGCTCACCCGAGATGACTCAGATGATGACGTCCATTGTTTACAAATTTAACAGCTGGCCATGTGTCCACTTAGCAAACTCCCACCGTGGCTGAAAAGTATTTGAAATGTCAGCAACTCTGAACCCATGCAGAAGTGTCTCAGCTTACTTGGACTTGTAACACGGGTTTGTTTGGGACATTTTATTAGTGTTTGGACTGTTAAATAGGCCTGACAGGCAGGACAGGAGCATGTCTGTGACTAACCTACCAACAGCCAAACTTTAACACACATGGCAGCACTATCTAGTCAAATGTTAAGTCTGTTTGACCCCCGTGTTTCTCTTTGCTGGTTCAAAGTAGCATAAACTAACCCTCGGCAGTATTAATAGTAAGATGACTTATTATTTGTACGATGAGATACAACTGTGTCAAATATCATAGTATTTATTTCACATTAAAGTTGCATCATATTATCCCAGCCTCAGCCAGTCAGACTTCATGACTGTGTAGAAAACACAGTATCGGTCTGCCTAAGATTAAGTGTGTTACGAAACTGAAGAGAGATCTAGACAAGAAAATTATTTTTATTCTATAGCATCATATCCCATATTCTATTGTCACAAGTTCTGTCCAGAATAAAAGAGGAGTTTTGAAGCTTCAGTACAAAGTATTACTGTATACTTACTATATTGAAAGATGTACAATGGGGTATGGAATATTTAGCTTATATCAAAACATGAACCCTTCATCCAGTTACTTTCCAAATGTGGCCTCGTTGATTTCTTTGGTTTAATAATCAACCATGCATCACATGAACTAATCGTTCAAAACATAGTCCGACCCGTCAGTCTGTGAGCGAGACAGAGGGACGTCGTCAGCAGCTGAAGCGAGACAGAGGAAAACTGGGAGAAGATAAGGAAGGTTTGTGTTTTGCTCGCTGGCCATTTAAGGTTAGCTGTACTGCTGCCTTTTGTTGTTCAACTTTTCACAGAGCCAACGTGCATGTCAGTTTCACTTTTCGTCAACCGACCAATCACAGCCTGAATGTGGCGGGACATTAAAAAAAGTTTGACGTGCTACAGCAAATCGTTAAATGATGAACAATGTGACTGACAAGTTAATACATAGCATTAACAAATTGGAGACCAATGTAAAGCTTGAATAAGGATTTAATGAATAAAAACAACTCACAGAAATGAAACAGCTTTAATTGGAAATTCAACTAGAGATAGATAAACATAGAGACTTTGCAGTGGTCAGATGTAGATTTGGCTAGAGCCAGGATGCCAATATTTGCTCCTTCTGGCCACCTCCTCCGTAGAGCAACACGCTCCCCTTGTTCTGTTTTACATCTGTTTTACTAGTTCATTTAACTTCGTTCAAGGTGAGAAATATACATTTCAAAATGTCAGTATTTCCTGCATTCCTTGATAATAATTAAGCATACTCATAGTACCATTTGTTCCATTATAATCGAATCGCAAATCGTAATATTATCCACAATAATTGCAATATGACTTTCTCCAAATCACGTAGCCCTACTAAAGTAGCAGCATTTAACAGTGTCCAATGATTCTGCATTTTAGGAATCAATACACTAATCTGTTGGAGCTTTTTTAAATGATTGATTTTCTGTCAATACTGCCTTTAATTTAACCCATAAAAGTGATTAATCTAAAAGAGTTAATTTGATTTTTTTTTTAATCAAAAGGAAATATAAAATGTAATTGAGACTATTGCTGAACAATATGAAGAAAAAGTCGTATTGCGATTATTGTGAACAATAATAATAATATTGCGATTTGCAATTGCGATTCGATTATGAAAATGCTCAACATTGGTCTCTAATTTGTTAATGCTAAGTACTAACTTGTCAATAATCATATTGTTCAACATTTAATGATTTGCTGCATCAAACGTTTTTTTTAATGTCCCGCCCCATCCCGACTGCGATTGGTCGGTTGACGGAAAGTGACTGACAAGCACATCGGCTCTGTGAAAAGTTGAACATGTTGAACAACAAAAGGTGCTTGGTGCTCTGGTGACAAGTCCGACTATGTTTTGAATGATTAGCTGCTGGACAGGGAGGGGGCTTACGGTAGGGTGTTAAAAATAACTGGCACAAACTGCTCATAAATCATTTTTTCTAGTAGGCTTATCTGTTTTTAGGGGCACATGCGAGAGCCCGCGTGGGTGTGGGCAGAGATAATGAGCAGACTGCAGCGCACACAGAAGAGAGCATCACACACCTTTTCTGTTTTGTTAAATCGCACACTTTTTCCAGTTATGTAATTGCACATGACGACATTGCGATTGCAGTTGCAATTGTGATTAGGTTAATCATGCAGACCTTATTGAGACCAGCAGTGCTTTACTCGTAGAGTGCCCACATTTCACACTATAAATGTTGAGAGAACATTTAGGACGATACAGTACAATAGGTTGTAGCATTTAAAAGTTTACTTAATTTAGTAATTTTTCCTATGAGAATGTACATATTCAATACAGGGTTTTTATATATTTTGTATACAACTGGGGCATAGTTTGGGTACGTCTACATATACCTAGTGAGTATGGCTGCATCCCACATAATATGCAATGCACTTAATATAACAACACGATCTCTATGAACCAATTCAAGATGAATTAAAGATTGTTTCCTGTGTGTTTGAGTGCTCCTCTGAAACTTAAAGAGAAGCTTAAAACATCCACAAAGCATAGTCGTATAGTGTTTGTGGTACTGGCTAAAAATAAAATTGCAAGCTTTTACGTGATTGGATCAGCAGGCCACAATTCTTAAAATGAACCAGATGTGTGTGTGTGTGCGTGTGCAAAATATCCTTACCAACGGGTATGTGATGTTTTATCTGTAAGTCTGGTCACCAGTTTCTTCATTTGAACTCCGTAACCTTTGGGTGTTTTGTTCTCAGAAATCGGGATTATCACTCTTTATTCCATTGGATTATGGGCTCAGAGATAATCTGAAATTGTGTAGAGGTAGGCTATTTATGGTCGTGCTGCTGCATTTAGGGTAGCACTGCCTGTACAGCAACTTAGAGTCTGAGTCGTGTAAGTGTCGGTGAAATCGGGTTGTAACTCAATGGGAAAGATGTGTTTTGTAAACCATTGTTTACCAGTGCATTTTAAAATTTTAAGTATTGACAGAATTTAGTAGAATGTATGACAGTAACCGACATCAAAAGGAACTGAGTCCTCTCCGGTCTCCTGGTCTTTAATAGCTTCTGTGTTTCAGCAGGTTTTCTGCTCATGTTCAAAACTTTCTGCACATTCAGGATCTCTCCCGCACATCTGTGTTCTCTGACATATCCAGAAAAAATCATAATTTTATGAGACTTACATTATTTAATGAGAATTCATAATAATTTTTAAAAGTCTACCTGACCTATACTCTGCTGTGCTCCCATTCAGACTGTCCCAAACAGAGACAGGCTGTGTTTCAGATTTGAGATGTTTATAATGCAAAACTCTACCAGCGAGTCTGCTGGCAGCGTCTCAGCGTGCGCAGGGGTGGGGGGGTTACTTTATTAACACGCCGTATGCTGAGTTGCATTATCTGGGTGGAGATGATTCTCGCCGCTAGTCGACGTTATCAGAATATAAGTTTGTTAGTCTCAAGCCCTCGGTGCAACAAGCTTTGCAACATTAACAACAAAGCAAAGCTACCGGTTATCGTCGATGCCTATGCGTGTTGACATTAACAATGCATCGCTGTTGTCCCAGGGGCTTAAAATATTTTGTAGCACTGGCAGACTATGTCGGGCGTCAGTAGAGCGATAAAATACAACAGCAGTGTGTTCAGCAGTCTGTCAGGTCAAAACATTGTTCAGTTCGGCATTCAAACTGGTGTTCGGTCACATGTTTTCCTTCTGGCAGGTGTAAAACATAGTCAGAAGCAGAGACGATGTGATATTTGTAAAGATGTTATCAAGTGTCATCGGTTTTGGAGTGGTTTCATTATCACTATGTAAATGTATTCTGGTATAAAATGGAGTCTTTTGTTGTCTCTCTTCAGCCTGCTATGGCATCGTGCAGGTGCCCACTGGTCCATGGTTCTGCAGAAAGTGTGAATCTCAGGAGAGAGCAGCCCGAGTGGTGAGTCAACACAATCTATCTATCCATTCATCATTTATAAGTCAACCCCTGGAATAACAGCACTATCTGGTAAAGATGGTGGACCTCATGCTCTTGAGCAGTGCTATCATTTATAAATGGGCTAAGAAAATAGCGCCATGTAGGTCTTTCTGTTCAAGGGGCCTGGAACAAACTAGTTAAAATAACACAATGCATGTTGAAAAAGTGCTGATGAGAAGATGTCGGTTGGTTTTTGACTTGAGAGTTGTCCGCTGTTTCTGAATATGTGACTTGTTTTGTGAGGAAACACAAAGCAGTCATTGTTCAAGACTTCACTTTGTTTGCAACCTACACGGCAGGGCTGGATGATAACAGACAAACAGTTTAGCTATGTAAAATCACATCATGTTGTCCAGTTGAAGAGCATTACAGTCGGCTGCTCAGTAAAATAAAATCTAACTATCTAACTCTAAATGTCATTCACATGTGAAAATAACACGCACAGGTGGTTTGGGATCAGGTTTGTTTATTCAAACAGAGCTGTTTATTACTAATTTTAAGATAAATTAAAAACAAAATCCTGTGATTACAGTAGGTAATAAAACCAAAACAATAAATATTGGCATATTTCCCAGGCTTACTTTATGGCTTACAAGATATTTGTGGTTTGCCACAATGTAACGTATACACGATATAACTTTATACTTCCTTGGGCTTTTTTAAACCACATAACCTGAAAAAGAATTGTGTTTTACTAAATTACAATATTTATCACAGAGCAATAGTATCATATCATTGATTTACTGACTAGTGGGACTTGAAAGCTTGCTTTTGTTGTCTCACCATTTCTCTCACTTGATCTTAAATCTCTTTAAAGCTTGGCAGAAGCTGCAGAATCAAAAGAATTGTAACTAGAGACATTATATTAGAGGTCTGCATAGACCTGCCTGGTACTGGCAGTTTTTGTGGCACCACCGCCTGCACTGACAGGATTTTCTGTGGCATTCAACCTCTCCCGCTGTCCTTTGAGCTTAGTCTGCCCGTCAGCCTGTGATCTGTATTTTGTACCAGTAACCATCATATTTCATCACATTATTTCTAAACCTGATTAAAAACGCTCTATAAAAGATGATCATAAATGCTGTTTGGCCAGTTTACTAACTGCCATTTGCTGTGTGTGGTATACTATGACGTGCAGACGTTAAGCTTTCTTGGCTGCATCATATGTATGTTTCTGCCCAGGCAGGAACGCAGCCCTCGAAAGCGCTGCATTTCCAACAACTGCTGCAGTACCCGTGAAGTGGGTCAAAGAGATTCCATATTTACATGTTCTTTTTGTGAAACTGGAACGGGTTGCTGAGTTTTCAACTTAATGTGACCTCGGCCAACTTCTAAGGACTTGTCGAGATTTTGTCAGGGCAAGATTTACTTACGTAGTTGTTGATACAGGTGCTAGGAATGATCTGCCCACTTGCTGTATTCATGTGTGTGCACAAGGCAAAGTTTCTCTAGCAGAAATGTAGCAGGATATCTAGGTTTTCCTCTAACCTCTTAACCTGAGAAACCAGTGTTCTCATTTACATGGTGTTTAAGAAATGCATTTAGGGGAGAAATCTGACATAAATAAGGTCACGAAAGTACATTGTCGGGTCGGAAAATGTGATGTTTGAGGTGGCTGTTGCGCACGACAAATTTGGTTACAATTTACCTGTCTTGCAGTGTTAACATAAGTGATTCGGATCCACTCCAATACGTCATGCTACACTCGTCAACCAGGTTTCATGAAGATCGAGCCTGGAGTTTCAGTTTAGTAGTAAATAAAATAAAAAGATATTTGAAAACCTGTTCAGAAAGGTGAATATAAGATAGTAGTGTGGTGCAGTAGCAACATAACTTGTTTGTGAGGTGTGAACTTGGCATGCAACAGGGAGAAATGGTGGACAAAATTATGGACAAGAATGTCTTTCTGTTGTGTGCGGGTCACACACACTGTGCTCTTTGTAACGTGCAGTTGAGTCCATAAGATGAGCAACACCAGCTCATTTGTAAGTTGAGGAAGAGTCGAACTGTCAGGCTCATAGAAGCAGAAAGAATTGCCAGAGGACCTGTAAAGTATTTGCTTGTATACATACACACACATGCTCGCGCTTGGAGAAAGAAACATCATTAGACGGCCGATCATGAGGATGTTTTCCCGGAGAGTTTTCTGGCCTTGCGCCCAAGTCAGGGCCGCTTGCGGGTTTATCTCCCACATTGACATGCTTGTCATACTTCTTGGGTTCCTCACTCCCAAGTAGATGAGTTTGGCCGCTTGTTTGTGACCTGGTGTTTCTTCTTTACCCACAGAGATGTGAACTGTGTCCCCACAAAGACGGAGCCCTCAAGAGGACAGACAACGGAGGTAGAATCTCTCTTTCAGCTGCATACTTACAAACACATACACACAGGTCTGTGGTGAGCCTCTTGTGCATGTTGTCATTAATTGCATGTCACCGGCAAGTTTAAGTAGTGTGAGCGTGCTGGGAGAGTTATGTTGCTGTTTGTTGTGTGTGCTGCCTTTCTCTACCGTCCTTGCCAGTCCATGTTTTATGAGTGTGTGTATGTTTATGAGGGGGCGGGCCAGGATGGGTATAGTGCATGGCCTGTGAGGAGTCTCCTCTCTGGGTTCATCGAGAGGTCAGCTTGGTGGAGACTGTAAATATTCAGTGTGTGTGGGTTTGTGTGTGTGCGTGCGCGCGTGTGTGTTTGAGTCAGTCAGAGAGAGAGAGAGGCACAGCTGTGGGATTGTGTCCAGGCCTGCAGGGAGGCATCAGGACAACACTAACACACACCGTTTTACTACTTTCTCTTTTATTTTACCCTTCCCATGACCCCTCTCTCCTCTTTTTTTCCTCCCATTTTTCTCTCACCATCTCTTTCCCTTACCGTGCGTTTCTCAGCTCTTGTCTGTTCCTCTTGCCTTGTTGATCTGTGTGGTTGTTGCTGTTATTTCAGTTGGGACAGTGTCAAAGCAGAGCAAAGTTATTACTCTGAAATGGGTATTTGATCCAGCATCTTAACATATAGCTGGCACAGAAGAAAGAAAGAGAGACAGACAGACAGAAAGTAAGATTACAGCTGCTTGCCTCTTTCTTTGTCTTGTTTAGGTGGACATAGCCAGTAAATAATATCATCTATATAACATTATATCAGGAGTTTAAAGATGATAGCAAACATAGTTGATATGTCACATCCATCTTATTCAGGGTTTTGATGGAAGCAAGTACACTAGAAAAGCAGCTACAGGTACTTTTATTACAATCTGTGTTAAGAAATATTAGTTATGTGACAGCAGAAACATTTAAATTCAATCATGAGCATGTTCTGTTGTACTGATTTGGTTTCACTGTATGTGCGGTTCATTACCATCTACAGGACTACAATTAGTCCTGTTTTTTTTTACCTTATGTTGGTGTCATGGTTTATCACAGAAGTGCATAAAGTTGTTATCAAGATCTGACAGTCTCATTTGTTTTTTATTTCAATTTTTTTAATGGTGAAATATTCCAAAGAGGGGGGCGGGGGGGGGGGGGGGGGTAAAAGTGTGAATGCTTAGTTTGAAGAGGAAGGCTGTGCCACTTTTATAGTCCTGTTTTATAGGCCTCTTCCAGATTCTTGGAGGGACTTCAAAACAACAACATGCTCCCCATTTTACACCCGCTGCCTCCCCTCTCCGTCCCGCCCTCTGCCCTCCTCCCCCTGTCCCGCTCACCCGGTCAAAGGCAGGTCAGGGGTTCAACTGTAAGTTTAAGCCTGTTTTTGTTTCCGCTATGGGGAAAAACAGACACCTCCAGTGTGGCAGCAGACTCCCACCTCTATTTGACCTCCTGTTGACCTCCTCCTGCTCCTCCTTAGCTCATCGTCAATTCTGCTGCCCTCCACCATGCCCCACTGTCATTCTACCGCCCCCAGTTTGTCTTCACTGACAGGCAGCTGTGTGTGTCTTAGGGCTCAATAAACAGCTATTTACACACATTAACACCCAGTTTGCTAATTAAAGCATTTACACTTAGGCAAGTTGTACTAATTTTTATATGTTCAATATGTGAATGTAACCAAACTTCAATTTGGCTTTAATTTAAATTTGATTTAAATTAATAATAATGGGTCCAGACCACATTTAGGTTGTGTTTGGCTCTGTTATCCATGTTGCCTTTTCGTCTGGTCCATTTTGGGTTCACCTTGACAACAAAAGTGGCAAAGTTTCATGGACTTGAGATGTGCTGCAAAGTCTGAAGGTTTAAATTCATCTTCACTAATGATCACAAAGACGTTAGAAGACAGTATGTGAGCATTCATCATAACTGTACTGGACTTTATGGGCTTACACTGAGAAGAGGACCAAGCACAGAAGCGTAGTAAAGTCAGTTATGCATTTCTTGTAGAGACTTCACATTTTTTAGAGCCCGAGCTATGAGTTACAACTGTGCAGGGAACGTATGGAGCAGTATCACAGGCTTCATGTTATCAGTCCTCAAATCTGCAACAGAGTTTTGCCACATTAGTAAAACTTGCAACCAATCGATCAAACAAGTGGATAACAAACATCAAGTCTTAGCAGAGGGTTTATAAATCTTCATGTAAACTCTGAAAGGTTGCCAGAAACTACATTTTACTGGCATATTTGTGCAGAGGTTGATGATTGTTTTCTGTGTGTCTTTTGCAGGCTGGGCCCATGTGGTTTGTGCCCTCTACATACCGGAAGTGGAATTTGCCAACGTGTCAACAATGGAGCCTATAGTACTTCAGTCGGTGCCACATGAGCGCTACAACAAGGTAACAAAATGTATCCATGCGTTTAGACATGTCACAAAATCCCATGTACAATCTAATTTATAATAAATGTATGTTTTTGATTTAAAATGGTTCTCGAAACTCTCTGTGTGTGTAGACATGTTATATCTGTGAGGACCAGGGCAGAGAGAGTAAAGCAGCCTCTGGAGCCTGTATGACCTGCAACAAACATGGCTGCAGGCAGGCCTTCCATGTCACGTGGTGAGACCCGTTCACATCACATTAACCTCACAAAGACAAAGAAGGAGATTGTTTCTTCACTCAAACTCAAGTCGTGACTGTAGATTTGATATACTGTTGAGTATTGTAATCGTGAAACCTTTGAAATACTGTAGATATTAAGATTTTCATGCATTCCAGTGGTTTAACTGCTTAGAGTAAATAATATCTTAATGACATGAGTCAACACAGCCTGTTGGGCAAACCTGGATCTTTATGCCACTTCGTTTTCTGCTTCCTTGTGTGCAAATCATGTTTCATGTTCACCACTTGTTAGTATGATGAAACTAACTGTTCTACAATGTTACACATAAATGTGGACAATTTATCTCTTGCTCATATCCCTTTCATGTCCTTTTACACTCCTCTCTGCCACAGTGCCCAGTTTGCGGGATTGTTATGTGAGGAACAAGGATCGGACGCAGACAACGTCAAGTACTGTGGATATTGCAAATACCACCACAGCAAATTGGTAAGTGCCCTCTCATACTTTTGTCTTTTGATGCTCTAACCCACAACTTCACACATGATTCCTCTCAACTGAAAAATGTATTTGTAGCCTTTAACCTGTTTCTGAACACGTGAGGACATTTTGTATGTTTTTTTGATTTGAAGTTTAAGGTGATTAATTGTTCACTGTACCAGTTAAACGATTAGAAATCTTGTGTTTTTGTACATTTGCCAGTATAAATGTACAATTTTTTTGTAGGGGTCGACCAATAATCGGTGCCAATATTCAGCGTTTTTCCAATAATCTGCATCGGTCATTTTAGAAACAGATAGCCGATGTAAATAATTATTACAAAATGCACTCCTTTGGCTCTGCTGTAGCTGCCTTCCTGTCTGTGCTGGATGTCCCGTAATGTCCCGCCCAGTACTAGCTGATTGGTTTCAAGTCACGAGTAATAACCTATCAACACTGACTATTGTGCAGAAGTAGCCAATAGAATGAGCGAGCCATCACGCTGCAGCCCCTCCCTTCCTGTCTCAGCAGAGCTCCGCAAATACACACAAATGCAGAGCTAGTTAGCGGACATCAGTGTAGCATTCACAAGTTAACCATAACTACGCTCGTTACTGTAAGTAAGTGCAGAAAAACCAGCAGTCCTAATAAAAGGCTGATACTGCATCAGTATGATAAGCAGGAATGTGCACCAAGCGATATTTTAATCTGCTCTGTCTCATCCACCGCAGCTGTATTTTGGTTTTACATAAACAAGCTAAAACTAAACCTCTCTGTCTGTAGCCTGTTTAGCTGAGATGCTACGTACCTTAAATTTTAGCACATCCTTGTAAACTCAGCTGCTTGTTGAGAGAAACCATCTCCTCTTTAGCAGTAGCAGAGGGAGGAGGAGGAACGACTGACTGGTGTCTTCTTTCTATTTTGATGTCAGGAATATAGTTTATTTTACGTTCCATTTGTTTCCAGTGAGATACTGATTTTATATAGTAAATTTGCTGCTGTAAACTTGACTGTTAACAGTTAGTTATAAAATATTAAATTTGATTACTGTTCTGAATTTATTATTTTTTAAATAACATTTTTAAAAGGCAATTCTTTTGCAATGGAAAACCAATAATTGTATAGATAAAGAACAGAACCAATAAATAATATCAATAAATGAATCAATAAAATCCTAAAAATATAAAATAAATACAATATAAATGCCAGCTGGTAAAGAAAAAGTTTATGATAATTTATAGTCATAGCTATAGTCATAGTTAAGTCCATCTCTGGGATGGGTCGCCAATTCAGTTAATTTAGTATTTATAAAGATTAAACATGACAATTAACTTTAATTCACCAGGGTTTGTTGCACGGACATGCATGAGAGAGTCTTGAAGGTTGTGTGTCTATTAACAAATTAGATCAGGATATATGCATTGTTTTTTTGTTTTTTTTTATTGTTACACTTACTACAAGCATGGATGACTAGGTAGACAGAACACACACCCTTAACACAGTGAGGAATACCTATCATCTTGGGAATGATGTCCGCTGCCACAGAGAGATGACCCTACCATCACTTCTTTTTCTTTTTTCTCTTATCCCTTCTCATCCCTTTCCTTCTCCTCCATACTACTCTGCTCTTTCCTCCACCCAGACATCTTTTTTCCAGCTTTTCTTCCGACGTCGGTGTCTCTTTCCTGCTCAGCACCCCTCCCTCCTTCAGTCAGCTTCCGGTCTCTGTTGGCCTCTGCCCCCTTTCCCTCCATCTATCTTTCTCCCCCATATGCTTCCTCTTTCACTGGACCAATGAATCCACCCCCTCCTCCCCATTGCTTGCCTCTCTTCCTCCATCCACACCTGTCCATCTACTGTTATTCTTCCTCCCTTCCTGATCCCTTTAATCTCTCTAACAGTCATCGTACCATCCTCTCCCTTGTGCTTTGGTACTAAGCACAGCAGGTTGGGTTTGCAGGATGGGGTCCTCTGAGCCTGGTTTTCACTGTTAATGTCAAACCAGGCTAATCAGGCTAAATCATTATTTATGTATTTCAAATTCTTTGGAAAATAACATTTCAGGGATTTATTTCTGTCTGTTTCCATCTCACTTTTAATATTTGGTCACCAGGTGTAGCAGTAGCTTTTGTGCTGTTTTGCTTAAATCGGACACATGGTTTTAACAGAAAGTTGCTGTTAGAGAAGAGTTTTCTACTCTTTTTCTAGACGGTATAGGAATATGAAGTAGAGCTATTAATAAAAAAGGATAAAGGTTAACCTAAAGAAGATAGAAAAACTGTCTATTTAGTCTGCACATTTGTTTGGCAAATAATTGACATTCGCTTCTAAATTACAGATTACCGTTTTCTTGCGTATGATTGCAGTCCTGCCTCATCTTTTGTATTCTGTTAGCTTTGCACTGACTATGCAGCCAGCATAATGCAAAGCTGATATGCGGATAGCTAGCCATTGTGAAGCAAAATTCAATCAGATAAGAGAAGAATAAAAAGGATAGGCCTAAATCGACAAATCCAACAACTGGATATACAGAGGAAATCTGTTCTCAGCACACACTCGCTGAAGAGATGTCCTGTTGGGTTCCAGATTTTGTTCCACCTCTCCCAACAGTTAACAACACATCACAAGGTGTATGCATGTACACACTCTGCATCAGCTGGGGAGGGACGAAAATATGAAAAGCAGGAACGTGACTTGATTATTAGGATTTCTGGAACAGTGTTGGGATGGAAACACAGGACAGGTTTTTATAGTGTCTACACAAACACACACACACACACACACACACCGATGACATTTTGCACTGTTAACAAACGCTGATGGAAAGACTCATGCTGTTATATTGATCGTGTATGAATGGCTTTGGATACTGGGGCATAATGTCATTAAGATGGGGTTGTATGGATGACAGGAATGTATGAGAGGGAATCAATGATGAAGAAAGCAATGTTGTTAGCAGAGTGGGTTTCATAAAATACCACTTGATGGATGTTCACGGCATGTTAGTAACATATGGTATTTGACTGGACTCAGTCGGTAGCCAAATCTAATTTCAAACTTAGATTATCCTTGTTAGTCTGGACGACTCTCCTTGGCTAGATCTCATCTCATCAAGACCGTGTATGAATATTTTTGATACATATTTTTGTGTAAATGCACTCGCTGATGCATCGGCTTAACTTTTCCAATCATCTACAATGGGTTTTGTTGGCATACAGATGCATTTGTCTCCCAGACATCTTCTGTGACAGTAATTGGCAAGCCTTGTTGCATAACTTTTTTGTCACTAGCTGTTCTTCCAACACAACTGATCTTTAGAAACAAAAGTGTCTTTACAGCACAGTTAAGTTGTATTCATTGAACTGAAAGTGTAACAAAGCTGAAAATCTATCCCTGAAAATGGTACAGTGGGGAAAGAATTAGGCAAGATTGAGTGATAGAGTAGTACGTTTTCGCAAGTTGATTCAAAAAGTTTTTATTTTTTTAGGCTTGTCCTGTAAGGAGGAGTGATTATCTCGTGTTTAAGAGGAATTTTTTTGTGTTCTTCTGTAGGAGTAGTAAATTCCACACATTTTAGTACATGTTAACTTACAGTATGTTGGCATTGAAATCCAGATTTAGACTTTAAAAGGGAATAGATCACCATGTAACTCAGACTCAGAGTGGGCTGTATGTGAGGCCAGAAGAGGAGGATTTATCCCATGGCGCATCAGGTTTTACATGAAAGGCCAAAAGAAACACTGTTTCTAGTCATAGATCTGTACTTTTGAATATAGACTGGACAAACACAAGCCTTGATCTATGTCTGCTGCCATTATGGCTGTAATTTGAGGATGTAGTTGTTTATCACCATGGCAACAGATACTGTGAACAAGAGCAAGCCGGCTTGGGCAGAGATCAGTAACAAAGACCCCTCAAAAGTGTCCCATGATGCCTCTTCAGATCCTAGTTTAGGAAAAGGAGTATTAAAATAACAATAAAACACACCTGTGGTAGTGTGGGGTTTTACTCAATCCTTTTCTTATGAGTAGCATTGATGGTCGTTCTACACTTGACTTTGCCCTGTCAATGAAAGCTGATAAAGGAATGGTATTTTCTACAGTGGAGGGAAAATGTAATTTTGTTTAAATATCTACTGCCACCATGCATCTATCACTGGGTAGTGACGAATAAGATTAACCTCCACTTTCCTAACCAATGCTCGTGACAATGTTTTTTTTGTTCACTGTTTTTGAGTTATCCTTGACTTCAGTCAGCCTTTTTTAGTTTAACGCTGCAGTAGGCAATTTGAGCGTACACAGTGCAAAACCTTCCGCCTCTCTCTCTCTGTTGCCTCGTATCTCTCCGCTAAGCACTCCGGCAGCTCTTGCTATCTTGAAAATGCCTCTCCAGTGATGATGAAAAGGAGTTATTAGAGACCTAGACACGTAGAACCCGGATGACCCTTGTTGGTACAGAGTCTCTGTGATTGGCTAGTTCTTGCTAGCTAACCCTGATTTGTTGTTTTATCCAGACCGGGTCCTGTTAAAAAAAAAAAAAAGAAGAAATAAACAAGGGGTGTGCGCTCACAGACGCATTTCTTTCAGTTAATATTGTTCGTTTGTTATCTGAACCTAAATTATAATGAAATAATTTTGCCTACTGCAGCTTGAAGATTTGTTAATTTTTTCAATATCATAAGAGTTTGGGTTTTTTTTGGTCTAATTTTAGCCTCTTTTCTTTGGACTTCATCCAGTAACTTGGAGTTCCTCTTTACCTTTTTAGCGAAGGCGCAGGGGCCGTGGTAGTAGGTCTCAAAGCTTAAGTGACTCTTCCACTCAGTGTATGGATAGACCCCCAGACGAGGACAAGAAGGTAAGACAGCCCTCAGATCTTACCCTGTCTATGCCTCCAACCCACAACTACGACTCCACCAGAAACACTGTTACATGCTCACACTGTGGAGGGACAGGCAAATACACAGTAAAACCATTGATCAGTTATCATTTTCAGTGGCTGTTATAATGGTTCTGTAACGAGACAGTCTTTGAATATATTGGCAGTGGAGTCTCAGAAGACTATTTTGTTTCAATTAACAACTCTGTTCACAACAAAGTCAGACAATAATGCAATAATCTCTGCTATCATACCTGAAGATAGTACATATTGACAATTAACCAAAACCCAGACAAATGTCAAACATCAATAAAGTCAATAGATTTGAGGAAAAATATTTTTATACAGATGATTGAAAGAAATGAAAAACTTTTGCTATATTCTTGATTTGAGCGTACTGTCTTCACTGAGTGTAAAAATTTGTCCCACCTCAAAACATATCAGTGTGTCCTTCACTTTTACTAAATAAGGCTTTTTAAAGCACAGCCATCCTTTTAATTTGTCCAAGCGAGTGCTGAAATTGTATTTTACAGACCCAGCAGCAGTTGTATTGTTTTTTTTTCTGCTAGTATGACTGCAGCCCACCAGTGATCGCAGCCTCTAATGAATCCTATGTTAGTGTGACCTAATCTGTCACAGCTGTTAGCAGAACATGTAATCACAGGCTGCGAAAAATCTGAATTTACAGGAGACGTTATCTGTTTTGTTTTTTGTCAGAACAGAGGAAAGGGCCAAAACTGAATTTGCTCTGTTCTCCTGCAGTTACATTAAACCTGTCATGAAGACTTCTGATGATTGATACTCCGTCCGCAACTTTTGCAGGCCCGTTTTAGTTTATAACAGGTAGGCAGAGGAATTGAACCCAATATAATGTGCTTAAGCAAACACAGTTTTATGTGTCACTAAACTCCCTACCAATGTGCTCTGTTTGGACAGAACTTTGAAAATGCATCCATCCTTACTCCCTTCTTGAGTAGCGATCAGTGTGAAGATTTTACAGGATCCAAATATTGTGGTTGGGTTTGGTGTGTGAAGTCAGCTGTATCAAGCACTTAGAGCAAACAGGGTTTGCACTACAGCAAGCAAAGGACGCTCGTTAGATAAAACAAGCGAAGACAAGTATGTAACATACTCTGACATGTGAGCCCGCGCTTTTTTGTGTGTGTGTTTTTGTATGTGAAAATATTTTAGTCAAGGGAAACTTGGACTAGACCACCTCAGAAACAAGAAACTGATGGTTTAGTGTGAGTTTTTATCTGGCTTTTTCAACAATATAAACCAATTGTGATTCAAAACAAATATACAAAAGCACTGAGCAAAAATTATTACAGGTTGTTGATGACACTTTCAATAAATAAATAAAAAATTCACACTGGAAGCATATTAGCTGCCTGTTTTTATACAGAAGCCTTGTTGCGACACGTTTTGGGTAAAATCAGTTTACAGTATAACAACTGATTGATATCAGATACATTTACCAAAGATGGAAATATGACAGGGTCGCATATAGCTGATATAGATCTTTCAAATCAGCTCAATTAAAGTAATGTTTTTATCATTATTATAAGTGTAAAAATCATATGATTATAATAAATTATGAAAATAGAGTTTTTTTCTGAAGATGCACCGTTGAATTTTATTGGCTTAGAGTTTTCCGGTTGAGCAAGAAAGAATGAATGGATGCATTTTGAAAGTGTCTCTTGACCTCCCAGGAAGTCCGCTCCTCCGTTGCGCTTGTTTTTGTCACCTGAATGACGCTCCACTTCCACTGAATGAAAAGCTCATGTTCTGATGAGATGTTGCATATATTTATGCTGACAGACCTGTAGAGATTTTATGAATGATGCTGTGCCACTTTGACTTCCCGTTTTTATCCTTTTTTGAGTTGTAGTTAATAGAAAAGCATGACATATGACAAAGATTTTTTTAATGTGCTCCTTCATAAAGTAATTAGTGGAATCCAAACTGATCATAAGAACATTGCGTTAAATACCAGCTTCTTAGGTGTGGGTATGTGTATTTGTCAACATACTATTCAGCCCTTCTGCCCTGGCTTTTGTTGATACTGCCTTATTTGCATCAGTTTGAGTACCCCCTCATCTCTGTCTCTCTCCATCCACATTCTAGGGTCAGAGATCAGTAGGCTCAGATGTGTGTGTGTGTGTGTGTGTGTGTGTGTGTGTGTGTGTGTGTGTCCGCACATGCATGTATACCCACCTCATGTTGGACCCTGCAGTCAAACTATAGCAGGGGCTGAAAGATCCCCCACACTGGCTAGAAAAGGCCTCCAGGAAACACACACATACAATGGCTGGTCAGAAATCCTGCAGGATACTGCACAGGGGAATTCCTGCCAGGCCAGGGTGGATTATTTCCCCCCTTACTTCCTGTTCCTTCCTGCCCCCCCCCCCCCCATCTTCCCTTGCCTCTCCACAGCCCTCCTCCCCTCTCATCTTCCTCCTGACGGCGTTGAGTTGTGAAGTGTTTAAAATGCATGTTGTATCAAATTATCAGTCAGTACCTTTTCTTTGCATCATTGGCACAGGCCTTTAAGTGGTTACATAACATGACAAAATTTTATTCATTTTAATTCCTTTACATTACAGCAAGGAAAAGTACCACACTTATCTACATTGTGCAGTTAGTTTTTATGTAGTGATGTAACAAGTGAGTAATCAATTAACAAATGTGAGGATTTGCAGCTTTTCTTTCTTTTATTTGATTATAAGTTGAATATTTTTGGATTTTGTGACTGCTGGTCGAGCTAAACAAACAATTCGAAACATGTCGACTTGAGATCTGGTAGTGGGGTAATGGGCAATGTTCACTATGTAACATCATTTTATTGACAAAATGATCTGTCAGTGGAAAAAAGGGCATAAAAGGGCAGATGAATTGGTAATGAATATAATTGTTACAGCCCAAATTGAAACAAATTAGTTTTTGTCACCAAATGAAGAAGCCTATGCGTGAACTTTCTGAGTTTCCCAGTTCAGAGCCCCATGATCGCCATTTGACATAGACAGAGAGGGTTTCCAGCCCGCTGTTGTGTTGCTCATTGCTCGGGTTTGTTGATAAATAGACGTGGCCCTCATCCTCTGCCACCACTTATATTTACCCCACACAGGCTCAAAGAGCTCTCGGACATGTCAAATGATCAGGCCGCCAGCGGTCAGCAACAGAGAAAGAGGGAAAAGGACACGCTGAAAGCCTTTGTCTCTGCCTGTATAATCAATTGACCTGATTGATAAGGGTGTGTCAGGGTTACATTGTGTGTGTGTTGTGTTTCCCACGCCCAGTGCTTCGTGTGTGTGT
The DNA here is from genome assembly GCF_014851395.1 of Micropterus salmoides. Lineage (NCBI taxonomy): Eukaryota > Metazoa > Chordata > Actinopteri > Centrarchiformes > Centrarchidae > Micropterus > Micropterus salmoides. Next base: position 38,446,739 of record NW_024040040.1, on the reverse strand, counting down.
GTGGGGGGGGGGGGTGTTATCCGACCCTCTCTGCTCAGCCTCTGTCCATCAACAACTACCTCCGGAATGTTAATGAAAAACAACAAGGGAATCCCAAAGAATTTACCTCTCCGACTCTCACTCTGCTTTTCTCCACTATCAGCTCTGCTTTTTGTTGCAGTAGATGCTGTTTGAGTTCGCCGTCTTACTTTGTGTCGCTCTCTCTGTCTGACATTTCTCATCGGTTATCCGCTTTCTCTAGCCAATTTGCAAGGTAGGCACTATCGGTTAAAGTAGTTCTAAACCGCAAGTTGATAAGTTGACCAACAGAAAATGAGGGCTGCTCTCCAAAAGTCAATGATTCGAGACCCAGAGTCAACCTGCATTTTGTCAGTTGAATCCCTGCACACACACAGCAATGCAGGAGCAACAACGTGGCTATTTTGATAATCGTGTAACTATTTTAACATTTGCTGATTTCAGTCTCTTAAAGAGAGAGAATTTACTGATTGTTATGTGTTATTTTGTTTTTGTTTTAGATCAGTACAAATGGGTTGCTGGTTGTTCTGACAAAGCAAGCAATTTGACGACCACCACCCTGAGCTCTGGGAAAATCTTTCCCTGTTTTATGACATTTGATAGACTAAACTGTTACTTCTTTCATATAAAAAAATTATCGCTTGGGTTTAAAACCTGTTAAACAGCAACCGGCCCGTAGCTAAACATTGTTTAGACTCACCAAACTCTACTTTAAATTCCATTGCCGATCCCAACATTTCCAAAGATACAAAATATTCAGCTTTTTTGGGAAATGTGTATAAAATGATGCACAAAACGGAAAATGTCTATTTGTTGCATTCAGTATGTGAATCCCAGTGGAAAAATCATACCGCTTCATAGGGAAGCTGGAACAAACTGAAAATATGATACTGAAATATGAGTCAGGCAGCGTGGAATAAGTTATGTAACAGAAAACGAAAAGCAAAACTGATTGCTAGTTACAGCCTTAGTTTCAAGTTATACCCAGACACACAGACAAACAGAACTCTCCCACCTTCGCTTAACCCCAGAGGGTTACAATCAGCAGATGCCAGCGTGCAGAGACGTTAGAGTGGAGCTGCTGCCGCCTGATTTGGCTGTTGATGTCTGTTAACTGCCATTCATAGAGGAAGTCTGGCTAAACTGTCACTCCTGATCGAGACCCCGGGGGAGGGGCAGTTTCTGGTGTTTCAGGTCCTATGTCATCTTTCAGGATCGCTGCATATTTTCGCCGCCTTTCACCGAGAGTGTGGCTGCATGAAGTGTCCATGGTAAAGCATATGTGAGCGAGTGTACGGGCACAGGTCTGCTTCTACGCACATGCAGAGAGTCTTCAAGGTGGCCGGGCGTGCACGTGAGGTGTAAATGCACCCAGTCGCCACCTCAGGGGTACGTGAGAGGAGGGTGGTGGCACGTGTGTGATAGCAAGGGTGTAAATTGAGCTGTGATCGTCAAAGAAGCAGGATATGATTGGGTGAAATGACGGAGACCTTGTGCGTTTCAGCGCAGGGCACTTAGACACGCTCTGCTGTAAACTGCAGCCCGCTGAATTCCTGTTGCCTCCTGCCCCCTTTTTATCTCTCTTCCGTCACTCTCTTTGTGTTTGTGGATCTCCAAGCTTTCATCTCAGACTGAGCCTTTGAAATGCAATGCTCTCTTTTTCTGTCTCTCTCAGCCAAACACACACACACACACACACACACACACACTCCCTCTTCTGTCCTCGTACCTCAGACCTTTAGTTTGTTTTATTTTTGCCATATCTTTGGCTTTAATCTTCTACAGAGTATTTTATTTTTTTCATATTTGGTCCGATATGTCATATATATTCAGTATTTTCCCAATGTTCCTAAAATCCAGAGGGCTATAAAATAAGAGTTGTAGGAGGTCTGTCTTTATTTCTCTCCTTCCTGTATCGTGTCTTAAGAAGCTTCACCCATTTGTTGCTCCTTTTTTTCCCCCCTCCAATTCTCCATGCTCAGAAACACAAGGAGCGGGACAGGCACAAACCGAAACACAAGAAGACCATGGACATGTCGCCCTCCCTCGTCCTTCCAAACATCATGGTCCCAGACAAGGTGAGGGAATTGTGGCTGGGCTAGTTAAATATTACAGCAAGGCTGGCTGGTTGACTTTTTTTCTCTTTACCTTGATTAACCTTTGTAGCTCTTCTTGTGTATCCTTCACACGTCTTGTCCTTCCGCTGACCTGTCTCCCTCCCATTCCTTTCCCTCCTTCAGGCCTACAACAGCAGCAGCTCAGTGGGAGGTGTCGCCTCTCTGCCGGCGCCCTCACAGAAGCGGCTGGATGACGGCACGGCCCGTTTCACCACCGCCAACTTTCAAGAGGTGTCGTCCGCTCTGTCCGGCGGCGGTTCCAAAGACGGCTTGGCTGCAGACGCCGGGAAGGCGGCGTCTGAGGTGAAGAACAAGAAGAACAGCGGTGGAAGTCACGCAGCGGGGCAGAGGGGCGGCCGCAAGTCTCTCACCTCCTCAGGGAAACCCCTCCCCTCCGCCGTGGTCACCATGGCAACCTCCTCCACATCTGCATCTGCTTCTACCGGGCCTTTCCACCAAGGTGAATTGATGCCCGCAAATGGTCCTTTATGTTAATTTCTCCACAACTGGGATTTAACCCCGCACAATGACAAATCACCTGGTGTTACTGCTCGGCCCACCCACCAAAAAAACTGCCAGTACAGCACAATTGCAGTTACAGCAATGTTATTAAAACCCAAATAAGAGTGTGATTCATGTGTTTTATGTGTGTGTGTGTTGTGTCATTTCCTGGATTTTGGCCACACACCAGACTTTTGTGAGTGGCCGTGATAACAGTGTTTTCGTCGTGACTGGCCTCTGGCTCCTGTAATCGGGGCCCTGTCTGGGAAAAGACCAACACACACCGAAAGAATGAACATGTGGGGAGGTCAGGACCTGAAAGGAGTCTGTGCTCACACTGAGCTCCTGTGTTTTGCACTATCAGAACCTTGAAGCCCGGGTCAGGTGTGTGTGTGTTTGTGTGTCAAGTGGAGAAATGGTGTCTGCGTTTTAAGGGTCCTTTCAAGGCAATTCCTCTGTTTCCTGGGAGGACTACATAATGAGGGAGGGCAGCCCGTACAGCAGATAGAGAGCGGGAGAGCAGATAAAGTGCTTATTCCGGTTACCTCCTTTCTGTTGCTCCAATGATGATGGAATTACAGTCATTTGGAAACTTTCACTCTTGGTCTCCCTTAATTTCTCACTTTTTTTTGTTAATGTCTCTATTTACCACTTTTCTTTCTTTCTTCCAGGTCTCCTGTTGACCAGTGCCAGCAAGACGGCCTCCGCTCCTTCCTCCTCAGACTTTCTAAGTTTCTCAGATTCATCGTTGCGCCCTGGAGGCGGGACCACCTTCTCCTCTCCTCCATCTTTCAGCAGCTGCCTTGTGAAGCCGAGCTCAGAGGGCGGAGCTTCAGAGGGAACTACATCTCTCTTCGGTTCTCTGATGTCCGCCACTACGGCGTCTGCAGGTACGCTTATCTATGACGATGATCACTTATGGTTTTATCAAAATATATTTTTGGTTTTACCTTTTTTGTAGTAAAAATTACAGAAAGTTTAATTGTTAAAGGGGCACTAATTTTACATATCACAGTCAAGTGGCCACTCACAGGAAGATTCGTCAAGTCTAAGAGATTGACTCAAGTGACTTTGGTAATCTTGGGTTGAACTTCAACAGAAAACCTGCGTTACAAACTGCAGAAGGGAAAGATGTGGGCATTTACCAGTAAGGATGGTTCATGTTGCATGATGGGAAGTGTAGGATCCAATGTTTTTGGAGCTTGACCCATATTGGGGACCAATAATCAGGATATCTCAACTTCTGCTTCATCAGGTTTGTCTCCTGCAACTTCATGGAAGCGCAATACTAAATCGCTGGAGTACTCCTTTTAGTAATTTTTAAGCAGAAACCTTTATGCAAATACTCTCTGGTTTCAGTTCCTGAATAATCTTCTGTGATAGTAAACAGAATATCTTTTGGTTTTGAATTGTTGGTCAGACAAGCTATTTAGACATGTCTGCTTCTGTTCTGGAAAATTGTGCCTTTTTCAAAGTCCCTGAAATTTTATAGACCAATCGACAAATAGATTAAATGAGGAGGTAATCAGCACATGAATTAATAATGAAAGTAATCGTTAGTTGCAGCCCTAATTTACAAGAGAACTGATGATGCAGGATGTGCTTTCCTTTTTGTCTTTGATGGATCTCTGGCAAACACACCGCACCAAACACCAAGAACCCGCAGGCTTTATACTTAAATATTCAGTTCTGCTTTCTTATCATTTCAGTGGGCGGGAAGCTGTATGAGAATTCCCACAGTCACACAACGAGCGAGACGACAAGCCTCGGTGGGTCCGCTGCCTACAAACGGCCCCAACCCTCCAGCTCAGGGCCAGGGATCGGAGGAGCAGCCGTAGGAGGAGGGGAAGATGGGGTGAAGAAGAAAAAGAAGGGCAACTGGCGAAACCGATTTGGACCTTGCTTCACCACGGATGTAAAGCCTTCAGAGCCAGCTCCCTCCCTGACTCTCCCCACCTCCTCCACGGCCAACACCGCCTCGTCCACCGCCTCCCCTTCTTCCTCTTCATCCTCGACGCTCTCAGGCCGGCCAGGCTTAGTTTCCAGCAGTGGATTAGGAGTGGGAGGAGTAGGAGAAAGGGGGCTGGGGGTCATGGGTGTCAGCGGTGGAATTCAGAAGTCCCCGTCGCTCCTCAGGAATGGGAGTCTGCAAAGCAGCAGCAGCTCCATAACCACTGGGCCAGGTGAGAAGGACACAGCAGGCTAACGCACACAAAACACAACGTTTCACAACAGTGATGAGAGTTTCTTTGAAGCTCAGGCCTCACAGATCTCACAATGAGAAAAACTCTCTTGGATCCCTTCGTCTTTCAGATGCATTTAGGAAATTATCTTCACAATTTTGCTGTAGCTACACAAATCACCAGAAATAATGAAATAGCTGTTTGCAGCTGAAAGTGGGCCGGTGTAATTCAAGAGTTATCAGCCGATTACATCTTGTTAGACAAAGAAGTTGTGTCCCACGGTGCTCACAGTAATGTCATCAAAATGATTAAAAGGGAAGTGGCTCATGTGTGGCATTGCCGTTTTTTGTTCTGCACTTCCTTTGCCATTCGTCACTAAATGCTGACGAATGAAACGCAAAATGTTTGTGGACTGCCTCTGTGCGGCAGTGTATTCACATTACCAATCACAAACAGCGAGGTTTTGACACTCCGTTGTAATTGGCTCCTTGTGTGCGTGTGTCAGAGTGCGGGTCTATGTGTTATTTGCTCACACACGTGGAAGTGATCTGTATGTCTCCCCCCACCCCCCCAATCGTGTTCAGTTGCTTGGCAACTGTCTTTATGCTTTGGAGTTCCCCTCTGCTGATGAAAATGGCTCCACACATCCCACATCGCCCCTTTCTTCCTTTTGTTTCTCTCCTCCTGCTTCTCTCCGCTGCTGTCTCTTACCTACATTCTGCTCATTCCTCAAATCCTCGTCTCACCTGTTGATGCTTTATGCAGTTGAAGGTATTTGTGTGTTTGCAGAGTCCCAAGTCCAAATGCAAATAAAGAAGAATATATGTGCTAATCAGTAATCAGGCCAATATCCATCACTGATCTTTAGCATCAGCTGATCTGATACTGATCACCAATTTGTTCCTGTTCTGTAACGATTTTACACAACAAGACTCTTGCTTAAGAGACCCTTATGAATCTTTGTCTGTTACTTATTGAGCCTATTTCTGATGATTCCTCATTCTAAAATATTAATATACAGTACTTTTCAAAGTGATCCATTCATCTTGTTAAATGATGTGTGTCGTTAACCTTCAAAATCTATAATAAATATTAGACACTGCCATGCATTGGAGCATTTAAAGAATATCTCTAAAAGTGTGACAATGATACGGTTGATTAGTAGGAGTATAATAATACTCCGATTTAAAAATTTTTGTTTGTTTTGGTTTGACTGTCTCATTCTTGGCTACATATTGTGAAACATACATGGGTATTTAAAAACCTAAACCAATAAAAAATGTTGTAGTCTTTGACTGCTTGCATGTGCATAAAGGTGTTGAGATTAAGAAATTATAATTTTGTTTATGAAAGGCAGATGTTTTGGCTGTCTAACACATTGAAATGACTGTATCATTGTAAACTCTCCAGTGTATTGCAAAGTCTTTTCAGAGGGGTGCTTAGTGGAGTGTGTGAGTCAAACCTGAGGACTAGTGCTGTTTTGCGTTCTGAATATAAGTTTTTGCAGCAGTGGTGGTTGAGGTCCATCCCAGTGTTGGTGCTTGTGCTTTTCCCTACAGCATTTCTGCTGGTGGGCCACAGCTGGTGAAAGAAGATAGGGAAAACAGGGTGGTTATATATGGCTATGCATTATGTGTGTGTCTGAGAATTATATGTTCCCTTTCCTACTGTAAATATTTAGCTAAGGGTTAATGCAGGGCAGTAATGGGGAGGATCTTGGCGTTTATCTCCCTCCTCCATCCTGTCTGACTCCACTGTGTGCTGATGGATAGATAGTTAGCCTGATAGATATGTGTTGGAGGGTGGGGAGAGGCAGGGGGTTAGATTTTGGCTAGGTTAATGTTTGATGGCAGGGGGGTCACTGATGGGACGGACGAGCTGCTGGACCGCAGTGGGGGAGGAAAGATGTTTGGTGGACATTAATTTATTCAGGTTTGTGTGTGTGTGTGTGTGTGTGTGTGTGTGTGTGTGTGTGTGTGTGTATTAAAAAAAAAAAAAAGACAAGAAAACACAACATGTGTCTTGCTGTTCAGTCATGTATGGTTAGCTTATTTATGTGATGTTTTTGTTGTTTTTTTCCTAATCCCAGTGAAATTTGAATTATCAGCTGTTTTACTGCAAATCACATGTGAAGGGAAGTTGTGAAAACAAGGGAAATACTCAGATAACAAATTAGAGATTGGTGAGAAACCTGTATTTGCAATTTCTCCCTTACATACGTAATGAACTGTGTAGATGAAACATGGTTTTTGGTAAAATGCATTTCTGCATTAGAAGAACATTTTTGGATAATTATGAATAAAAATATTTTTGGGCGCTTTGAAAATTTCCTTCACAATATTCATTTTAAAGCAAAAAAAAAAATAAAAGTTTTAGTTTAAAACTGAATTGCAAAAAAAATAATAATAATTGTAGTCATCAGTATATTTAACAAGTCTGAGCACTTCAGTGTACCAAGCATATTTTTGGAGAACGGAATGTATCCAAAACACACGTTGTTAAACACTTGAAGCTGAAGGAAAAACAAGACAAAACAAACACACACGCAGATAACGTCTAACAGACAACACATCTGAAAATTGGAGACAAAGTGTTTCAAAGTGACAGCTCTTTCATGTAAATAAGAAAATGTGTTTTTCATTAGTTAAACTCTGCAAAATAAGCATATAGTGAAAAAAAAAAAATCTTGTGAATTTACAGTAGTTCAACCCCTTGACTTGTTTTACTTCTACCTACCTTCTAACTGCTCGTAGTTGCAGAGACTCTTGGATTTGGTTTTCTGCTCAAACTGTTGTTGATTCTGTAGCTGATAAGGCTTCATCGGCCTATGGAAGACCTACAAACATTTCGTGATATACGCGCACACACACACACACACACACACACACACACACACACACACACACACACACACCCTTTACATTTACTGCCCTCGATGTGGCTCTGCTCCCTCCACACATTGCTGTGATGTTTGAATACATTTCTATTTAGCTTTCCTATTCCCTTTTTAAAACTGTGATTAAACAACTGCAGTTTTTCAACAAAAAAACAAGCCACGGGGCCCAGTATTCAGCATAACCCTGCTACTGGGATGGACATTTCCTTCTACACAGAATTTGGAGTGAGTTGTCAGTGAAAACACGTTTTCAGCTGTTGAACAACAGAGTACGATGCCGTCCACTTGGTTTTTAGATTGGACTTAACCTTCCCTAAATAGACAACATAGATTTCCTATGGTGATAATACCAGCTTGAACTAATCAAGGTGGATATTGTTGAAGCTTACAGACGTACTGAGCAGGAAGGGAAAAGGAATAGCAAGGTCGGGTGATGGAGGCAGTTGTGCTTCAGGGGTTTAATGTTATTGATCACACAGATAGGGTATAGGTTTTACAAGCTCAGGGTGTGTGTGTGTGTGTGTGTATGTGTGTAAATGTTTTTTGCTTCTTTGTCTTCGTTTTGCCATCCGCGGGGTTTTAATTTCGATCAAAAAAGCAGTAATCCAATGATAATCGCTTTAAAAAACAGCCTTGTTGTTGACATGCTCATATACGTTTTTAAGTTGTTGGTTTATTTTATTTTTTTTAATAAAACAAAAGTTTTGTTAATGCACAGGTTGTAGCTTTTTGGGCGGAGGATGTAATCCTGCTTTTCCGTTAAAACGTGAACATCAACCTGAGCCACAAGGTTTTCACCTAAAAGGGACCATATTTAAAATAATATAAAACTATATAAAAATTTAAATCACAGCATAAAACATTTGCTTAAATCTGGCGTTAACATTTTAGCTTGAACCTTTACTTCCTGCTTGCTTAAAGCAAATCTGAAAATAACCAGCTGTGTAGCATGTTTATGTAATTCAGGAAAATAAATAAACATTTACAGCATACGTAGTTTGTAATTGATAAACACCTGTCAATTTTGGGACATTTTAAATAACCTCTGTATTGTTATATCATAAAGTCAATATGAATTCAAATGAACCTGTGTTTTTCTCCTGTTGCTGGCCCTGTTTTTGCACCACCCCTTTGTGCGTAACACATTTCATCAATGGCGTGAGCTAAACTCTGATAAACTGTTGGTTTGCCCTCTAATCCAGCTGCTGAAAATCTTGCAGGAGCTCGTGCCCCCTGAGTCACGGCAGCCCTGCTTTGGGAATAAATTTTTCTGGTGCGTATTACAAAGCGTTAAAAATAGTATGTAGGCCCATGTAGCGTTCGTATCTCTCGCTCTCCCTCCTCCCCTCCCCTCCTGGCACAAAGATCTCTTGTTCCCCCAGTGAATGTGTGCTGCCCTGAGCCATTCAGGCTTTTGTGGGACTGAGGGGCCCTCTGCTACCCCCCAACCCCCTCCTCCCCTCCTGCTGGGGTCAAAGGGGGGGCAGGGGCAGGGCTTATCCCTGGTTAGTGGGCGAGCACAGGGGTGTGTGAGGGGAGGGAAGTGGATAGAGAGAAAGCAAAGAGATAAGAGAATGGCGCATGCAAACGGGTGAAAATGGAGTAATGTATTTGCGTACGTGATTTATAACGGGTGTGTATTCTGCAGTATAATATTCATGATTTTTTTATTAGCAGAATAAAATGGTGGGTTTTTGACTGAATTAGTACAAAGAATACACAAACGTGACGATGGATTTTCCTCCTCTCTCTTCTGTCCCAATATGTGAAAGCTTAATGTGATTGATTTATTGTCAGATTTTTGCCACTTTGGGTCACCAGCTGTGTGTGTATGTGTGTGTTTGACCTTGAGTTTATTATAATTTACGGAGTTTTTACGATCATAAATAAACCAAATTATCTGACCCGCATACTCAGGCAGGCGTATATACTTAATCATGCATTACATTTGTTGATTTTATTAATCATGCATTAAATTTGTTTTTATTAATCATGCATTAAATTTGTTTTTATTAATCATGCATTAAATTGGTTGAAGTCAACAGATCGGCACCTTGTTTAAAACTTAATGTTAGATGTTCCATTATCCCTGTAAACGCTTCATGCTCTGCTATAGTAATTTCTCTAAGGTTCTAAGGTTTCTAAGGTTATAATGGCAAAAAAATATATTTTATCGCTCTGGTTGTTTTATGTGTTTAATGACAAGTTGTCAGTCAAATAAGAATGTGTTTAGTTCGGCTTTTATGTGACAAAGACATCGTGTTAAGCAACATCAAATCCAAAGTAATGCATGTACCAAACATCCAGACCCAATGCAAGAATGAAACAATTGACAAACAATTAGGCAAATTTTAGAGCTGCTATACTGTTAGTTATGAAGGAAAAGCACAGGTGTTAATAATATTAATGATGGCTCTGTTGAAATGTCTGTAATAATATATTATATAATATATTGGATTATTGTCCAAGTAAGCCAGACCCTGAAACTGAAGCAGCTGAATGAAATTCAGCAATCTTTAATTTTATTATTTATACCTGCTTATAGCGTCACCTGTCAACAGTATTTGTCTAAAATTCATTTTTTCATCTTATTATTTAAATGCAGTGTTATATGAAGATCACGCTGTTATTTGTTATTTCTGATTTCTCCACAGGTGTTTTCTCTGGTGCTGATGGCTCATCGTCGGGGACAGGAGCTGTCGCTGTGGGCGGAGCCATCTCAGAGTTGTCACAACAACAGCAGCCCACGCCTTCACTAGCCCCTCCCTCTCCCTTCACTGCCACCGCACCGCTAACCAGCACAGCCTCCACACATGTGAGTCTAAACACACAACCTGTGCTAAAAAAAAACTCCATGACCTCCTCACTCTTACCTTCAGAGAAATGTATGCTCATTAAACACACTCAATCTTTCTTTCTGTCTTTCTTTAACAAACACACACACCTTCAGTCAGCACCGTCTGCATCTGTCAGGTCACCCACATCTCCCGCGTCTTTGAGCTGAAGTGCAGATAAACTGTGGGAACACAAATAAACCAAAGCACACTAATTAAACGTCTTACACACCAAATCTCTCAGCACCATTATTAATCCACCACATGTTAATTATGTGTGAAATGTGTGTGTCCTGACCTTGTGCCGATTGTTTCCTCCGCGAGTTATTCTATCGCTGATTTCAAACGGTGCACCTGTAGAGCGGCTGTCTTGTTTATTCAGTGCATAAAATTAATCGTTTTAAAATAATTTTAAAATAATTTTAAAACGATTCATACTATAATTATTTCTCTAAACATGTCATTGAAACATCTAAAATTCTCCAGCCTAATTCAGTAACTGTTGACCTTAGTGTGCACGGTCTGTTTTTTATTATGTTTTGTATTATAACATGAAGTGATGCCTCTTTATTACGGTAAATGTCCAGGAATTTGAAGGAATGCAATAAGAAAGATACCACACAGGGGAAAACCATGATTTTCCTTTTTGAAAATAAAGCAGAAATTCAGTGTCCAATAGCTGGAAAAACCACCAAGGCTATGTGTTATTGTAATACGCACTCACTATTTTGATTTCCATCATGTCCCTTAATGTGGAGAGCGGGGGTGGGGGGCTTTTGGGTAACGCTGGGAAAAGTCCAGACTGCATATTTCAGGAAAATAATTAAAAAAAATTTTTTTACATATTTTTTTATTTATAGATACAAGATAATTGCAAGCATTTTTAAGCCATTTTAACCTTATTTTTGTTTAAACCTCGGATGTTAAAGCAACAGTTTTATCCAGATCAAAATGAAGGATGTTGATTTTCACACATAAGACTGCAGTTGTTATGCCTTTATTCAAAGTGTAATAGTTTTCGGTGTATCCTATTGGCATAAATACCCTTATATTCAAAAGTGAGAGCACTGACTCTTAATTCGAACAGCTCAACCCACTCCAGTAATCACTGTCCCCATCTCCCTAAAAGAAAAAAGAAAAACTCATCTTCAGTCACTGACCCCTGTGTCCCCATCCTTTCAAAACCTCCCTAAAGACCATGCTCTGTCTCTGTCCACCCAACTCCATTTTTCTCCTGTGTCCACTTACCACCCCTCGTTCTCTTTTTCACACACACACACACACACACACACACACACACACACACACACACACACACACTTTCTCTCACCCTCGACCTTCCTTCTCTCTGTTCCATCCATTTCTCTTTTTCTCCCTCCGTTGTCCTGTGATGTAATGACATCTGACAAGCACCACAGTAGGGATGGAGGGAGGGATTGGGCCTGTGTGTGTGTGGTTGGGGGGGGGGCACTCATGCCTTGAATTCGCTGGCCTGGCCTTCGTCTTGCCCCGCTCCTCTCTGTCCAGCACATATAGAGGACGGGAGGCCCAGGGAAGCACAGGATATCACGCCTGTATGCAGCATGTATAGACAAGTTTGGGCAGTAACTCCCTGTGTTTGCACGTGTGTGTGTGAGAGAGAGAGAGAGACAAATAGAGAGCAGCAGCAGAAAGCCAGAGTGACTTTTAATAGAGAAAGAATTTTCCCCCCTTTCTGTCCAGATTGTTAAAAACGTGTGTGTCGGTTTGTGAAGTGTGATGTACGGCTCTGGGCATCTGGGACGCACACACAGCCCGATTCAAGGCTGCAGAAATTATGCAACTATAGAAGGACGCCAACAACAGGCTTCCCTCAGCGCGCGTGCGTGCGTGCGTGTGTGTGAGTGACAGAGACCATTTGCTATTTTCAGTCCACTAGCAGACTCCCAGCCTACTGTTATTGGCTATCAGCCCAGGACAGTGAAAGGGAGTGTGAGAGAGACTTTGAATGAAAAATGAATGAAAATGAAAAATGAATGTTGATGGGAAAGGGGCAGGATTATTACACTGAGAGGAGGAGGAAGAGGGAAGGAGGAATGGGGGGGGGGGTCTAGAAAGAAATCTGAAGTCATTTTAGTGGGGGGGGGGGCAGGTTCTTTCTTCAAATGTAACATTTAACATTTATTTCCAGGATGTTTTCCAGATTTTATCATTTTATACAAAGCACTTCCATAAATTTGTAATAGGAGATTATGGCTTTCTAGTGTGTCGTCCCCCCCCCCCCGGGGGCACCCTAAATTTCAGCAACTGGATAGGAATGAGCAATAGATGGGAAAGGAAGGTAGGCGAAGCTTCACAAATGTACATCTGAAACTTTGTGTTATTTAACAATTTGGTGATCAGTGATTTTCTGAACATGCTTCTGTTTCCTGCTCAGTCGTACCAGACTATTTAAGCTCTTGAACATATCAATCCTATCAATAAATTACAGAATTGTCTTTTGACACCAAGAAACTTTAAATAACTTTTAAAATAAATATTTCCTCTTGCTTCAGCGCTCCTGAAACTTAAAAACAAATTGTGGAAGAGCAACCTCCACTGATTGAAATCAGTTTTCCGCCGTGTCACATGCTTTGGTCATAGCTTTTTTTTTTTTTCTTGTACTCTTCAGCAACCAAAACAGTCAGCCATTTTGTTCTTTTAGATAAATCTGATTCCATTCCTGATGCTCCGCCCTCGCTCTCCCCCCTCTAATAACACCCCACCCTTCCCTCTCCAGACCTTATTTGGGAAATGCCTTAATTGGATTAAACTATATGCATCAGAAACACTTTGTCAGCACGTCAGCGTACTGTCGGGTGTCGAGGCACTCTGAGCCCTGTGCATGTGTGTTTGTGTTTAAAAGAATAATGAGCTGTTGATCCATGATATGTCCTTGTTTTTTGTACATGAAAAGATGGTAAAGTGCTGTCAAGTCCACATTAAGATTTTTTTTTTCTCCATTCAAATAAGCTTCAGGGGCAGGAAATGTGTGGCTGCTTTGTGACAAAGCAGAATCAATAGTAGAGACCAGAGAATTTAAATTCTTAAACCAGATTGATCAGATTGATTCTCAGCTTTGGACTCAGACTCATTAAATGTTTAATAATGTCCCAGTCGGACCTCCAAAAAGCTGTAACACACACCTGTAAAGTACGCACCAAAGACCCACGTGACTGTGCAGCATTTTATTTAAATATCAGTTCAGTAACTCAAACAATTCCCACTCAGGCACAGATGACTACTTTTTGCTACTGTCCAAGAAGTTTAACAGAAATATTGTTGAAATAATAGTCAAAAAATCAACAGAAAAAAATTTGATAATTAATCTTTTAGGTCATCTACCAAGCAGAAATACAAAAATCTGCTGGTTTCAGCATCTGAAATGTGAGAATTTGCTGTTTTAAAAAAAAACTAATTTAACATCATATTTGTGTTTTGCACTGTTAGGCTCTGGGAAATTATGACATTTTTTGGCTATTTTGTGATATTATTGACACTAAACTATTCATTAATAAAACTAACAAAATAATTGACTGAAATATGTAATGCATATAAATAAATAAAATAGTCATATATTGTAGCACTAAAATGATATTTCATTCAATGAAAATTTATTTTGTTTGTTCTAAATACACAGGGGTATTTCCACTATTTCTGAAAAGCAGTTTGCCACTTGACACATTGCTGGACGTTAATTTCTCAACTTCCTGTTGAGCATCATCATACCTTGTAACTGCTTTGTGGGGGGACTTTTGTTGCATGTCACACTCTTCTCTCTCCTCCCCCCTTTGTTTCCTGTTTGCTTCTTTATTCCCAGCTACTTAATAAAGGCGGGAAAAACTGCCTGTCAAGAGATTATAACCAAGATTTCAGTCACAGTGAAACATGGCTTCTTGTGATTTATTCTTGTCCCTGTCTGTGCCTTCGTCTACAGGTGAGCGGCCTGCCAGGTTCAGTCTTCAACCTCGCTCCTCCCCACATGTTTGGCAACAGGCTGAACCCCAACTCGGCCATGGCGGCACTCATCGCCCAATCCGAGGCCTCACCAGCAGGTACGGCAGCGTACCTAATGTCGCTGTGTGTGAATGTGACAAAAATATGCGTGTGTGTGTTAGAGGGAGAAAGAGAGGGAGATAATGGATAGGTCACTCCCCCTCTGTCCCATAGAGAGTTCAAGGGTCAGCTCTCGTGATTTTTTTCAAGCTCCTCCCCCTCAGCTCCAGTTACACGCCCCTCTTACCATTCCTTTTTGTCACACACACTCACAAACAAATAAAGCACATCAGCTCACACACACATAATTTACATGTCAAACTTGGAACTCTCTTCTAAACTTTGGCCACTGTGAGAGGAAGAGGAGGGATGTGTTGAGGTAGCGGTGTGGAGAGGGGCCGGGAGCTGCCTTCAGCTCCTGCAGTAGAAAAGGAGGTGGTTTGTTGTCTGTCCAGCGCAGAGGAGCTGATGAAAGGAGGTAAGACGTGGCTTCAGTAATGAGTGGCCACTTCCTGATACAAGACATCTGGTTGAACAGCAAGGAGAGACGCGAGAGAAAAGAAGGGAGAGGAGCAGAGAGAGTTAGAGAGCGAGGTGGAGGAGGAGGAAGGTAGGTAGTTCCTGCTGCCGGTCATCAGAGCCAGATCCGCACTGACCTGCAGGTCAACTCACTAATCAGCCTGAATGACAGGGGGCCACAGGGCTGTGTGTGTACGTGCAACAGATATACTAGACTGGCTCTGTGTGTAGACACAAGCAAGCTTTGTGTAGTCCCTGGGAAAAAAAAACCATTTGGTGGCATTGGAAACAAATTGTCACAATGTAGTGGTAACTTTATTTCACTTTATAAGAATGTGTTTCCCCCAAATAAACATTAGATTTAATTTCTAAGTAGAATTTTAGTGTGTGTGTGAGCATTAACATGGAAAAAAAACAAGCATACCATATTATTTGATATTAGATTGTAAAATATGCCTCTCAGATTGCAAGGTGACTTCTTCAAATGTCAACCGTCCAAAAGCCAAATATTATTCAGTTCAGTTATTTTAAAACAGGAAAAAGAAGCAAATCCTCATTTGAGGGGCTGAATCCTGAGTTTTGTTGCTCAAAAATTGACTGAAATAATTGATTGCTTATGAAAATAGTTGTTTTTAGTTGATTGACTAATATAATAATAATAATTTTAATCTCTAATCAGTAATGACAGTGATTGTTATGCAGCCCTCCTGAACATTTCCTTACCATAAAGTTATACACACAGTTTACAGCACGCGTGTATGAAGCATGAAGCTCTGTTTGTGAACTAGTAAGGGTCATGTGAGCACAAACATGCAAGGTGTGCGTGTGTTTGTATGCATGTAGCCTGTTTACTTTGGCAGCCGTTTCTCTTTGCTTTTGAGCGTCTGGAGGGAAAGGGGTTACGAGAGGGGGAAAAAAAAGACTTGAGAAAAAAGACGAGCGGGCGACTAGAGTGGTGACCTGGTGGGGGTAAAAGCTGGGATTGACCGTCTTAAGTAGAGGGGAGTTTGTGCGAGTGTGTAAATGCAAAAGTGCGCGTTTGCATGTGTGATTCATTACTCTTACAGGGGAAAATGAAAGGAAGCGCCTGGCCAGGGGCCCAGGGGGAGGAGGTGGAGAGGGAGACTCTCAGAGGGGGTAGAGGGAGAGAGAGAAAGACATGCAGTTTGAATGAAAGCTCGTGTGTGAAAGAGATACAAAGGACGAGAGGCAAAGTTTTGTAGGTTGCAGAGCCACGAGTATTACAATACGTCCAGGCTACTCAGGCTACATTTGAGTAGTTTTTCCCTTTGTTTTGGCACTCTGTCTCCAGAGTGGATAACTCTGAAAACGACAATGTGTTTTCATGTGGATGAGGACGGCATTTCTTTTCTTTAAATACTACATGAACAAATATATACATTCCTTTTGCCACAAAAGTGTGTGATCCCACATAGTGACAGTGCTTCTGTTTAGGGACAATTAGAACTGAGTCATATAAAACTCTAATATAAGAAATGCCATTAGACATATCTGGGAATTTGGGAGCGGTAGTGTTGCGTTGATGTGCCGTCAACACTAATCACAGATATGGAGTATGTGAAAATCCATAAGCATGTTTCACAGCTGGAGTCATCAGTTCAAAATAATGTTTACAAGAAATTCTCATAAAATGAATCAAAGTCATGAAGTATCGAGCTTATACAACAATGTTAAGTATGATGTTCGAGCTGTTAGAGAGCCATTAGGGTTAAGAAGACAACTAATTTTAAATGGCAATAAAGCCAATCACTCGATACAGTCATCAAGCTGTATTTATATTTATTTTGTCTGCACGTGATCTGCTGCTCGCTTGGTCAATAGGTGATCTTTATCGTTAATGATCGTTAAAACACAGTATTTGTGATCCCAGGGAGCAGGAGGGCACACAGCAGATGTTTAACCAGTGTAGACAGCAGAATAACCAGGCTGTTGGTCTCACTCCTTACCAGATGTTGACCCTCCCCAGAACGTTCTTTGTGTTTGTCTTAATAAATATGGCCTAAAAATTTTTGTGTGGATGCACGTCGTTTTCACACACAGTCTTTTCAACTTTAGCCAGCTTAGTGTGGACTTGTTCTTAGATATGCAATTGATTTTTGTGTGTGTGTGTAGATCAGGAGGTGGGAGACGGCAGCAGCGGCGTCGGAGCTCAGGGCTTCTCCATAAGAGCTTCTCCCAAGACCACCCCGCGGTGAGTACACACTCAGAGAGATGCCTCCCCACCCGCCCATCCCTCCACATTTACATTCCTCACTGCCCCCCCCACCCCCCATCCCCCTCTTTGCTTTTCCCTCCGCTGGCCTCTCGTCTCCTCTCGCTTGCTCTCACTCCTCACACACACACATGCACACTCTCCCTTTTGCTCTTGCCCCTACAGGCAAACTTCGCTCTCTCAGCCAACGATAACTTGTGTTTTTTGAAGGTGGTAACCATCCCTCAACTCCGGTTAGATTTTTTTTTTTTGTCTTTGTTCATCCACACATGGAAAGACAATCTGATGTTTTGCTGCATCTCTTTCATTGGGGAATATTTGCATGGATCTTTCAGGATGGGAATATTGTTGATACAAATTCATTTTTGTTTGTTTCCACTTCCCTGTGTGATGGATAATTTCACTTGATGAGGTTGGTTTCAGTTTCCATTATTCTGGTTATTTGATTTTTTACAAAGCACAGTTTATTATTTCACGTCTTGCATTTAGGGGGCATTGTGTGGGAAAGGGTGACATTTAATTTTAATTGAAAAATATGGTGACCATAGCATGTTTAACTTTTTATACCTTGAGAATGTTTTAATTATTTAATGTGTCAATGTAAATAAAGCTAATAGTTAAAAATGACATTTTTGGATCATGCTGTGAGATTGACACATTGATTCAAAAGTGGAAAAAATCTTGCCATTACAGCCTGTTTTTCACATTACGTACCTCTCTTTCTGTCCTTTTAATCTCTCCTGCTGTCCCTCATTTCCTCTCTTTCACACTCAACAGATTGTCTCAGCATACACACCACAAGATTTATCGCTTCAAGACAGTCCACTTTCCTCATTCTCTCTCTCTCGGATGTCCCGTTCCTTCCTCCCTCTCCTTCTCTCTGTCCGTCTCGCACACACAGACAGAAAGCCTGGCCCCTTTTCATTAGAGGCCACTGTAACAACAAATTGATGTAGTTTTATAGCCAGTAGTGTCTATGTTTGTCTGACGTTTATGTTGGGTCGTTAATCTCCCCATTGACCTCTCTATCCCTTTTCTATCCATGCTCTTTCTCTCTCTCTCGCTCTCTCTCCCCTTCATTCAGCTCTCCCATTGGTGGCCTGCAGATCCGCTATGACTCCTCGGGGTCGTTGCCGGGGCCGGGGCCAGGGTTGCTAGGGGTGGGAGGAGGCGGAGCGGAGACTGTGCCCCCAGTGGCCACCAGCATAGAGCAACTCCTGGAGAGGCAGTGGAACGAAGGGCAGAGCTTCCTGCTGCAGCAGGGAGCGCAGGGAGACGGTGAGAGAACGCACACACCTGAAGACGCAAAAGATTTAGAAGAGGGGAAAATAGATTATTGAGTTTCCTGCTCGTGTGATTATTTTTTGTGGTTTTCCCGGTATTTTGTAATGTCAGACATTAAATGATTGTCTCCATCGTAATAACAGTTGGACATAATTCAGATTTTATGTTTCATCCGTGACAAAGTCTGATATGCAATTTCTTCTAAATATATTATGATGTTGTCAATGAATCGAATCAAACCAAATGTTAAAATTGTCAAAATTGTCAAGCTGCACAAGAACTTGTCTAAAAAAAAAAAATCCATCATTTAGCAACATTTCCAGATTTAATTTAAATCAGGAACCCTCTGATTAAAGGACACGTGGACAAGATTACAAATGTGGCGAGACATCAGTGCCAACTTTCAGTCATACATTTCTGTCGGTACCACAAAAAAGTGTTGAAACTATATATAGATATATTGATAACCAGCGCTACACACTCTATGGCTCATCATTTTGCCCCATTTCTCTCTTCCTATCAATTTGATAGCCAACAAATGCCTTCCAGTTGCCATTCACACTGCCTTTTTCTCCCTCTTCTTTCTCAGTCTGTTATTGTAACATCTGTCGATCTCTGTCAGTTATCTGAACATGCCTGTAGGGTTCTGTAAAGTGAAAATAAAAGAGGTCACGTTGGCAAATCATCCTCATCCTCACTGAGTCTGCACAGGCACCAGGATCAGTGTTCTGTAGCTGATCTTGACCTCCGACCTCCCTGTGGAGCATATCTGTCTAATCAGTCACTAAGTTGTATGGTTTAGCCTTAAGGAAGGAGCGACCTTTCAGAAAGTCAGAGCGTCGGCGTTCTCGCTTATGAAAAGATCCCTCCAATACAGCTTTATCCCATAGGTACAAAACATTAGGTCTGCAGTGAAGGTAAAATCAATTGAAGTTTGAAAAACCTGGGTTGACTTCACACCTGCGACAGAAGGACTATTTATACATAATACTCTGATCAATCAAATCAATCAGTTCTCTCCCTCCCTCTCGTTCAGTGGTGGCCATGTTGAAGTCCCTCCACCAGCTGCAGGAGGAGAACAGGAAGCTGGAGGAGCAGATTAAAACTCTTACTATGAAGAAAGAGAGACTGCAGCTTCTCAGCGCTCAGCTATCAGTGCCTTTCACCCCCACCACAGCCGCCTCTGGTACACACACACACACACACACACACACACACACACACACACACACACACACACACACACACACACCAGACTGAATGTTTCACAGAGAAGTAAGGAGTGTCAGTGAAGTAATTTTCAGTTATACTTAGCAATATGTGTATTTGATAATTGCAAAAATAGGTCGCAGATGTAAGATGGTGCAGAAAAAGCACAATGATAATGAACACATGTTTACGCTTTGTCGTACTTAACTACACACAAGCCTTGAGCATTCTCAACACCTGCACCCAAACGCACACCGACAAGAGCTAGTCGATCAAGAGAAAGCAATTGTGCAACAACTTTTAATAATTAGTCATTACACTTGTTTAATAAAGCAAAATGGCAAAAATTTCCTAATTTCAGCTTCTGAAACGTGAAGATTTATTGCCTTTATTTTAAATTTAACATCTATTTTATGGACGTATCGATTAACTGATAACAGTAATCTGCAGAATAAACGATGAACTTAATCAATGAAAATAATCATTAATTGCCGTCCTAATTATACACACACACAGAAAAGATCTAATCCTGCATTAATTTGTGTTGCAGATGTGAAAGGAGCCACTGACTCATCTTTACCTGTGGCAGCTCAGGTACGAACAAACACCCAGCACATGATAGTCAGTTTGCATCACCACAATACAACACGGTGCATTAACATGTTATTAATGTAATAACGGAATTAGCTACAGTTCAGTGAAACGAGCATCTAATGATGAGGTCTTGTTATGCGAGTTAATGTCTTGATTTTTCACCTTATTACACGGTAAATTAGGTGAACCACAGTGATCACACATTACATTTGTAATGAAGTACACCTTCAAAGATCATCATTAAAGGGGTTCGTCTCTCCCACTTCCTCTCTCAGGACAGCGCGTCGTGTGGTGGCCACAGCAGTAGCGGCTCCACTTCATCTCTCTCCACCCCTCCCTCTGTCTCCCAGAGCCCGCCGCAGCTCAATGGCGTCGCCGCCGCGGGAACAACCTCAGCCGGGCTGGGTGGGGTGGCGGGGCTGATGGGGGCTCTGGGTGCAGGGAGTGCACTGGGCATGGGGGGAATTGTCGGAACACTCAACGGGGTGATCCAGACGCCGGCAGGCACCGCCAGCCCTCACACTACAGGAGCAGCTACGGGCGTCACGTTGCCTGTTAATAATAGGTACGTGTGACGGCTGCTTTGATCATCCAGACACTCAGATTAAAGAAACATAAGGAGTCAAGCAAAACTGAATGCAGGTGGTGTCACCTCACCCACCACAGCAAACCAGTTTACCGTCAGTGGATTGAAGGTCTCCAAATGCATTCCAGTGGCCTTCCTTTGACTTTGGAGATTTCAGCCACTCTGTCCCTTCAGCTCATCTTGAAGTATTGAAAATACCAGAATGATTCCTAATGTTATGTAAGGGAACAACCTCGCCTCTTTGTTTCCCAAGATGTCTGAATGTGAACTTTATTGCGCCCTCTCCGCTTTTGTTTCCCTTTGCTTGCATGTTGGATTGTAGCAGCTCAGCAACTAGCAAGAACAGGTGAGACAGAAGTCAGTTCAGCTGCAGCTCTGTTTACTTCATGTCCCTAAAGTCTGTCAAAAGACACTGTAAGATGTATTCCTGCGTGTTTAGTGTGTGTGTGTGGTTATGTAAATCCATATCCCCTTTTAGCAATATCACATTTTCTAGCTTTTTGGCAACTGAAGTAAATTCTTCAGGGCCAATACTCTAGTTGTCATGTTTGTTTTATGTATGTCGCATATTGCTGCAGTCAGCAGTTCCTGGTGGGCCCCTCTGTGTAAATATTAAAATCGAAATTGTGCATTAAAATATCTCATGCTAAGAGCCGATAGCGTGAGGACACCGTGTTTGTTGTGTTTGTCTTAGCGAGTTGTGTTTTTGTCTTGTCAGCGCCGCGCGGCTCGGCCTGCTGTCTGAGCAGCACAGACTCCTCCTGCAGCAGCATCAGCTCCAACAGCTGCTGTCCTCACAGCCCTCAGCGGTACGACACACACTCACACACCCACACACACTAGAAGGCTTGCAACTACTTACTGTCATCACCACTATCACACACAGTTGAACACATACAAAGACATTGACCTACAATTTTCCTTTGGATAATGGCCTAAATCACCAAGCTTATTAACCCTTATTCTTCCTTTCTTATCTGAAACTTTCTTTTTATCCCAATTTCTTTCTCCTGCATTTTCCTCTTGCTCCCTCCTTTTCCTCCTTGTTTCCTCCATCTCCCCTCCCTCCCTCTCTCCCCCCGCCCAGGAGCAGCAGCAGGTGTTGCTCTACCAACTGATGCAGCAGCAGCAGGACCTCCAGCAGCTGCAGTCCCTCTCCTCCTCTGCCCAGATTCCCTCCATCCCGCTCTCCTCCGCTCAGCTGCCCATCAACAACCTGCTGCCCGGCGCCCAGAGCCAGGGCCAAGGCGCCATCACCGCCAACCCCTTTCTGGCACTGCAGCATGCACACACTGAAACACACGCCTCGGGGGCACAGAAGCCACGGCTAGCCGAGAAGGCCGTGGGCGTCGCAGGGCAGGAGAAGACATGACGGCAGACGCTCTTTTTGTTTTGGTTTTTTGGTTGCTTTTCTTTAAATAAATATGCAGAGTCTCCGGGCGAACAGCCCTGTTGGTCAACTTTGTAGTTAAGCGATGAGAACATGGCAGCAGAGAAATCCATGTTCGTAGTCGGCTCTTCTTTATAGTGGTCTGTGCTAATACATTGGCACACACTATGGTGAGTGATAGCATTTCATTTGCAGTCACTCGATATTGCCAGGTTTATTTCTGCAACTTTTTCAGGTTACAGTCTTAACACAGTGTTTTTGTGTTAAATTGTACTATTTATTTCCATCCAATTTTAGAGGTTTTACTTTGTAGCTTTAGTGCTGCTTCAGGTTCTTATTTTGTCACTGTTGAGATAATGATTTTTCACTTGATATCACTGGTAGCAACTTAGCATGTAAGTGTCAGTAAGCACATGGTGTGTCCGTTCTCTTCTCCCAAACAGGTGAGTTGACTTAACAGGTCCCAGAAAACCTTTTCCTTTAATTAGTTCCTCTCAACATTTTCTTCTCTAATCTTCTGCTCTGCTTCTTTCTCACTTTTTCGTCTTTCTCTTCTTTCTCTTGTTGCTGTGTCATGCTATTTGCATCACATCTCTCGGTCCGGTTTCTCTGCTGTCTCACTTTCTCAGGGGCTTCAGTGATCAGAGTTGTGCACCCAGTGCACAAGCTAGCACATACACAGAACTACAAATTTAAAAAATAAAATATAGCAGAAATACATGAATATAAAAAAAAAAAAGAAAGAAAGTAGAGTCCCCTACCCACAGGAGTTAACAGTAGCAGATGTATGTTTGACATCTGTCTCGCAGCAGTCCCGGAGGGGAATATTGGGTGAAACGCTTGTGAAAATATCCCACATGTTCTCGCTGTTTCCTCTCTTCCCGTGTCTCTTTCACCCCGTTTGTGTAGATCCATTAATGTCATTGAGCCAAGCCTCGTACAGTCACCGCAGAAGCCTTGCTTTTGACTGTCTCTTCTCTGGGCCAGATACAGGGGGCCCTCTCAGGGAAGTGAAATGTAAAATAAGGGGGGGGGGGGGGGGTGCACAGCAAGTTGAATGATCAGAGGGATGCATTTATCCACAGCACAGACTCACAAAAGAGAAATTATGCAGTTGGTTGTCAGCACGTGGAAGTCGTTACATTTCACCTTCCTGATTGAGCCCCCCGCTACACCTACCTCTTGAGCAGGACCAGCCTATCAGGACCTAACAGGCCGACGGCAGCGGCCGCTAAAAACCCTCAACAGTCAGGACTGGCCGATCAGGGTCCAAACCCAAGTGCCTGAGGCCAAGGGGGGAGGCGGGATTTATTTTCCTTTTTACCTGTGTCCCTGTCACTCAGCCCAGTTCATTACAACTCTACTGGTAATTAAGCTGCGTTGCTAAGGCAACAAATTAAATAAACTTGGTAACTTCAGGCCACCTCTTTAATAAAACCAGGAAATACTATTCTGCTGCATTCTCTACTTTCAAAGCCAACTTTGTATTGTGCTTTTTATTTATTGGGAGTTTGTTTGTGTGATGGGCATAAGATGATATATTTTAAAAGCCTGCTGGTGTTGCAGTTAAACATCATTTTGTACTACTGTGTAAAGTTTTGTTTGTCTTTTTGTTTTGTTTTCGTCATACAGTCCATTCTTGCTGTAAACCCTTTTACTGACTTCTGCTCTGTGTTGTGTTTGAAAGCTAGAAGCTACTTGATAGTTGGCTGATGGAGAGGGTGTGGCTGTATATAGCTGTTTGTAGGGGGGAGGAAGTGTGTCAGGGGGAGGGGGGAAGTTAAGTGGCACAGTTTTTACCTCGTTAAGTGTACATAGACCTTTCTCATTGGCCGTTGGTGTACATAAGTGATTGTGATTGGCCGTGCTGGTGTGAAGGAAAGCCAATGAAGCCTCAGCTTGTGTGTGTGAATCTTTAGGACCAGACAAAAAGGTTGACAGTGACTGGACACACAAAGTATTAATTTATTTTTATATGTTCAGGGACATTGTGTTTCTTTTTTAAGTTTTGCACCATTTTGTTGAGAAGTCATTTTATACTTGGGGCACCGTGTTTTCATCTGTGCACACATTTGTTTGAATCAATTTTGTACAAGTGGAAAATATTGGGGGGGGGGGGGTTGACATTGTATTTCAAAACACCAAAATAAAGAAACACTATGGATAAAGTAAAAGGAGCATTCTGTCTTTGTATTAAAAATATACAGTACTGTGAATTTGTTCACAATAGTGAGATATTTACATTTGCTGATGCTTAAAATTATTGTTTAAATCACAACACTTACTTTTTGTGAATAATATAATGCACTTCTACTTTCAAAATATTTGTTTTAATTCCTGATAGAAAGTCTGTGGATTTGAATAGTTACAGCAGTAACAATGTCTTCAGTATATTAATTTAAATTCATTTATTATACAGTTTTAGACAGGCATTTATGCATTATGCATTATGCATTTTACATTTTTTTATTTTACTTTTATACATGGATTTGATAGGAACAGTGCTTATTGATCAACTGAACTGCAAATGAGATAAAGTTAGCCTAGTGGGCTCATTTTCATCTAGAAATTTCAAAGGGCACCCTAAAAATAAAATGAGATAGCATGTTTTAAAATGCATGTATACAACACATTACATATGCACACATTAGTATTGTACACATCCTCCAAGTAATACCGTATTATAATACATGGTAGAGCTACAATCCATACCATCATGACTTAGATGAGGAAAAATCGTGAAAGAAATCACCGCTTGTTTTTCCCCCCCAATTATGTCATCCTTGAGAACTAAATTTATTTTAAAGTAATTGACAAAATAGACAATATCAAATGATATTGTGAACAGCGTGAAACGGTTTACCTGGTTTATGTTATAATGGGATTAATTACATTAGAAATTATAGAGGAGATGGCAGCAGCAAGACGTGATTTTATTCAGTAACAAGGGGGAGGGAAATGAATAATGATCGAGCTAAGAAGTGCCAATAGAAGCTGAACATCTTTAAATTTAAACAATGTGCTTCAAGGCTCCTGTCCGAACAAATATGCGCACACCCCCCAAAGCTGATGACTTCCAGCTGCCAAGAAACAACCAGTGTGTGTGTGTGTGTTTAGAGGTGGGGGCACGATTCTGCTACATCTGCTTCTGCCCTGGTAATTAAAAGCTCACTTTCCTCCTGCCCCTCTGCTCCCCCAAAATACAACCCCCCCCCCCACCCAGGAGTTTTCAGTCCCCTTCCCCTCCCTGCACACACACACACACACACACAATCTAACCTGCATTCAACAACACGACCCCCCTTTTCGCTTTTCAAGCACTTGCTCTCACCGTGCCCCCCTACACCCCACTATCAGCCCTGTCAATCAAAGCCAGGCTGTTTAAACAGCATACTCCCACCCACCACCACCCAGAACCATCTCTCTTATAAGCCTCCACCATCAGAGCTGCCTCCCCTCCACTCCCCGTAATAGCAGCACCACCCTGCCACACACACACACACACGGGGCAGAACTGCTGTGTCCATCATCGATCACACTCTCCCAGAAAACCCTCTCTTGGGGTGGAAGGGCTTACCAGCTGATGGAGGACCCCTGTGTGCTGCCCGACCAGGTGCCTGATCACAAAGTCAAAGCACTACTAAACCCTGGTGGTGTTAGAAGATCTCTCGCGCAAGCACACACACACACACACACACACACACACACACACACACACACACACACATACACAGAGCAGATAGCACGCCAGCAGAAAGATTTAGCCCCGCACAATTAGGCAAATGTTGGGCTGTGACTATAGAAGCTACCTGCCTATGTCTGAGCAGGCTCTTTAAGTTCTAGTGTTTACACTCAGGCTTCAAAACGAAACACTGTCATCATTGTTTTTTTGTTTTTTGTTTGGTTTTTTTTTGCATTTTTCAGTGACAACAAAGCTGCAGAAAACAAAATTGCAAGAAATCAAGAAAGCTTGAAGGAGAGCGAAACCGACATTAAAGCTAGATTTGATTTTGGATTTTATTTGTATTGTACTGATTGCATCCATGAAAACCAAATGACACAGCTTGTAATGATTTGTCTGTAGAAATGTTGCTGCCAACGTGCACACACACAAATTACTACATTCACAATTTAGGTAAGTCAACTTGAGTTATGTGTGTTGCTGAAAAACGGAAATTGACTTATAATTTTGAATAAAAAATTGCATGGATCTAAAAAAAAATAGACGAGTAAAAAAAACCAAGGAACAGAGGACTTTTTATTTTTTTTATTTTTACCAAAATAAAATGCTGGAAGTCAAGTTGCTTTAATATGATGAGCAAAAGAAAAGAGGCAAAAGTTTTCTTTTCTTTTCTTTTGTATTAAATGTATCACTCACTACTTCCACTTTATGATTAAACCGGCACCTTTAAGTGTTTCTAACCAGTCCACAGGTCTACTGTGACTCCAGTTTATCACATAGGCTACGTTGAAGGCTTCAGTGCTGCTTTATGGATTGGATTCTCCCACTGCGTAAGTTAAATAAACAATTTAAAAACCCACCCATCGAAAAAAATGCACTGCCACAAAGCTGAAAGTTTTCCTTTCCTAAATCCTGAAAAGTTGGCGGTTTTGGAGACACACGGGCTTCACAGGACATTAAATTTCACATTATTTCACAGCATTTGTTGCCATCATCTTTCCCATCCTTGATACACGCAGGGCACCTCAGACGTCACACTAGAAATAAAACCATAAAACAACTTAATCAAGTGCCATGAGTAATTCCTACACAGGTTTCGGGATATGTTTGGTAATTCAGTTAAATTATTTAATTAGACCTCAGCCTCAAAGAGAGTAAGGAGCAATAAAGTTCAGAGGGGCTCCGGTGTAATAAACCATTAGCAGGAGGAGGCAGCCGCTGGTGTGTACAGTAATGCAGTGTAAATCATCACAGAGTGGCTGCCATTAGGAGGCTTAAGCCAGAAACCTGTAGTCAGCTGCCAGGGGCCCTGATCCGGTGCAGAGTGGAACCAGATCCGGCAAACAGAGGTGTTTAGAGCCGGGGTATAGGAGGAAGGGTGCAAGGAGAGTATAGGGGAACAGCTGAGGAGATTCCCAGGGTGTGTGTGCCCCCCCACAGGTCTCTCCCCTGTAGGATAATGGTGGCGAGGAGAAGCAGCGGGACTCGCCCTCATCCCTCTTCATTCCCGGATAGCTCGTATTCTTTTGCTAAGTGACACTCCTCTATCACCCCCTGACACACACGCATATGCACATCCTTCCCAGGACCCTCTCTTTCTCTCTCCCTCTCTGCCTACCAGTTCAATGGCACATTGGAGCCAAAACTGGACAAATTTCAGGACATGTGATAGGCTATGTGTCATGCGCCGTTCATTCTTTTACTTTGAAAAGCTGGCGTTGTTGATTCAGCCTCAAATTTAAAAAATGTGGCTCCGAGGGCTTAGATAAAGAAACACTT
The DNA here is from genome assembly GCF_014851395.1 of Micropterus salmoides. Taxonomy (NCBI): domain Eukaryota; kingdom Metazoa; phylum Chordata; class Actinopteri; order Centrarchiformes; family Centrarchidae; genus Micropterus; species Micropterus salmoides. The sequence goes on along the minus strand of NW_024040040.1, from coordinate 38,418,900 downwards.
TATTTGAGACGTATATATGAGGACTTGCAGCTTAGATCAATAAAATTAAGAGATGGATGTTTTTCAAATAACTATTTGGACTTTTAGGATGATGAAGTTGTTTTTTGCATGGGAGAAAGAGAGCAGTGACAAACCTCTATCTATATGTGGGCTATTTTTTCATAGTATCATCACCGTCAGAGGGAAATTGCAAATAAATAAATTTTAAACACAACAGTAACTCTGATTTTTATGCATTTTTAATTAAAACGTTTCCTTAAAATGTTTTACCGCTGCGAACAAAAGAAAATATCAAAAGTAATAATATTAAACAGTATTTAGGATATAATATGCTCAACAAATAACTCTTAATAATGTGAATTAAATCAAAGCTGTTGCATGCAGCTACACCATATGCCCCTGTAAAATGAGCCGTAGCGGAATCACTTCATCGCCCCGGCGTAGCGTCTTCCCGGGGCTCAGCGGCGCCTGGTCCACTCGCCTGCCGCGCGGAGTGAAGCGGTGAGCGGTCAGCCAGCCGTTCCAGCCCCCGCTGCCTGCGGCTACCGGCGAAAAGAAAGCTCTGGAAAACCGAGAGGGGAGACTAACTTCACTGTGCGCCAAGAGCATATCAACTCAGCGGTGATTTAAATAAGTGATGCTGTCTGCTATTCCCCTCCGAAAGGGGAAATGCAGCTCTGCAGCAAAAGAGCTTCAAGCAGCAGATCACTGCGTCCTTCAGCTGAGGCTCCCCGTTATGCCGAACCATGAAAGATTTTCAGAGCATTCAAAATCTTTGCAAATGTTGGAATAAGCTACAAAATAATTTTCACACACTCTCCTGAAATTATATAAAATATTAGTATGTCCACTTACTGAAGCAGAAAGCGAGTGGACACCGCTCTACTGTGATATGTATTGCAAAACTTGCAATGAACATATAGCCTATAGCATAACATTCTTGTTTAATGTAACATACATGTAGCTGAGGGTCTAGTAATGTTATGATAGGCACATTTTTAAATAAACATATGACAATCATCTTATGATTATGTGACTGTGGCCTATATCCTATATTACAGTAGCCTAATATTTTATGATATTCATAAAATAACTTGTATTGAGGTTTTGGTAACTTTGTTCTTCTTTAATCAATTAATTATCCACTATATTACTATAATATCACTATATTCCACTAGGATAGGATAGGATAGTTTGCTGTGATGTTTGTGTAAAATGCACAGCCTCCTATCTGCGACCTCCAGTTTTAAAGATCATCGACCAAAGCAGGCGACTGCAGGGAAGCTACATGAACCACACGGAAATGCACTAAATTATGTATAAATTCAATTAAACTCATCCAGAACCCCCGTTTTTCCTTTGCAAATTGGCATTTTTCTTTGGCTTCTAAATGCCTTGTTGTTTTTAAAGCATGATTTGTCCATTTAACTATGGGAGTGTGGTAAAAATATATTTTATTATTTATTTACATATAATTTATTTATAAGACAACTACAGGTAACAGGCCGAATTTATAGGGATGTTTTGAGGACCTGTAAGAAATAAAATGGAAAATGGAAATTCATGATACACACACACTTAGATATAATGCATTACATCCTACCTGGGCATAAAACAACAAAAAAAAGGACAAACGTCCATATTATATTTCCTGTATTTACCTTCACTGTGAATGGGCTCTGGGTGAAGAATGAAACACCATTATAGGGACAGGTAGTGCTGGCAGAGATGAATGTAATCTTGTGGGGTTATAATGAATGTGACGGGATATAGATCTGAGATTAGATCTGTTTGATCATCAGATAAAAATAGATCAGTCACCGACAGATGATTACTTATAATTACTTTCAAATGGCTGGCTATGTGAGAGGTCTATATTAGTGACGACAGGCTGGGGGAGTTTCACGTGTGTATGTGTAATAATTACATTAAAGGTGATATGGTTGGAGAGAGTCGTGTTATAAATTATTCCCTCTTTTTGTGTGTGTTTTTATGATTAGCCAATAAACATTAGGGAAAAGCTGCAGAAAGTGCGGGATGGTGGGGGGGTCACTGCCTTGAGCAGTTGAGGGCTAAGTGCCTTGCTCAAGGACACTGCAGTGGTTTTTCAGGAAAATATGACTTGAAGCTTATTTCCAGTATTGAAATCAGAACATCAGATATTGGAGAGGAGTGGAACCACTGCTGCAATCACGATTAATGAGCCAACAACAAGCAAAGAGACCTGGGATTTCACCAACGGCAACAGCTGTTAAATGGTAAAAACCCAGGCTGCATAATGGTATAAGCTGATGTGTGTGTGTGTGTGTGAGTGTGAAGAGAGAGAGAGAGAGAGAGAGAGAGAGAGAGAGAGAGCTTTGCTCCTCCCCTGTTCATGCACCTATCAGCAGCCCTCATTTATTATGCAGGCTGGCAACCATGTGCTTGGTGGTGGTGGGGGTGGTGTGTGTGTGTGTGTGTGTGGGGGGGGGGGGGGGGGGGTAGTCATGCAAATACAAATATGTTTGTGTTGAGCTCGTTGCATCAACTCTGATGACTGAAATATTACTCCAATAAGAGATGGATGTGAATGTGTTCATTCCTGCATGCATTATTTGAATATTTGAACATGGATCACACAGTCCTTGAAAATCACAGAAAAGGAGCTGACCTGTGTCTCTCTGCTAACTCCCATCTCTGCTGTTTCCCTGTAGAGAGAGAGAGACCACAAAAAGCCACTCCTGGTCAACTGTAAAAGCTTTTCCAAACAGGTAGCCTTAACACATCTGTGGCATCTGGGACTCCTAAAATTATTGGGAAGACATGAAAGTTAGAGAATCATCTGTGAGGTTTATTTTTAAGCAGGCAAATTAATATTCTCACTGCTACAGATCAGATTAATTCACTTCTTATTTTTTTCTCTCATTGAAGGTTTGGACTTTAATGCTACCACTGGTTATCCAATATTTCCCATTACCCCCCAAAACATTTGTCTTCTTTCCTGCCCCATTAATCATGTGACGCCCCTCAGATTTATCTGGGGACCCACTGGAAGGGGTGCATCCCTCAAGTTGGGAAACACTAGACTGAACTACCTAATTACAGATAAAATAGTTAAAACTCCTCATTGACCAGACAGGCTACAACAGTAAATTACTACTTGCATAAGTATTAACAATCTGATAATGTCATATAATAACATCAGTCATCCTAGGGACCATTTATCTGCAGTGGGGTACATTTAGGTACATTTTGCTCAAGTATTTTTACTTCAGTATGATTTAGAATGCATGACTTTTATTTATTTATTTATTTATTTTACATCATTGGTACTTTACATAAGTAGATAATCTTTGTTCTATCACTTATGTATCTCTGTTATAAAGAATAAAATAAAAATAAAAAGAGCGGAAGTAAGTATACTGGAGAACCAAACACTGAATATTAATCAACAAATAGCAGGACTTCTTGATGTTCTTACAACTTATGCATTGTGATGCAAAAGACTAGTCCTCAACACTATGTAACTCAGTACATGCATATCTGTTTATCAGCTGCACAGAAACCCAACAGATCTGAGTTACATAGGAAAAGGCTCAATAATCTGCCCTGACACACTATACATGATTATAAAAGAGTATAATATAACTAGAAAGCGTATTCCCATAACTGGGAGGTATTTTTGATATTAAAAAGTAGTTTTCTCCATTAGTCTCCCTCATCCCACGCTGTTGACAAGCATTAGTGGCACGATTATAAAAGCTGTGGTCAAATCTTTTAAAAGTCCCAGGGTAATGTTGGAAATGGCCAGAGGAGAAGGGGAGAGGGGGATGGAAGAGGGATAAAGGGAGGAAGGGGAGGAGAGAAACTCAATCTAAAGCACCAGGTGCACCTTTTGTCAACATAATCTCCCAACCCTTGAGACCGCGCACACACTGGCCAACATACACAGCCTTTCATACGTACACATGCTGCCTTTCCAACCGGGGGATTTGGATGCTGGGTTGACTCTGGTCATATGTAAAAGGGGACACTTGGGTCACTGCGCCGCCAGACCGGGGATTTGGTCCATTTTGATTTAACCACATTTATGTAATAATCATATTGTAGTGATGATATGGATTAATCACAACAAAGTTGACATTGTACACAAAATTGTAGTCAAAAGAATACCTGTGCAGATTAGCATGAAGCAGGAAAAAGAAAAAATGAGCCTACATGTCTTCAGGGGAAATGCTGGCACATGTGAATTTAGAGCACATGTGCTCCTTGAGCACACACGTGTTTTCATGTGTGAGCCAGCTTTCACATTGTATTCTGACATCAAATGATTCTGCTTAAGACATTTATATACAGTAGATGAACAATTAACAAGTGATGAATTTAAATAAACATACTATAATGTAGAAGTAAGCCGATTTAAGGACATTTGTAAGGGTTTATTCATGTACTTGTCAACAACTACAACTCAACATGTGAAGTATGAATGTGTGAGCATATGAATGAGTTTTCAAAACACACTCATTAACAGTTTAAAACTGAGTCAAACCTGCCTGTGAGTGATTTGTACAAACACAATGTTCATGTGTGCAATCACATATCATTACACATTTAGTTTACAGCTATGTTCTCCTTCATATAAGAAGTTACAATTGTAGACAAGCACATAAATAAACATTTAAAGCCAGTCTATGTAACTTTGGAAAGAAGAAATAGCACTCTCTTCCTCTTGTAAATAAAATGTTTGGTCTGGTCAGACCAGGTTGGTGGCAAATGTTAGCTAATGTTAGCGAACTTGCTCTGCAAAGTGACATTACCGAGTCTGCTTTTTGACTTTATATCTTCTCTCTGCTTGTGCGACCATTACATTGTAGAATCTATCATTATCTTGTAACAACTAGCCTACATTATAGTGGGTTGTAAAGCATTTTTAACTGCTTCTATCCTGCTTATAGATGCTAAATGGGTCACATGCAAACAGAAAATGCAGTGGATGAAAAAGGGGGTAAAAAACTAATTCTTAAACAGAAGGATATGCAGAGTGGGTGTGGTTGAATGAGCTCTCAGTTTGTCTGTGTGTGTGTTGAAGGGAACAAGACCTGAGCTCACACCCATTGTGAGCCTAGAGACATGTATTGATGCCTGTCAATCAGTCCACTGGGAAGACAAGGGGGGATCAGGGGGGTGTCTGTCTGTAGAATAGAAGCAGTTGTTGTCGTGCATCTAAAAGCTTGAAATGCTGAAAACCTTGGATTGTACAAAAACACATCCTTGAATAACATTACAGGCCATGTTAATCAATGCTTCTTACCACAGTGGATTTAAGCATACTGGGCACCCCTTGTCCACAATCCTTCACCCGTCATCCTTTAAGCTCGACCCCTAAACTCCTGTAAAGCCTCAAGTGGGGACAGAGCCAAGGACGAAGCAGGCTGCTCATTGTGATTTAATCTCTCTCTGCCTCTCTCTCTACTGCCAGAACAAACATCAAATATGTCCTCCTTATCAGGCCAGCCCTGCTCTATCTATCTATCGCCAATCAATATCTCCCATTCTGTGTGTGCAGGCTTGTATGTATGTGTGTGTGTGTGTGTGTGTGTGTCTCAAGGGCTGCACTAACTAAGGTCAAAGATCAGCTATAACCCTCCAGCGTAGAATGACAGACGTGGCCGGAGGGAAGCGAGATAAAAGAAAGGGAGGGGAGGAAAAAGAAAGATATTTATACCAGTTGTGTGTGTCCTAAACAACAGATCATAAAAAACACTGTAATTGTTGTTATTATTGCTTCTGTTGTTTCTGCAGCAGGTAGCAGCAGGCAAACACCAGATCTGCTTACCTAGGTGAATGGCGGCCTTGAACAATGGGCTGTAAGCTAAGTCAGTGCCCAACCACCTTGTTGGAAACACCACCAGCTAAACGAGCAACCGTGCGGCCACACAGTGGTGAGTGTAGCTCTTTATTAAATGCTTCCTTCAGTCACGGGGAATAGGAACGAATATCAAAAGGCTTTGGCATCTTGTACTTCCTGTTTGCAGCGAGGAAGGACACACACATATACACACACAGGAGTAGATTGAAAGGTGGCATACATGCATGAAAGCCATTTTCTTCCCTGCATGGACATGAATTTGCATCGGAAAGAGAGTAAGTGTATACATATGCATGGGGGGGGGGGGTTCTGAGGTGATATGACTGGTCTGTCTGTGCTTCTACTCACCATGAAACAGCTCCTTAAAGCTGCAAAATGCTGCCGGAGATGCAATGGCTGTTAGAGATAGAAGGAGAGAGAGAGAAAGAGAGTGTGTGTGTGTGGGGGGGGTCCTTTGTTCTGTCAAGGACTTAACACAATCAGAGTGTACAGTGTGTCAGGAGCGCACAGGCATATATCAACTTCAATCTCTTTTTAATGAAAAATCCTGCCCTCTCTAATATGTGCAAATTAACCTCTTCTCCTCCCTCCCTCCCTCCTCCCCTTCTGCCGTTTCCCCTCCTCTCTCCCTTACTGAGGCCTCTCACTCCCTCTCTCGTCTCCTGCTCCCCACCCTCATTTCTGTGCCCTCTTCTTCCTCTGTTTTTGCTTCACTTTTGCCAATTTTTTCCTGTCTCCATGTCTGTCAGGGGCAAGACGATGGCAAGAGACGGAGACTCTTGCTTTCCATTTGCTTGTTGCAACACACACACACACAAGCACAGAGTAATTATCTAGATCACTTAGTTGTAAATAAATAAATAAATAAATTAGCAAAAAAACAAAGCACGAAAACATCACAAAGTCAGTGTCAGCAGCAGCATTAAAATTCACCCTCCATCCTCCCCTGCACTCTTTTGGTTTTCATCTCTGTCTCTCTTTGCTCCAACACACGCCGAATCATGCTATTACCCTGATTATCCTGATGAGTTGGTCAGATCCTCGCCTTCTCATTCTACCCATGCTGATTGTAATTTAGAAATTACACCTAATGAGGAATTTTTAAAAACACGGCGGCCGCTCTGTGCTGCCAGCTCCACGCCGCTCCCTGCCCTAATGGATTTCCTGGTATGGAATCCATTTTTCCCCCCTTTCTGCCCTGCAGGGGGTCCAGCTAGCCAGGGCCTCCCTCCATCCCTCCCTCCCTCCTCTGCTCTCACCCCCTCCCTTACCATCCTACCCTCCACTCCCCCCCGTACTCCACTAATTGGGGGCGACTGGTTTTGGTGAAAAGAAGTCATAATCATTGTTTCTGCAGCTAATTAAAGTGGTTAAGTGTACGGGATCAGCTCGCAGAATGAGGAAATGAGTATGATTAAATTTACATTTTTTTTATCTTAACAGCTAAAGTGCCAATTTCCTTTTTATGGTTTTGTTTAAGTTGTTTGAAAGTTAAACTCCATATGGCATATCTGCACAAGATATATGCATATGTTGGCATTTTTGTAGCGTCTCAAGAGACAATTTTTGTTGTAGTTGCTACAGCGTTACATTAAACTTGTATTTCATAGGTCATATCCTGAAAGATATATGTGCCTCATCAGAGAACCAACATAGCTTCTGTCACATACCATCTCTTTATTTTATGGAGTAATGCGATCCATCAAATGTCTGTAAATTATAGTTTCAACCTGTTCTATTAGTCTCACAAACACCTGTAAGATGTGTGTGTGTGTTTTAGGGAGTATTATGCAGAAATGGTGGGTGGTGGGGTGGTGGTGGGGTGGCCGTGCTGGGTGGGGAGGGTGACAAACACACTCACTCACACAGGCACACAATCAAATCAAAGCCATCAACAGCTTGTGATGAAGTGAGATGTCGTGGCATAAACAGAGTGTGCCGTTACCATGGAAGCCACTTTCACCTCACAGGCCGAGGGAGACAGGCCGAGAGACAGGAAAACACAAAGAGCTGACGAGACAGGGAGGGAGTGACAGAAAAAAAACAGTAACAGACAGACAGACAATGTGTTACAAGCGCTCCTTCAGCTACATTTAATAGCTTTTCAAACCCTTCTGGAGGTTTTTTTCGCCGGCTTCCTTTCCCTGGGAAACTGTATTTGTACAGTAAGCGTTCCAAAGAAAAGGAAAAGTTCATTGAAACGCTGTTTAATAGCTGGCTGAACATTCACAAGTTTAATGAGCACGTCGCAAAGCTACAGCAGCAGACGTACAGTGGCTGTAGAGGGGTTTTGCGGTTCTGGAGCCACATCTGTCCCTGTTTTGGCCCCCTTTTTTTTCATTCTTATTTTGGTTCTACTGCAGGTCACAGCCTTTTAGACTCTGACTTCAGATGGCTTGTAGCAACATTTATTTAGTTAGAAACAGTCTATATTGTTTGGTAATGTTGCATCATCAGTTTATAACAAGTTTTATGACCATTTTTTTATCATATCAGCTATTCGTCTCCCTTTGTCTGACATCGGTGTGGTGATCCTCCAGTAAACTTCCTGCCATCGCGCATGCATTTCACCTTGTGAGGAGAGCCATAAACAAGATTTAAAATTCACTCAGCTAGAACTGGAACAAATCACTGCCCGCATTTTTTGCGTTGCACTCAAGGTCCACTTCACTCACCAATTTATAATAATCAAGCCTGCTGCAGGAAATTGAACATAGCGACCTGGTCATATGACATCGTACAGGCTGTCTGAGCGGAGAATCACAAGCAAAGGGGCACTCTGGATATCTCCCTTCATTTGGCAGAGACACCAATGACAAATTTTCTTCCTTTATACTTTATAAATGATTCATCTTAGCCAAATGGGAACCTTTATCCATTTAATCCAGCTCATTTGCTCTCTCTGGGTTACAGCAGGTTACATTACTTCTAGAAAGGGCAGCATAGAGATTAAAAAAGGACAAGCTAATTTAGATGTGGCTTCAAAAGAGTGCAGAGAACAGATGAGCATTTCCGCTTATGAAGACATGATTTCCTTTGAGTCCAAAGTCTGTCAAGTCACTGTGTTTGCCATTTCCTTGCAGTCACTTATTTTACATGTTGGGATTTAGCCCCCCTGTGTCCTCTCCACCTCAAAGCCTCATGGCTGCCAAGTGAAAGAAGCAACCAGACTCTATAGCCTACCTTTCTGCGAAAAGGTCAGATGAGCGAGGCCGCTCTAGCAATCCTAGCTTTCGAGGTTTGCCAGGGAGGCTACAGAAGGTAATCAGAGGAAAATATGTCCTCTCCTCCTCCTCTTCTTTTAGCCCTCCATTAGACCAGCCGGCCTCTGTCTGGGAAAATTGATTTTCTCCCTCCCCTCCCTTTTTTCCCCTTCTTCTCAGGTTCCATTTGAGGCTTGTTCATCCACTCTCAAGAGCAGTTCTGCGAGACAGAGAGAAAAGAGAATAGTTAGGCCACGACAGGTTGTTCACACATATAGTTACCCACCCCTAACAGCAGCCACCAGAGCTCAAGTCTCATCTCTGTCGTCTGCGGACACACAGAAGGCCTGCATGAACTTCTTTCTTTCCTGCTTTTTTCCCTCTTTACTCATCCTCATCTGCCTAATCCTTTCCTTCCTCTCCTGTTCTTTCTCCTTCTCTTCCTCTTTCTGCTGCTCTTCCACCAGTCTTCACACTTGCAACCGCCCCTCACCGCCCTTTTCTCAGAGCCAAGTCTTGGATCAATGCACCATTGATTTTCCTATCAATGAACATTAGTATGGATCAGACTACTGCTTGCACTGCTCTGGCCTGAAAACTACACACACACACACACGTGCACGCTCATACGCATACATACATGCACTTAGGGCGCCTGTTGCCACAGGGACACAAGATTTCATCACTGCTCGGCCACAAGCACACACAAAAAAGGGACGAGCTGGGTGCTGTGGACAAAGGAGAAACAGCAATATAAATAAAGGAGGGTGGGCTTGATAAGAGAGAGGTTCTAGTTGAAAGCAGAGGAGCCAATCAATAACAGGAGTGACAGAAAGGGTAGGAAATGAAATCAGACCGAGCAGAGTTAGTGTTTGTTTCTGCGTAAAGGAAACAGTCATTGGTCAACTCCCTGCTAGTCGATCCACTGCAGAATAATTCAGTCTGATTGGTATCCAGGCTGCTGATAATAGCTGCTGATCATGACAGTGAACGGATGTGTGCGCTTTAAACACCTTTGGCCGTCTTTCTCTTTACCTCTCCTACTCACACATAGGCAAGCACGAACACACACGCGCTCACATCTCTGCCTCCCTCTCACCCTATAATGGGCTCTGAGTCAGGTGGAGATTGACACTTTTCTTTCTGCTGTGCTCCCTTTGTGTCCAACATTGTATTCATTCCACACAAACCCACAGCGGCCTCTTGGAGAGCGCATTTCTGCACACATCAGCTACATTTTGCATCACCAAACAATGAATCTGTTCTTACACTCATTTAAGCATTACCATCTTCAATTAACACCGCATTTGGAGGGGGGGAAGTGGAAGGAGGAGAAAGAGAGCGGTAAATATTTTCTATTTTTTGTGTGGCCACAGAAGCCCACTGGACTTCTACACTGACAGTCAGTCTACATTGTTTACTTTGATAAAGGAATGACTGTATAAAAGGATGTTTATAATCAACGGTCCCTTCCCGCATTAGACGCCCTGTATGTTTTTGCAGTATGTGACTGTGTATACCTGGTCGTCTTTGGGCTTTTCTTAAGTAAACTTGCATCTTTCATAATTAAATTTCCTCACATTCTCATCTCTTCCACTTGACAAACAGAGAGAGAGAGAGAGAGAGAGAGAGAGAGAGAGAGAGAGAGAGAGAGAGAGAGAGAGAGAGAGAGAAGCTGTGTGGACTGGTCTTGATAGAACAAAGAAACATCTTTCTTTGGGAGCGCTTGCATGAAAGTTGATCCTCAGTTAAGACCCCCGTACAAGGAAACTGAGATGCCTCAGGGCCGTCCTTCGCCCTGCCTGATTGTAAAGCGTTTTAATTTGGGCTGCAGTGGACGCTTGTCTGCCTCTTTTCCTATCCTGCCTACATGTAGAGGTGTGTGTGTGTGTGTGTGTGTGTGTGTGTAACTAACACAATTAATAAACTTAACCAAAAGTATTTCTAAAATAAAATTACATTTAGTTTAGTAAATTATTTACTTAGCATAATGAGTAATTTAGCTGTTTTTTTAGTTGCAGAATACATATTTTATTTTTTATTCTATCTATCTATCTATCTCCATACTCAACGGCTTGATAGTAGCAGCAGAATAGTCCCTAACAGGGACTTCTGGGCTTCAGCTGAAACTGTATATGAACATATTTTTCTTAAAAGGATCTGATTTTCACAAAGTATTGTCAAACAGTGTCACAAAGGTCTGTTGAACCCTGAAGGAAAAATATAGTTTGCAGGATAAAGAAGTTTATTTGGACATTCGGAAGGTTTGAAGAGCCGATTAATAAGTGCTTCAATATGCAAGTAGCCTTCAGAAATAAATATACTTTCACACTATGTCAAAAAAAGGAATTCACAACCATGCCTTACAATTAGCCTACAACAGTCCCTTTACGCTCAGCTGTCGTTTAGACTTGTGCAGCAGCTCTGAAACTGGCCTTGAGTTTAAATGTCTGTATTTCCCACAGACTGCAGCCAAAAGGTGCTGATAAAAAAAAATGTTGTACTTGCTGGTGTAAAGCCTGCCGCCCCTTTCATCCCTCCTGGACACAACACAGATGGCCGACCATGAGAGTGGGCTGTTGTGGACTTTTAAGAGATGAACTATGGAGGTGAAAGGAGGAATATTCATGGATTTTATTGCTGGATCAATGATATGTGACATGTCAACCATGCCAAGACTACAACCTTCCTAACCACAAAGCTCAATTACTCACTTAACACACTTTGAGCTAAACCTCTGCCTCTTATTGAGGCTTTAACATTTGCACTGACTGACCTGTGAATCAACCATTCACCAAAAACACAGTTGTACCACTGGCAAATCATTGATGTGCTCATCCTAAGGGAAATGTGCCACTTCCAAACCAGCAGCAACAATGCTGAAAAGGTAACTTCAGAGTTCTTACAATGTTACAAAACAGAAGGGAGTTTTGGTTTTAGGTTAAGATACGTTTGCATCACTTTCTTAGATTGAAACAATGCTCTAAATTTTGAAGCAATGCAGCGCTAATGTGCTGAACTGGGAAAGACCCTAACTGCCTGTTGTCCTCAGTTAGCGGCAGGGTGAGAATGGCGGGTCCAACGTGAGAATAAAAAAAGCAACAATCCTCATGTCTAATTCTTTTCTAAAACTCTAACTTCTCTTGTAACACATATATAGTCGATAAACTACTCTCTCAGTTTGTGCGACTTGCCTGTCGTGCTCGGTGCGAAGCCGCCGTGCCGCGGAGCTGAGCAGGACGTGAGGGGAAACCGAGCTCCTGACAGCGGCTGCAGCAGCAACAGCAGCCGGCAGGAAGCTGCTTTTCACCGGCAGGCAGGAGGAGGAACAGCTGCCCCCTGCGCGCTCGGGGAAACACCGGCTCTGTCGCCATTTACAAAGTTAGCCTGAAAAATAGTATAGTATTTAGGCTATAATTTAAAAACTGTAATTTAAAATATATGATGATAGGCATAGTATTGTATTTTGCCAACATAGTAAAGCTAAAGGTTACAGACACAATGAGAGAGATCTTTTAATTTTGTGACAACGTCACATGAAAAATGTCTGAAGACCAATTTCTGTCAGCCTGTTGTTCATAAAAAATGCTAATATTATAAATAATTATAACATAATAATTTAATATATTAGGTAGTTTGACGTAGGCCTATATGTTTTATTTAGCCTATCTGTGGCACTAAATTATTCTTCATGAGCCTAATTACTTGGCCATGTTACTTGAAACATAGCATGTTTTATCCTTTATTAGAGGATTAGCCTATTGTTATATTAGAATATTGGGTTGTAAATTTTCATATATTTTTTTAATATGCATTTGAAGCGCTACACATATGAAAAGGTGAACAGCAGGTTAAAGACTATAAGCCCTGTTATTGAATTTTACGTCAGGTGATATTTGCATTTAATATCCCTCCGCCACACATCGGCCTGCCATATTGTAACTGTGACAGACAGGCTTAAAGGGCTGTAATTGCAATCGCATTGAACCCCAAAAGCTTTTATTGTCAGAGTATGATTAGACACACACACACACACACACACACACACACACACACAGCTGTAACCAAGCTTATTTTAGACTTTGGATGTAGCCTATACTTTTATACATCTCCTGCAAAAATCACCACGGATCTGTAGGCTTACATTTAGGGCTCCATGCCTTTTAACCAGTGACGCTGCCTGATGGTGGTGATGGTGCTGGCTGTAGAGATGGTGAATTAGAGCAGGCATGCGCGCTCTGGTAGGTGAATGTGAGCCATTCAAATTTCCATATATGTCCTGTCACAAGGGACCCCCCCCCCCCCCCTTCCTCCCATACCCCTTCAAACACACACACACATACACCCACCCCCCCCGCCTCCCTCCTTTCTTTGTTCCCCTCCGATGATTCCCTCTGAGCTCCCCACAGGACAGAGGGAAGCGAGAAACCACACCACTGCCACCCAGCGGCCGCGGAGGCGCATTTGACCGTGCGCGCGTACTCTTTGTTGTTAGTCCCAATCTCCGTGCATTTCTATCAGCGCGTATTTAAAAAAAAAAAAAAAAAATAAGCCGCCGGAGCCTTTTACAACTTTGCCACATTTTACAAGCATATTCATGCACAAGGCCGCTCTCTCCCGCCATTTTGCATTCAGTGTGTCGGCTCGACCCGGCCGCTGCTGCGCCGACACACCCAGGGGCCCTGTTGAAGTGTCCTTGAGCAAGACACTGACCCCATGCTGACCTCTGGGGGGGGGGGGGGGGGGGGGGGGGGGTTTGTCCTTCTGAGCTGATTATCATCGGAGGGATGCATCTGCACTTCTTCCTTTCACCACTATATCTGAGGGATTACTAATCAAAATGATCATATAAAGAGTAGCCTACAATATAGGCTCTGCATGACAACAATTTAATTAGCTCTATATATAGGCCTAGCCTAGTTAATGGGGTACTTAACAGGCAGACGTTAATTACAGATTTTATTTCTGCAGGGCATCCTCTCTTGTCTGCGCCTTAAAATGGGATTAATCAATCATATTGTTGCACATTCAATTCAATCTGCTAATACAAACGGTTTCATATACCTTATTTATTTGTTTGTTTATTATGCTTGTATGTAATTTATTATTCCATAATTTGTGATGTATGTAGGCAGTTCAGAAGAAGTGCTCTTAGAAACAGAACATTCCAGGAAATAGGATGATCAGTAAAATACATAATTTCAACGTCATAAAAGCAGCACAGTGCGTTCGTGTGAAGGGAAGGGAAGGAGGGGATGGGAGATGTTTTTCCAATAGGGGGCAGAATCACTCTGCAAAAAAAAAAATCTCTCTCTCATTCGCTCACTCTTTCTCATTGTCCCTTTCTGCATCGCGTGCGCAAAAATGCACGCACTCAGAAGCGCAGACATGCACACTGCCAATGCTTTAGGATCTGTTGTTTTCACCTCCTGCCGGCTGCCTTGAAAATGACCTTTAAATAGCCTTATACTAATTTGAGCTCGGTGTGTGTGCTGTTTGTTTAACAAATCAACTTTTGAGCCAGATCAGAGAAATTCACTTCCAGGGTGCCTCGTCTATTTTAGCAAATGAAGCAGAAGGTTGCTGGGACCCCAACACCTAAAACGTTAAACAGATTAAACAGACTTGATGCTTATCAAAGTGCAAAAGCAAGTTGTCTTTCCTCCGGAGAGCTGACATTAAGTTCTCCTCTAAGATTGCTGGAATTAGTTTAAACTTAATATAATAACCACATTTTTTTGTCTCCTAGGGGCCTCATGGTTACATCGAGGTCCTGACCCCGGAGCTGGTTGCTTGGGAGTTGTGGTTTCATGCTCTTTCATGCTTATAGCTAAATCACAGAATGAAACCGTCAACATTAGTTAACTGAGTTAATATTTTGCCACATGCCATTTATTTCTCCCACGTTTGAGTGTAATTCATAAATTGTTCACGTAATAAATAGCCTATTAAATGCATATTTCAAGTAAAGACTTGATCTTGCACTTCCAAAACAAATTTTAGATTATAAAAAGACCAAAACATGCCTCTGAAAATCTCTTTTGCTTCACTAACAGCCACCTTTGGGTGCAACCAGAAGGAAAACATTTTCTAGGTTAAACCCTTTAGTTTAACAGACATTTCGACGCTCAGACAAACAAAGTCAATCAGCTTCCTGTTTATTTAAAATGGAGCAGCCGCTGCTCGAAGATAAAAGGTATATTTGTTGAATTTTCAGGCTTTGCAGTCACAAGCTGGACCGAGGTTTTTGGACCATTTTGTCCTTTTGTGTCTCTCAGAGATGGCGATATGGACAGCATGATGATTAGAGTCACTATCTGCCATAGTTCTTCTTTTATATATTCAACAATAGGCTACGTTCTTGCTGAACATATGTGATAGGCTATCTGTAAGTAATCTGCGGGGGGCTTCCTATTGGCGACGCCACCCAGTGGGGGGCGCCAAAATTGATTTTTGTTTTTAATTTTGACATGGAAAAAAAAAGACATCTGATATTTGTGTTGATTAGGCTACTTATTAGCTCAAGTTATTGTATGTAACATGCGCATGCAGTACATTTACCGTAGAGCTGTTAAAAAGATCTAAAAACTAGCCTACATGTAGACTATAAAAAATAATGAATAGTTTTGATTCAAACGATTTTGGGGGTAGCTGTTTTTATACATTTTTTAGAAATTTATTTGTATGTACAACATCCATCCATATCAGGTAAAATAGATCATTGTAGGTTATGATTAGGCAACAATTAAAACACATTTTTATTAATCTCTTTATTTGCAAATGGCCATAATTTGTAGGAGAACGTTCTTTTAGCAAACCCTTTACAGTCCGTGTGCACTCTTCTTCTAAGGAAAATAACTTTTTTTCTCTGGAAGTCAGGTTCTTCCTTCAGACAGACAAACTGAGAAAGTCATCATTTCCACATCACAAAACTATGACATGTGAATCTACTAGCACCATGATTATTTGCATATTGTAGGCAACAGCAGCCACTTGCTAAAAAAATGTAACAAGAGAACAATTAAATATCACCATTGTCTTATTTACTTGAACGTGCTGAAAGTTACTGCAATGTACAACGTAGACTATATCTCAGCCATGTATCACCAATCCTAAACGTGATTTGGGGGATCGTTAAAGGCATTTAGCAGTTTTACTGTAGCTGTCTTGTCAGTGTAAAATGAGCACAGCTCAGGCATCTTCGGGACTCATAGAAACCTGAACCAAGAACTTAGCTTATAACAAACTGTAAACTGTAGATGCGGCTGCAGCGTTCATGGCACAAGAATATAATAAAGGTTAAGGTGGGTCACCTCTGGGATCGCCGGGAAAAGGCAATTAATCTACATGTAGGCCTAACTTCTTCTCATAGAAGGAGAAATGTTACAGGGTGGATATTGCAGTAGCCAGACACACAATAGTGGTCAATTACAGCCTTTTAAATAGTGGTGTATACACGTGCTCTGCAGGTCGTGAATCTTTTGGACCCTTCATGTTACATATGAATCCATTCACGCTCTGAAATGACTGATTCTTTGGTAAAATTCCGTTGGTTTTACTGTTATCATATAGGCTAAAGCTTAAAAAGAGGAAAACAAGCCACAGTCCGCAGAAACAGGCCTCGACTCATCAATTTATTTTACAAATCCTCACTCAATCCAGAGATATGGCATTTATTCTATTGATATGTTGCCCTGATGTTTTTTCTTTTGGAAATAAAAAAAACCTGGAAAGCACAAAATAAAAGATAAAAATGTAACAATCTGTCAATGACCGTCGTTGCAATAAACTGAACATGCATACACAACCAGTCCTATTAAAACAGCCTGTTCAAACCAGTAAGTGTTCCACTGTTAATACATCTCCGTCTTACAAGCTGGTTTTGAAAAAGTGTTCCCATGTTGTTGTCAATGCACACATTTCCCAAGGTCATATTACCGCAGCGTCCTCTTAAAGGGGATGTTTCCAGTTTTGTCATTGTTGGTATATAAAGACATTTAGTGGAGGGAAATAATAGCTTAGACCAAAGTGATTGTTCGATTGTTTTCACCTTCAGTCAACCAAGGATTAATAACAAGGCAGAAAAGCTGAATAAAATAAAACAGAATAGATTTTTAATAGGTATGCAGATCAGCGTGCCTTTTTAGTTTTTTCGCGGGGGGGGGGGGACAAAACGTTATTCAAACAACATCTGTCAGCCTACAGCAGAAGCTGTCCATCATTTTTCATATCATTAGACCTGTGAAGATCATTAGGCTATAGGATGTGCAGCTCAGCTGAATGAAACTTTATCAAACATTTCCGGGTTTTGCAAAGGTCTTACAACTGAAGCTTATCCAGTTATCACATCAAAATGGAGACATCAGCGCATGTTTAACTTCTATTTAACACCTTTGATAGTTTTCAAAGTTTCCTATTGCCTGCAAGAGGTCAAAGGTTAACATTAACACTAATATTTGGACAGATCATGCATGTCTCAACAATTCAGAGATTTTTGTAGGATCTCTTTGTACACCTTTGTCAAAATACTATAGCCTACATAAAGATGTAAAAAGAAGTGTCTTCATAATGGTGGCAAATATGATACAGGATCAGCTGCCCGATTTCCCCTCTGACAATGGAAGAATGTGTTGTTGAACAGAGGCAACACAATAAGGAAAAGGAAACGTTGACCTGTGATCAATTGAACAGATTAAGCTGAGGGTGATATTGAAAAATAAGTTAAACTTGTAGAAACAGATATTGGGGTAACTGTATATAGCCTAGAAAGTGTTCATTTGTGTGGTTGTATTGCTTTTAATACATCCTTATTCACATAGTCAGTTATCAGTTATATTTCTTAGCACTTTTATTTTGAAGGAATTAGATAAACCTTTTGAGAAACTAATAGGTAGATTTCATTAATATATGATACTGCAGCATATGACCATATACAATATGTTTGAAATGGAGACATGCAAATCAATTTTGACATCATGCTCATGACGCAGGGGGAAAATAATGATGTAGCCTAACATGAGGGAGACTTGGTGACGACGGGATGCACATCGCGATGAGAGACACAGGCTACATTGGAGGCATAACGAAACAGCAGGGAGAGAGTGAAGGCTAATCTATTTCACAACCCGACATGGAGCCGAAATGGACTTTGGACAAAGCGCGAAGTCAGAGGTCACTCCGATAGCTGCTGCGTGTGTGGCCGTGCCACACATCGGCAATCCTCCTCATTACTGAACGACAGGCTGACGACGGTCTCGGTAAGAGGATATGATGCAGCCTAAAATTAGTATTGCACTTTATAAAAAGCAGTGCATGCCGCAGCGACAGGCAACATTTGAAAACAATAAATACCCCCCCACACACACACACACACAAACACACGAGTTTAACCCGATAACTGCTGCAATAAAATGTTCAAGAACTGCGCAGAAGCTCATAATGCCAGATTTAATAGACACGTGGGGATCTTAACTACGCTGAAGAGTTACAGTGTAAACATGAAAGTGTAAATGAAAAATAAAAGAAGCAAATATTGCAGAAACATTTGCCTCAAAGGGGAGATTTCTTTGGACACTGCTCCTCTGAAATATGCACTTCTTTGGGTATTTCTCTAAAGAGAAATATAGTGCCCATGTACGCCCCACGATGACCTAAATGTTTATTGTGATTTTTGTTCTGATAGTTTGGGGAAGCTTTGCATCACAGTGAAGAGCACTTTGCACTGCTATAGCATGCAGTCCTACTTTTAATAATGCACTTTTTTATGCAAAAGTGAATTTCCTTTCTCTACAGAGTTAATTGTCATGAGTCTAGACTGCATCGCACACTGATTACACATGTTTTAGCTGACATAATGGAAATTTAAAAATGACCCAATCTGCTCACTAAAACTCCACCTCATGACTGCCTCAGGAAGTTCCCCACATGAAAAACCACAAATGCAGATGAATAAAACAGAATCATATCAACATGGCGACTGAATTAAATTGTAACAGCCATGGAAACATGATCAGTGCAGCAAAACTGCAAAGGCCATGCTTTGGTGATTAAAAGGGCTTGTGCTGACTTCACTTTAGACAAGGCAAGACATCGTTAAAATAAATAATTAATATATATATAGGCTATATTTACAAGTTGTGCATCTTATCAACTGTCTTTATAATCCCTTATCTCCAGGGAAAACTAATAAGGCACATTAAGTTTGTTTTCTTCAGGGTACTCAATGAAAAGAGGAAATAATATCAACATGATGACTGAGTTCACCTGTAAGAGGTTTCAGTAGACACACCGCTGTATAACCGCAAAACTGACTCAAACTGTATAGACAATGCTTTTGAAATTAAACTGTAAAGTGTACAGTACAGTGGGTGTTCAAAATGAATACCTTGTATCAGTTTCACTTCATCTCATATGATGTGTTTTAACAGAAGAAACCATTGAGGGATGTTGGCTATTGCCTGGTTCTAGCTACTCAGTGTGCTTAAGCAAAGAGTGTCCCTGGGTTTACCCTCAGTGTGTCTCGGTAATGACAATGCTCAACAGCCCATAAACCAAATATTATTTTATAGGATAAAACTGGCTGCTACCTGTGTGAATATAGCCTACTTGTGTGGGTAAAACCTGTCAGTCTGTGAAGAATATGTATGTTCCAGTTAACTTAAATATACAGATAAGATAAAAAAAAAGTAGCATATCTCTCATTTACTTGAACCTGGATGTTCCTAATATCCTAATTTTTAACATGAACATGCCCTTTCTGTTTTAGGCTATTTGTTTGCTTTTTCAAACTCCAGTGCACAAGTTCGTCTTTAGCCTCTATGGCGCACAGTGCGCTTATAGGACGAGGGAAACATCGCAATAAGAAAACCACTAGGCTACATGCGAGAAGCTCCCCAACATTCTAGCTACTTGACGATCCCCCAGTGATTTGTCGTCGTTTGCCAGCTCCAGCTTCGGGTATTATCGCTCAGCCCTCTGCTTCTCCGCACTCAGCGCATCAGCTGATCCGTCACGTGGTCTGGCGTCGTGGGTGAAGGTTTGCAAAATGGAGTTGTCTGAGTCTGTGCAGAGAGGGCTACAGTCTCTCGCCGACGCGTCCGCCTTCGACCAGAGCAGCTTCCCGGTGCTGGTGGACGTGTCTTTCCGGAGTCTGCTCTCCTCTCACGCCGACCCTGCAGTCCTCGGTGAGCCGCTGCTGCTCTCCTCCGCCGCCGCTTTTGTCTTCCTGCCGCTGCTTCCGGTTTCTCTCCGTGTGGATGTGTGGAGGAGTTGCCTAGATGTTTGTAGTTTAATACGGCGCTGCTGCGTGCCTCTGTTGCTCTAAACCGGTTCCCCCGTGTTTATATTACAATCTTTAATGAGGCGAAGTGGTTGATCAGCAGACAGTGGCGCTGGGCTACAGCAACCTTAGCCTTCTCTGCTGCCTGCTTTACATTCAGCAGCAGTCACACAATCACACGGCCACTCGGGGTGCCTTTTGTCATTTAAACTGCCACCAAGTCTATTCAGCATGTTAGAAAGACTGTTAGGCTATTTTAATCACCATTAGTCAAAACTAATCATGGATACACATCCGATTGTTCGCTTTAATCGATCACAGCAGATCTGAAACCAGCAGTCCTCTGTGTAGCCTATTGCTAATTTTGCTCTGGATAGGCTAAATATACCTAAATGATGCGAAATGACAGCAGCAACCTCGTGCAATAGGTAGCCTACAGCTCCTGCACGACTGCTTCGCTTGTTTTCACAATCCATGTGTTGTCCAACTCTGTGCAGCATTCCGCCTCTGTTTTTAATAGCAGAATTATTTAGAAAGTGAAATGTTCACCAAGCAAACAAACAAAGACCCCTGGCTGATGCAGCTGAGGGGCCCATTCGCATGCAAATCATCATTGATTCCCATTCTACTCGTCAATCTGGAGAGCACGAGTATGGCTATGGATCGGAAATCTACATCATCTAAAGCAATCAAACGCGCCTGTTACGTCCATAGAGAATAAAGGATTCGTGGTCAACCTGCAGAGTGGCATCCTCATGCCGTGTTATTTTTATTTTTATTTTATTTTTTGTGGTTGCAGATCATCCCGAGCTGAAGCAGATCGACCAGATCTTGCTCAAACAAAGTCACACTGCAGCGACCACCTTCATACTGGAGGCGGTCAAACAAAACGCCGACAAGTCGACGATAAGGTAGGCTAAGCGCCATCTGACATAAGGTTTCCTGTAACATCACGTTACTTCCAGCTACACACGCTCGAGGCGAATTTATAAAAATAGTTGTCTGTTTATGGCTATGAAAATTGTGCTCGTATCGCACAGGAAATATGTTCCTCTAGTGCATGTTTTTTGCACGCTTCTAACCTGTAATAAACATGCAACACTATGTGACCAGCTGATTGCATCTCCCTATAGAGACCAGGAACCTGTCAGAGATTACAGCAATCATTTAAATGAATTAGGCCTAGATAAACTATGTGGAAATATTGTATTATTTACTGTAAAACTACAAGTAAATGGGTATAAAACAGCATAGTCTGGGTTTAAGATGTGATTCGCAGGGTTGTTATTGAAATGTGTAAATTAGCCATGCTTTTGTTTTGCTCTGAACGTGTGTCCCAGATATGTAACTAACAGCAACAGATAAACAAAGAATTTACATGATCAACTTTTAAAATGAATGTGCCTGCAGGTTTTATGGAACAGCAATTGGATGGAAATCAATTAAAGTAATTTGTACTGTGGTTACATTTGAAATATCTGAATGGATCTAAAA
Source organism: Micropterus salmoides (assembly GCF_014851395.1). Lineage (NCBI taxonomy): Eukaryota > Metazoa > Chordata > Actinopteri > Centrarchiformes > Centrarchidae > Micropterus > Micropterus salmoides. The sequence goes on along the minus strand of NW_024040040.1, from coordinate 38,397,077 downwards.
TACAGTTTAAGTGTCACAATTGTCTGTCTGCATTGCTTTTTTTGTCATTGTCTGGTGTTTATAATTAGAGAAGGGAATGTGGTATAGGCTTATCATTATCAGAGTTGGGTGTTAAGGATATAACAGAGCAACAGTCAAGTACTGTAGGTGTGCATGTGTGTGATCATCCAACAAACAAGCACCAGTGTAATTCCTTAGGCTTCTTTTACTCCTTTAAAAAATGTCTCTACATTCTGCATCACAAATGTGATTACAAACACGTGTAAACATGTCCAAAAATATGAAACCTTGACAGTTTTAAAAAGACTGTAAAGTAAACGCAGTTTTGTGAAATCCACTGCTAATCAAAGTGTTTGTTTTGTTCTTACAGCTCCTCCCTTGACGAACTCACATTCAGTGCAGAGAGAATAGAAATATTCTATAGCACATATCAGGTGCCAGTTCAAACACTGTTGCATTTATTAAATCTGATGTTTTTTTTCCCTTCTAACTGCGGCTGACTTGCCTGTAACTCGTCGATGCATGCTCTGCTTTACAGAAACATAAAAAAGAACTGGAGCGTTTGTTAGCAAGGTAAGTCTGAGCGCTGTCAGCGGGGAAGAAATTTGAGGATGTTCCTAGTGAAAAAGTTCAACCAGACTGATCATGTCCCCAAGATGAAACTGGAACTTAAATTAGATTTTTTTTTTTTCAAGCTGCAGAATTATTTGTTTGTATTATCTGATCGACTTTGCTCATCCATGGGAACAAACTGAAAAATAAAATCGACTCAACATCACCAAGAATGATACCAGATGTGTCCACGTTAATACAGTTTTGATACAGCCTTAAAGTATCGGATTGGCTTTACCCAAATCGAGGGAAGAGCACGCAAGTTGTTGCTGCAGCCCTCTGAGGTCTTTTGCGTGTCAGGACTAAAAGGTCAAGCAGTGTGATTAATTGCAATGTAAATGCTGCTTTATGACGCGCCATAAACAAACGATCTTTGTGAATTAGAAACATAGTCTGCAGATTGACTCAGAACAGTCGCAAACAAATGATGAATTCATAAAACACGGAAAGTCTTTTAATCCCACACACACAAGAAAGTATGATACACAAAACTTTGGGATATGTGCGGGTAAATAGCCCGAAGTGGCATTTATTGAATATTGAATTCTTCAGAGAGTTGGTAAAAAATGATCACAGGAACAGCTACACATTTCTGCTTTTTTTTCTCCTTGACTTGATCCTGATTGCCCACAGCGACAGGACCGTTAAATTAATGCTGGTGTATATATATATATATACACAATGTCTTTTCTGCCATCCTCTTCTAGCATAGGAAAGTCTCTGCCTCAGATTAACGACGTTTCATGGCGTCTGCAATACCACATGAAGGTAGGCTACATGAGACGTGGAAGTTTTGTCTTTGTGTTGCACAGTGTCTTGCGTCAAACTAAAATGTGCCCCCCCCCCCCAACAGAACGGACAGGTCGATAAGGTCAACGAGCCTTTCTACTCCATTTCATTGAACACTGAGGTAAGATTCGGACACGTTTTGATGTCACTACTTGCATGCATTTTCCTGGATGCGGCGCCTTTCCGTGCGTAAAACAATGCTCATGTTTGTTCCTTCTTTTTGTTAGAATGAAGGATCATCGGAAGATATCAACTTCACCTGCACCATGGAGCAGCTACAGGTAGAAGGAGTTGCTGTGGTGCCTTTTTATCGACGTCAATTTGCTCCCAATCCGTCATTTTTATTCCAGAGACAGACCACCTGCAGTTAGCCTTCGTCATAACGAGCTATTATCACCACATTCATCGACAATGAAAGAGGTCGTGTCATTGCTTTAGGGTAGCCTACTTTCCTCTTCAAACTGGGCAACATCCGCAGAAAAATACACGTGTTAAATTGTATCATTATATCCGACATAATAAATGAAGTTACTTTCTGCACATGAAATGGATTTCCATTGCTGCAGCTGAGCCAATCCTTAAATATAAAATAAACAGAAGCGGATAGATTGTGTTGATGATGTATTAAGTTGACCTAATATTTTAAAAAGTATTATATGGACGTGTCGTCAATAAAGCCTTTATAAGATGATTATTATAGATGTATATAAGATGATATTGGGACATACAGTCTAAAGTACTAATTCAATTTCATTCTTAATTAAAACAGTAAAATCCATAGCCTGAATGTTATTTCTTCAGTTGATATTTGAGGTCATAGTTCTGCCGGACTTTTTTTTTATTTTTATTTTTTATCCCTATTGAAAGTGATCAATGGCTTGTTTGCAGGATTTGGTGGGAAAGCTCAAAGACGCTGCCAAGAGTGTGGAGAAAGCCAGTCAGATGTGATGCCGGTGTCCAGTTTCCTCGCCTCTCCCGCAGCACAAAGCACTGAACTTCAGCGGTTTCCAGCGGCATTGCTCACCTCTTTGTAGCTTCTTTTGTACCTTGAGATTGACGTGACACGTTTACGCACACGAGACAATTATCATTCCAACTTGTGTTTCAATAAAACAGAGAAATAAAACCCCCACCTCATTCTTTGAATCATTTCATGGCTCGGCAAAGCCTACTCACACTGATCCAGATATGTTGCTCGTCTTTGAAGGGAATTTCAATTTCGTGGGAGGAAATATATTTAATAAATACTGTTGATGCCATTGTCATATTGTAGGTTTTGTCTGAAACATTTAGGTTGAATATGGAGCCGGTGAAGTAACTGCATTTCCTCTTCCAACCCTTACCAGCCTGATTAGTATTTTTGCCATAGTTGCATGACAGCAGTGTATTTTGTTTCCGGCAGCATTTGTTGCAACAAGAGGCTCAGCCCAGCTTCTTCTGGAGGACCCGGGCTGGTGGGAGCTATTTATGAAAGACGACTAGCAGCGATCCAGCGATTTTTTTTGTCTAAATTTCTCTGAGATTTTTGGTCCCCTTTTAGGTTTTCTAAAGCGTTCTGCATCCACCTCAGCCGAAAGTTCAAAGCTCTTCAGCTGAAGCACCACGGCGGGTCAGATTCCAAAAACATCCGAGATGCCTTTACTTTCTGCGGCGCTGACTGAAGGATAAAAACTCCAATTCATCAAGTTTTTTTTTTTAGATATCATGACAGCATGTGACAAAGGTTTGACACCAGAGCCATTCGTCACGTTTTAACCAAGTGCGTGGGTTTTTTTGAAGCAACGCTTAACGGAGATCAATAAGGTAGCCTATAGCTGTGTGGTGCTCCGATTGACTGCGTGTTCTAGTGAGGGCTATAAAGCATTTTGACGGCCAAAACGACACGAAAGTGCGTGAGTGCCTGTGCTTCAGTTATTTTTAACATCAAAGAGACGAGGGCACACCATCAGTAGCCTGCTTTCTATAGACGCCCCTATGATCAAAGTGCCATTTGAGCAAAGTATGCACATTAGTTCACGGGTTCTACCCTTTTGTGGTGAAAAGCGTATTAAACTGTATGAATGTGCATTATAGGTTATTTTAAATCATGCGTCATACATAAGTAAAACCAGAATACACCGACAGTAATTTTCTATGCGCCCTTAAGCTGGTGCTGGTGACATTTCAGCTCAAGTAGAGAACAAACTGCTGAGTTGTTTATGAGATTTGTGTTTAAAATGCTATTAGAATGTACGTGTGTGTGTTTTATGTTATTTTTTTAATCATGCGTAGTAGATTAAGAGAACAGCATACACCGACAGTAATTCCTAGGCACCCTTAAGCAACGAGACCACGTGACCAAAGCGGGGCGGTCGAACTACAAGCCATTTTGGGGACGGTGTCAGTTTCCACAGAGCACACACACACTGCTGCATTTTACTGGGGGCGAAGCGGATATTTTGGAGGCAAAGTTGTCGGTGCCGAAGTGGGAGCCTTCCCGAGCCGAAGCCGGACGACTGGGATCTCTTGAAGCCGCGGATCGGATACGCACACGGCGCGCAGGCGGCGAGGAAGAGAGGAGTTTCATTCGCACATCTGAAATGCGCTCCGGTCCGCCGTGCGCTCTCCGCCACTGACAGCGTCTGCAGCCTGCTTCAAGATGGCGGCTCGACTCCTATTCATTTTCTGCTGATCGCCTCCCAACTTTCATTGTCTATTCGCCTGAAGACCCACCGATTTCCAGCCGAGCCTCCAGGTATGCCTTATTCGATATCGTCTCTAACTAACGGGGGCAGAAGGCGAGGTTTGGGGTCGGTGCTTTTGTGTATTTCTACGCGCTGATCCAGCGGTGGATGTGGAGCTTTCAACGGTGGCTGCAGCGATCACCGACGTGGAGCTCCGTGTGCGTCTGCACACCACTTTTTTTTCGGGGGGCTAAAAGATGTTCCCTGTTCGGCCACAAAGAGGAATTAAGATCCTCACGCAGCCGGTGTTGCATTATCTAGCATTCAGCAATCTGTCTGTATAAGTTGATCGCGTTTGGGGTTTGCCTTGTGTCGTTTGGATTTATGTAAAGTGGGAGATCTCGGGCGAACCAGGCTGTGTTGGCTGAGATGTTAACAGCAGCAAGTGCTCCAAACGGTCCTTGTGTGCCCATATTTCCATCCAGCGTCATTATTTTATAGAGTCGGGGTGTTTGGAGTGTTGTGAACTGGGCGTGATGTTGGTTTAGGGCGTATGTTACCATATGTGGTATTTATTAACTTAAATTGGATTGGTCCCGTCAACGTGACAAGGAGGCAAACCATTTCAACTGTGCATAAATGTTTCATGATTGCTGCTCGGTAAACACTGGACCATCGGTGATCGCGCACTGTGGCTGTTTATCTCCTGGTGTATGATTATCTTTAATTAAAAGGGTGGTTGTGTTTTTGAGAAATTAAAAAAAATGTGGGCGACACGTCGGCCAAGATACAAAAGCCTGGTTGTGTCTCGCAAGCAGCCAAAGTATCTGTACAATGTAGCCTATCTTTCATATCTGCTCTGGCCAGCATAGACTGTTTGTTTGTTGACATTTAAGCACATAGATTTCCATATTTTCACCTTCATACGTAAATGCTCGCGCACTATGTGGCTCTGAATCTGGTGATGAAGGACAGACAGACACGAGCCAGGGCTTCTGCCTCTCGGGGGTGTGTGGGGGATAAAAAAAATTATCATTTTGCTTATGAATGCTGGTGGAGTCCCTGTGTGTGCTTAATTGGTTAAAATAAATGTATTTCCCCCCTCTCGGATTTGCAGGATGACAGCCTCACGGGTCTGTGGGTATAGACGTGACAATGTAGCCTAACATACTGGATAGTTTACAGTGCGCTGTGAGCACAATTTAACACACCAAATGAAAGTGCTTCTTGTTTATACTGACCTGAATACGTTTCAGCCATGTGGTCAATTAGGAATCTCCAGTTAGGCCTATTTATTTCAAGATTTTCTGAATTGACTGACAGCGATTAATATGAGGACTTGTTTTGTCCCGTTGCCTTGTTTTAATTGGGTTATTTCCAGCTGCTGTTGATTTACGTGTAAGGGGGACCTTAAAAGGAGCAACTGGTCTGAGCAAGAACCTAAGGGAAATCTCTTCATTTGTTGTTGCTTTATTGAGAGAATTAAAGGTTCAGTAGCTTCTGAATTAATTGGCCGACCTCATAATTAAACCTGTCTGAATATATGAGGTAGGCTACATATAGCCTACCTCAGTCAATGTTGTATTCAAAACTGAATCCTTAATGAGAGTCTTGAACAGGATTTAGTCTATAGCCTATCCTAGATTTGTGCTCCAGCCATTTAGCAGCATTCGTTCCCAGTGTGAATGAACTCATGCGCTTTTGGATTTCTTGAGTGACTGACTTGAAGTCTCAAAGTGTGCATGCAGCTCCTGCAGGACAGAGTGAGAGCAGTTGTCCAAACACAAGTCAATCGATTAATAATGGCGCAACAGGCTCCCTGCTTATAGGCTATGTAGACATTATCCATCATGATCCATGTGTTGGGCATCCTTTGAAAATGAGTCGCTGTCTAAACGTCCCTGCAGTGGTCCGTTCAGAGACGGCCAGGAGAGGTCGGCTGGAGCATTGGAACCGGCCGGGGACTCGGGCACGGTGCCGACTGTGGCTCCGTAAAGTAACGGGGTGGGTTCGAGGCTGGACAGGCTGGCTGTCATCCAGTGTTTAAAGAGGGTTCCCTCCTCATGTCCAGTCTGTAAGCTACACGAAGACTTTTTAATGGGTGTTTTTGTTTTTTCAAATGACAGTAAAGGGCGCCCAGAGAGTCCTCATAGCAACGCTTTTATTATTAAGCGCCGACAAGTGTGTCTTATGGCTCGTAAATACTGGATTAAATGGGAAACGATGGTAGGCTACTTTGGCATTGGAGAACTTATTTCACCGTTTGTGTTTATGCGTTTATAAACTTAAATGCCCATTGGCGCAAAGTATAGACACTGTTGACGTTTAATAGAGGGGCGGTGTGTGTTACTTTAGTTGATAATATGGATAGTATGAGCCCAATGTGCGCTTCAGCGCAGCCGCTGCTGTCTGGCCATGTTGGTGCTGCACGGTGCTGATTATCGCGCACACGCCGTGAAAAAACACGGCGCAAAGAGAGCCACAGTAAAGCCGAGCTTATTCTCCGAGTGGGACACTTATTTCTCCTCCTTGTAGTCCGTAAAGATTTGGGAAGCTCGTGTAAACGCCCCTGATACTGGTTTTATTTGCCCCCCTTTGAAGGAAACCCCGCAGCCCGCTGTAACGACACGGGATTTTTCCCCCTCTACAAAATGGCAGCCGTGCTGTCGGCAGCCTGGCAGTCCAGCGGCTGTCTGTGTGCGCGGAGGGACGGGGAGCCTCCGGTCCCTCCTTGTTCCCGCTCTGGTCACCGGCAGCTCGCTGTGCTGTTGTTTTGGTTGGAGATGCTGGCTTGTTCTGGTGACTGGCGAGCAGCCATGTGGGCTAAAAAAGCAAAAGGAGTTGCCATAGAAACGCTCAGGTTTCCCCCATAGCCTGTGTGGCACACCTGACGCAGTGAATGGGTGTCTCCTATCATTTCCCTTTCACCCACACTCACCCCGGGGCGCCACAGATCGCGCACCTAATATTATTTCCCAGACGAATTTCTCCGTTTGGATCTGGTTCTAAAGAGGTGTCAAAAACTAATTCTTTACATTTTTTATTGAGAGAGAGAGAGAGAGAGAGAAGCTGCAGACGCATATGTTTTGTTTTATAATCGTTAGTCTATTGTCTATCTTGCTCTGAACTGTCTCGACGTTTGCTTCTATAATTTAAAACTAGTAGCACCCATCCCCTACTTTGCTGTGCCCCTTTTTTTTGTCTTTTTTTTTTTTTTTTTTGGAGCTGATGAATCTTTTTTGTTGTTGATGGAAGCTCGTTTATGGCTGGACCTGCGCTTCTCTGACGTCGCCATGTGTTTTAAACGCTGCAGATTTAAAATGAAGTGAGGGAGAGGAGCTTTATCGATCGCCCAGTGGAAATGATTGATTTATGATTATTCACTGCGCCTCGGTCAGGTGACTCTGTGGCGCTATCAATCTGCCACCAAGCTCCTTCCCCTGTTGGTTTTTATTGGATTAGCATAAAACATGATGTTGCTTTAACGCAGTCAAACAAACAGCAGTCCCCCCCCCCAAATGGTCTGACCTGCGATGTCAAGGCAACCTGCAGCCCTCTGATGCCTCCACGCCTGCAGTGCATGCATTGTTTAGACTTTTTCTTTTTTCCCCCTGGCAGGATTGTTGTTCCTGTCTGTCAACATGCATCGGACGACCAGGATAAAGATCACTGAGCTCAACCCTCACCTCATGTGCGTCCTGTGCGGAGGATATTTCATAGACGCAACCACCATCATCGAATGTCTCCACTCATGTGAGCAAAATGACACTGAAACAATAGCTCTTTCGTTGTGTGTGTGTTTTCGGAGGTGTTAACATGAGACGTGAAAATATGTTGCAGCAAGTTATAGCCTACAGAAATCTGTCTGACATGTTTCCCTGCACATACACGTTGATTTTTTTTTTTTTTTAACTGCTCAGAGCTGCAGCGTTAATGAGGAACTCTCACGGCAACAACTCCTTATTAAACCAGCTTCAGCTTCACCAGCTCAGATTCAGGATATCCTTTCAGACGTCATCTAACATTAGCAGGGTTTTCTTCTTTCTTTTTTACTTCCCTGTGCAGTTTGCAAGATGTGCATTGTGCGCTACCTGGAAACCAGCAAATACTGTCCAATCTGTGATGTACAAGTGCATAAAACCAAGCCTCTGCTCAACATTAGGTGAGAACTATGGTTACTGAATGTTCTGCCATATTCTGCATCTTAATATAATAAAATAGAGAGATATAATTTTTTTTTTAGGCAAAGGAAGCCTTCTTTCATGGAGTAAACAAACTGTGTGTTTTGTGCCTCATCATGGGTTGAATTGATGCACCTCAGTATGCTTTTTATGTTCTTTCTAATATATAAATATTTCATATTTATTTATTGGTAATACTATGCAGCTGCAACAATAGCTTGAACTGCCTTTGTTTCCTGTTTTCTTGCCCTTTTGTGGTTTTCCCCTTTGTTTCCATACTGAGCAGCTGGATCAGCCAGTAATTAGTTTTAAATATTTCGGCATAAGGGACGCTTGCATAATATATGTGAGATTTTCCACAGCCTTGAATGCCACTTAAAAATGTCTATTGAATGTCCTGTGTATTGCACACAGGCTGTATGTGTGCTTTAATGCAAGAAAAGAGTATTTAGGAGTGTTACAGCATAAGCATACTTCATCTGTCTTAATAGGAACGATTCACCATGTTTTTCTATTTTTGACTGCATTTGTTAAAAATCCCAGTATCTCAATGACTTGACTGAAATTTCGCTTCCTCTCTCAAGGTCTGACAAAACTCTACAGGACATTGTGTACAAGCTGGTCCCCGGTCTCTTCAAAAGTAAGACGGTAGAACCACCTCTGTAGCTTAACGTGGGCTTATACTTTCACTTTGCTTTCGCACACTTTCTCTGTACCTTTGTTTTTCATTAGATGTTTTATCCGTAGTCAGCCAGCAGATCATATCTGCTGTTAGCATCATCTCATTTGGTTGTTTTTGTTACTTTGGAGATGGAGTTGCTGCTTTTGTCTTGTGCTACACCAAATATGCTGTTGATCAAAGCTCTCAAAATATATCAGGCAAAACTCCACTTGTTTTCATTTATATCATGTACACTCCTATAAGGTAGCATGTGCTGGTAAAATGGAAGTTTGGCAGCTTCTGATGCACATCTAATTTTGCTGTAGTTTGTTAAAATAATTCATAATGGAATAAAATCAAATGTATTGATCAAATCATTTTGTGAATTTTTACATCCCTGCCACTATTCCAATGTCATTTATCCCATTGTGTTCAACAAACGTGGTCAGGTTTACTGCTGGAAATCACAAAGTTATTTCGAGTGTATTTCTGTGACAACTGAAAGTGAACAGACTTGTGATTGCTCGTCTTCCTGAATGTCCTCCAGATGAAATGAAGAGGAGGAGAGACTTTTATGCGGATCACCCTGTAGATGGTGAGAGAAAGCATGTGTATGAATTTACAATGTAGTAGTTTCTCTTTTTGTCACAGTGAAGAGAAACATGCATTTCAAGTTTTGGATGAAATGAAAGACTTGCTTTACACTCTGCTTCTTCCAAATTATATTTTTGATTCATCCATTTTTTATTAACTTAATTTTCTGTGTGTTTGTGGATTCTATAGCCTCTAATGGATCAAATGAGGATCGTGGTGAGGTGGCAGACGAGGACAAGAGAATTATTACAGATGATGAGATCATCAGCCTCTCTATTGAGTTTTTTGACCAGACCAGGTAGGCTTTGTTTGGTTGGTTTTGTTCCATTTATACTTTTTGTAATATTATTATTAATGCTAGATTTTATATGTATAAATCTTTGTTCTTAACAAAGTAGCAGTTTTCAGTATAAACTTAGTATTTAATTCAGTTACAGTGGCAAGAAATGTCATGTTTATATTATCATAATATGCTTAAGAAAACGCATGCATATTGGGTAAGATGTGTTCCATCAGATTTTCTTTAGATATGGAAGATAGATGGATATAAAATACTGCATTATATATAAAGTGTGCACCCTTCCAAAATTCAGCTGTCCTGCTTCTGAAAAAACAAGGTCAACTATCCTCCACCTTTAGTTTTCTTCTGTCCAACATAATAAATATCCAGGGCACAACACTGCCCATTTCAGTTCTTAAAATCACTGATATCCTGCGGAAGGTCATCCAGAAAAAGCATTTTCTTCAAGTTAAGAAATTGGCTTTTTTCCAATAATCATTATTGGATATCACTCATAGGCTCCTCTTTTTCTATATGTATCTATAATGTGTGTATGTAGTTTCAGCCATTAATTTATTTAATTGTATGTTTTGCAACTTGTCTCGGGCAGTGCCAACCTTCTTGGTTTTCTTGCAATACTATAGAAAGTTTTAAGGGCTGTTGACATGAGTGATAAGTTACTGTAGGTGTCAAATACAGTTTTAAAAAAAAAGGAAAAGATCCTACTTTTTGTGGCTGATTCTGTAAATCAACAGATGACCACAAAATTATAATTAAATATTTTTAGATTTTTAAATATCATGAGTTTTTATTGATCGTGATCAAATGTTATTTTAAGTATGTATGGTGTTGGCACATGAATGACATAAATATCATAGAGTTGTAAAATTATTTATTATTTTCTCTTTTGTCATTCTGTGCAGACTGGGAGGTATAGTGGAAGACAAGCCGTCTAAAGATCAGGTATGGATTTCAGCCACATTATCTTCTCTGCAAACAGTGTGTTTTTCTTGTTAGCATCCTTTGGAATAAAATAAGAATGAAACTTAGGCTACTGCAGAGTTTTAGGGAAGTAACTAATTAATATTCAGTTTGCCATCTCTGTTGTCAAATCTGTCCCAGGAAAAGAATTTGCTTTGCAACAACAATGTTTGGTTAACATTGTTTTTTCAAAGCAGATTCTTTTCCTGCTTTTAAGGTAGACCAGTGTGTAATAATTTAGATGCTTAGTCACTCTTTATCAATATACTTCCATACAAATATATTGTCCTGTGTACAATTTTGGAATGCTTACTTGTTCTGCAGGTGGCTAACAAGAGGTATCTGCAGTGTCCAGCAGCCATGACAGTCATGCACCTGAGGAAGTTTCTGCGTAGCAAAATGGACATCCCAAGTACCTACCAGGTCATTTTCTGATTATTTTTTTTTTTTTATATTTGATAAATATAGACAGGACATTTAAACTACTTTTAAGGTGCAAGAGAATTGTGATATCATGATTCATATCTCAAAATCTTTCATTATTGCAGATATATTTACTGTTTTAAATTTATTAAAAATAAAAATGTACTGTCTTTTGTTTTTGGGTTTTCTTCAGGTTGAAGTCATGTATGAAGACGAACCTCTGAAAGATTACTACACGTTAATGGATATAGCATATATCTACACTTGGAGAAGAGTAAGAGATCTTTTTGGGCAAAATAAACTTGATTTCAGTTGATTTATCCACAGCTGTGTTGTGTAACTAACTAACATCACAAGTGTTCTTATTTTGCCTGATTAAATATATAAGTACTGATCATTTTAAGTCATTTACATTGTCAAATAAACTTTACTATCATCATGTCCTCTCATCAGCTGGAGCATACATTTAAACACACTGTGATTTAAGGTTAAAAAAATAAATGCAGTGTGTAATTGCAGTAGTTAAGAGACAACCAGTGTTGATGTTGCAATTAGTGTATTTACATTTTACATTATTAATGAATAAATTGAAAATCATAAATTTAGATTTTTTATTTGCACCAAGTATAGCTAAGTTGTACACTACACAGAAAAATTGGCTGTTTGTTAAATATGGGTTTCCACACCTTTTGTTGTAACTGGAGCAGACACTACTCTGGTCAGTTTAATATATTAATAAAAAGCAATATAATTATTTTAAAACAAAATACAGACTGACAGGAGGCTGTTGGATGGGGAAGAGTTGCATTTTCCAAATACTTTATTTGGCTTGTAGACCCACATGGGGGTTATTCCCTGAGGAACACAACTGACCTTCATTCATTTGATCCCTGTTCCTAAGAAAATGAGAAGTGCTTCATCTGTCCTTCAGAATATGTTTCACAGTTTCAAAATGTTTGGTTACATGCTATTTTAATTTGATGAAATTGCCACATTTTTACACAGAACTTTGTAAGTAGGCTGGTTCGAAACATATTTTAACATGGGAAGAACATGCAGGTTACACTTGTTTAATGTTTGAGGTTATTAATTTCATGCATTTGGTTTTGATTCAGCTCTTATAATATTTTGTCATGTCTTTATTCGACCCTTCTCCACAGAATGGCCCTTTGCCGCTGAAGTACAGAGTCCGACCCAACTGTAAGAAGATGAAGGTGAGCCACGCGCAACAGGAAGGCCAGAACAGCGCGAGCAGATCCGGTCCCGAGAGCGACTCCGCCAGCGACAAAGCCGGGAGTCCCGCCGGGGCTCCTTCCACGTCTTCGTCGCTGCCCAGCCCCGGCACGCCTGCGCAGTCCCCGCACCCGCAGCTTCCGCACGGCCCAAATAACGTCAACGGGACCCCGGCCGCTGCCCCACCGACCCCCAGTCGCCCTTTCACGCAGTGCGGCGGCGGCGGCGGCGGCGGCAAACCCCGGAAGGTTGCTCTGAACGGCTCGTCGACCTCCTCCGGATGACGTGGGGCTCCGGACTGAACCGGACCAGCCAACGCCAGACACCCGCTCAGCTAATAGGCCTACTGTTTTCATGCCAACGTAGTTCCATTGTGTAGACAATGTTATCTATCTTTTTCTCCGTTTGTTGTTATAAATATTATGGCATCATATGTAAGTTTAGCGGAACCAGAGACATTTCCAAAATAAAAGGAACGAGAAGGTCGGGTGGAGTGGGATTTTTATTTTTAAATATCGAAGCAGATTTTGATGTTGACAAAAAAAAGGAAAGTTGGAAACAGTTGGACAAGCATTTATCCCCCTTTTTAAAAGCTACATCTTTATTTTACAGAAGTGACTGAAGACTGATAGACTTTTATATTTTCTTTTCAAATGAAACGTGTTTTATCATGATTATTTCATGTGTGTTGGGATATTTTTGAAGCCGTCGAGTTTAAACATGCATGCTCATGATAACACTTTTTTCGGATTTTATTTCGTGAAAGCGGATTCTGCGTGTTTCCCCCCACAACTCTCATTGTGTCGGGTCTGTGGAAGTGTTTCAGGCATCGACTATTTTCAACGAAAGGAAAATATCTTTGTGTAGCGCTGCTTCACGAAAAAATGCCTATGGAGGAAAAACTTTAATATTGCCTTTTTACTGGAAAAAAAAACAGTTTCTTGTAGCTGCAGTGGAATCGGATTGCTTATGCTCCACGTCTTTAACATGGTATAGGCTAAGCAGTTTTTGGCGAATCCACATGTAAATAGAAACAAAATGCATATTTAATCAGCGATGATGTTATTCTCTTATTCCCCTTTCTTCTGAGGGAATGACTTGGGCTCCTGTTCAGCTCCATTTCATGCTCAATGACAGATGTTTTGATGTCTCAAATGTTGTGTTTTCCGTATTTGTATCGCTCGATTGTATGGACAACTTATTGTATTGTTACTGTTGCACAGTATAAAACATCTAAATAAAACATTTTACACTTAACTAAAGAAGTCAGCTGGGTTTTCTTTTTTTGACGGAAGGACACCAGTCAGTTTGGAGCTACGCGTTAAAACTAAACAAAGGAGTATTACAAATGGGCAAAACGTCATGTCCGTGTGAGTCAGCAGTGATAACTCTGTTGAGGAGGGCAGCTCTGAGGAGTCAGGAGGAGGAGATCTGGCCCGTCATCAAGTCGTGTTTCAGACCATAACCAATTAAGACGGAAGCCCTCTTTTGCTTGTTTTTTTTTTTTTGTATTGACTATTATCGCACGAGCAGCTAACTGGATTTGACTGGACTGAAATGCAGCAGTTTTTATGGAAAATGAAACTAAAGACTTAAGCTACATGAGGCAAAAACATTATTATTTTATATTGCACGATTACATTCCAGTGTAATTGTCAATCTCCAGCATTGTGAAACCGTCACCTTATTTTGGATGCTAAAAGTAGGCCTATTAATTTAAATTTCATAATGAACATTTATTATTTATTTTTTTTAAATGTTATTTCAATTTTTTTCCTCATCCCGAAATCGAATTAATTGTAAAACTGCAGGCTATATATATATAATAATAAATAAATACATAATATCTCACCCAGGAGGCTCAAAAATATTTTTCAATCAAATCGAGCTTTACAATTAAACCCGAATAAGTAAATCAGGCGGGCAGCAGGGCTTAAGAGTAGCCTAGCCTGTGTCATGCTGTAAACACGTGAAGGAAAGAACCACACTCGCTATCAGATAAGTGCTTGAATTTGACGTTTTATTTTATTTTAGCCTATTAGTGTTTCACAGAGCAGCGTCATTACCACACAACATGGTTATCCTATATACAGTACCTAGCGTAAAAAAATCGAAAATAGCCTATTGCTTATTCAGAATGATCAGTTTTTGATGGCTTACCCGAGTGATAATAAAGCTAACTTAGTTTAATGTGATAATTTGGCTATTCATCCGGTATTTTATTTTTTTTTTTTAAATAGCCTAGAGACCTCAAACGGAGCCGACAAAACTCATCTATGCATTTATGTGTAAAAAAACAAGCAAACAAAAACCTAATCGCATAAACACAAAACTGAGCCCGATTGGGTTTAATATTTATTTTAAATTACTTACATTTTAAAATAGCCTATGTCTAAATAGACCTAGTTGTTTCTGAAACTTTGTAAAAGATGTAGGCTACATGGGACATGGGAACAGGCTTTAATAAATTGGCACTCTGCCACCTGAATCGGCTCATCTAAAATCTCTTTCATTCACTTGGGTAACAAAACCAACATTATGCAAGGCTGTGTCTGTGTGCCCGATTGGACCTTTTTTGTCCATAGCCTACGGTACTTTATTTTTAATTTTCTATTTGAATTGGTCTATGGTTTATTTTTTATTTATTTTTTATCTAAGTCCAACTTTTTCGTCTTTGTTTGCTACGGCGGCTCAAATGTTTGGACCAGGCCCATCTCCGTCACATTTTGTAATAACAATGCATTTTTTTAGTCCATATTAATCCCTTCTTATAAACGGAAAATAACAAGTCGAACCCCCTTCAGGCAGGCAGGTCATGTGAGGACACACTCCTGAGCAGGAAAGGCAGGCAAAATTTAAAAAGAAGAGGGGGGAGACTCTTTCCTTTTGAAATGTTCCGCCACGCAGCGCAGCGTGAAATGAGCAGCATGTTCACTTCATCAGCCAATGGCCGCTTCGATTTCGCCACTCTGTTTTCCTTTGAATAAACGACGTTGTGAAAAGTAAACGCGACATGTCCGCGGCTGGTCTTTTAGCGGGAACTGAAGACGCCGTGGACAGAGACGAGGAAGCGACACAGAGCTCTCACACTCGACATATTTCCGGGAAGCAAAAAAAAAACAAACCCATGCGAGGTGAGAGTGACTCCTCTCGGCTCTAGACGATCTTCCTCTCGACTCTAGTCGACCTTCATCGGAAACAGCCGAACGTTCTGCTTCCCGTCTGTTGCCACGACAACACTATACAACACCACCTGAAATCCAAACCTGGACACGGCCAAGAGCAAAAACGCTATACTGAATCCTGCGGTAAATTCACGGTGCTTTCTGGGGAGATAACCCGTGTGAAAATAAATCCTTCCCCAGGGCAACAATGAGCCAACGACAGATCATTCAAGGTGAGACTTGCGAGCTGTTTTGATTGATAAATGGAAGATTCACCTCAGTGGCTAAACTTTCTTCATGTTTGTTTTGGTGCTTTGCAGTTTTTGAGCAGTATCAGAAATCAAGGATGCAGTTTGTGCAAACTGTCGCTGATCTGGCAGCCAGGCCCCAAAACATAGACATCCTTCACAGTGCTGGTAAGAAACAAGGTTTTCATAAGACTGTGTTAGCTTCAGTTGCTAATATATCCCCAGTGTTTAGTTATTCATCTCCTCTCCTGTCCTGCAGGTGTGATGTCAATGCTGCGTCCCCTGATGCTGGACGTGGTCCCCGGCATCCAGCAGACGGCAGCTTTGGCTCTGGGCCGCCTGGCAGACCACAGCGATGACCTGGCCGAGGCAGTGGTGAAGGAAGATATCCTGCCCCAGCTGGTCCACTCTTTGGCCTCACACAATGTCAGTGCCTCATCATTTGGCTTTTCTACAGAGTGTGCAGTACTCAGTCTCTGCCCTCTAGAGGCTGGTGTGTGTGTGTGTGTGCGTGCGTGCGTGCGTGAGTGAGTGAGGGAAGAGACAGAGGCAGGACCTCTGGGTCAGCCCCCTGAGTGTGAGAGTGTGTTTTGGGCTAACTTGGCATTTTGCCCTGGGGGCTACTTCAAAACCTAAGAGCCCTTTAGTATTAGAGCAACCAGGCCTTTGTCTCCTCTCTCTTTCTCCCCCTCAGCCCACTAAGAGGCCCAGAATGGAGGGAGACATGGTTTAGCTGTTATTATTAATGGGACATTGCAGTCTCATATAATGAACCTAAAATCTGACACAATTGGTCTACGTTTGATGTCAAATATGACAAGAATCCAGAATTTGCTGCTGGATTATATTGTACTTAGCATACAGCATCACCACTGAAATGTATAGAAAAAAACTTAAATGTGGGGTGATCCGACACACAAATGGTCTCAAATTTCTCTCTCAGTGAATTATGTTTTTGGCAAATGAAATATACATATTATTTCTTTTCATATTATTTCCAGTTACCATGTCAATATTTTTTTTGACAGGGTTTATTAAAGAAAAGAATGGAAAAGACAAGAAAATAAAAATATTTCAAAGGAGAAAATGGTTGTTTTTTAAATCCTGTATCTTTGTGTGTTTGTATGCAGAGGTTCTATAAGAAGGCAGCAGCGTTTGTGATGCGTGCAGTCGCCAAACACTCCCCCGAGCTGTCCCAGGCTGTGGTGGCCTGCGGGGGAGTTGATGCCCTGGTTCTCTGCCTGGAGGAGTTTGACCCCGGGGTGAAGGAGGCAGCCGCCTGGGCTCTCGCCTGCATCGCACGACACAACGCATGTAAGTAAGACACGCTGACATGCTTAGATTTCTATGATTTCCTTCTGCCCTTTTGTCACTTTCTTGGCTTAAAGAAACATTCCAGCGCATGGTAAGATTAAAAAAAATAATTAATTCAGTCATTCTTTGTCCTGGGATGCAGCGCTCCCTCCTTCAAGCACCTGCATTTGCACACATTCATCCCACCTCTTTTCTATTACCGTGCAGCGCTGGCCCAGACGGTGGTGGACGCGGGTGCTGTCCCCCTGCTGGTGTTGTGTCTCCTGGAGCCTGAGATGGCCCTCAAACGCATCGCAGCTTCCACCCTCAGCGACATCTCCAAGCACACGCCGGAGCAGGCCCAGACCGTGGTGGACAATGGTGCCATCGCCCACCTGGCACAGATGATCCTCAACCCAGACCCCAAACTCAAGGTAGGCCAGCCTCACCTGAACCGCTGCTACTTTCACTCAGCTGACCACGTCTAATGGCGTGAATGAAACGAACACGTTTGATGATTTTATGTCATTACAGTAAATGATAATATTCATTTTCTTTTCTCTGGAAAATGTTTACAAGCCTAAAAACAATGCTTGCAAAATGTGGTAATGCTAAATATTCATGCTACCTCAATGCGCCATGTTGTTTTGATTATTGGAGCTTAATGCTGTTTTTAATAATAACAATATGAATGTTTATCGTGAATACTTTTAATGATTTTCCTGTCAAATTAAATTACTGTTACATTATCACATATTATTCCTTAATGATTATAACAGGACGCTTCAGAGCAGATTGGTGAAAATATTTCTACTTTTAAAAATCTAAATATAATGTCTAAATATATGTATGTTTTTTTCTTTTGGGATTCTATTGGACTCTATCCCATATTATTGTTCTTAATCCATTTGTCCTCTTTCTCCTTTATTCACCTTTTCAACAAAAAACTCTTGCCCTGTCTGAATTCCTTGGTATACATTGTGGTTTGTGAATTAATTAGGAATTCATTAAATGGACACACTTGAGACACACTTTTAATCACAGAGTTTAGTTCAAAATATTCTTTTGTATTTTGGGTGATGTTGAGTACAAAGGGCCATTGTAGTAACTCAACATTTTCGAGTAAACATTACAGGTGCCAAGAAGGTGGAGTAGAGTCACAAAATTATGTTGACATTTTACAGATCTTGCCAGCAACACATTCAGAAAAGCTGAAAAAAAATCTGTCCTGGAAACAAATTCTTTGAAGATGAAAGAATTTCTTTGGCAACCAATTTAAATGTTAAATATTAACAATGACATAAAATGTTAATTGATTTTGATTTAATGAATGTAATGTAATGTATAAAGGACCAGATATTTAATAAAAAACAGTAACGTGTATGATGTAGATGCTGGCTTCAGGAATGTGCAACATGAAGCTGTAATTGACTAACAAAAAGGGGAATTAAGTCTGGAAATGATTCGATTTAAGACATGTTTTTGTCTCCATCCAGAGGCAGGTGTTCTCAGCCCTCAGTCAGATCAGTAAGCACTCGGTCAGCCTGGCGGAGATGGTGATAGAGGCTGAGATCTTCCCTGCAGCTGTAGTCTGCCTCAGAGATCCAGACGAGTATGTCCGGAAGAACGTCGCCACCCTGTTGAGGGAGGTGGTGAAACACACACCAGAGGTGCTGCACGCTTATACTTACAGGCACAAACATGCATTGCCGGACAGAAAGTCATGTGTTTGTGTGTTTCCAGCTGTCCCAGGTGATTGTGAATTGTGGTGCCATCACAGAAGTGATCGACTATCTTGGTGCTTGCCGTGGAAACCTGCGCTTGCCGGCGATCATGATGCTGGGATATGTGGCAGCTCACACTGAGAACCTTGCCATGGCTGTCATTGTGTCCAAGGTGTGTGTGTGTGGTTGTCAATCTCTTTTCTGATTCCCCTGAACAAGCCATGTGACAACAGCGAAACCCACCACTAAAACCAGAGACACATCCCTCAGGTCCAGTATGTAGGTCATATGATCTGAACTGGTGCTGCTCTGATGTGTGTCCTCCTGTCCTGCAGGGGGTGCCACAGTTGGCCCTGTGTCTGTCCGAAGAACCTGAACATCACATCAAGGCAGCCGCAGCCTGGTCCATTGGCCAGATAGGTCATCACACCCCTGAGCACGCCAAGGCAGTGGGCACAGCTAACCTGCTGCCCAAACTGCTGGAGCTCTACATGGACGCCAGCAGCTCTGAGGACCTGCAGGCCAAGGTAAGAGCTGCAGCTTGGTAATATTTTATCAGCCTAACATTGGGCGCAGATAACTGGTATCAGTAGTGGAAATTAGCCTTTGGTGCAGCTGGTATCAAAGGTAAAGGTCAAGGCAAAGGGAAAAGGATATGCAGTATATTTCCTCCTGTTCTGTTCAGAGTAAGAAGGCTCTGAAGAGCATCCTGCAGAAGTGCACCTACATCCCAGCTCTGGAGCCCCTCCTCTACGATGTACCAAGCAACATCCTCAAACATGTAGTCTGCCAGTTCAGCAAGGTGAGTGAGTGAGTCTACAGCCAGCATCACAACCTGAATCAGCAATCGGCAAAAAAAAAATCAAAATGTCTTGGTGATTCAGAGCTTATAGATACGATATCTGTGCCATACACTCATCTTCCCTCCCCTCAAAAGGTGCTGCCCCATGACCCTAAGGCTCGCCGTCTGTTTGTGACCAGCGGGGGTCTGAAGAAAGTGCAAGAGATCCAGGCCGAGCCCGGCTCCCCTCTACAGGAGCACATCAACGCTATCAACAGCTGTTTCCCTGAAGAGATAGTCAGGTATGTTTCTCTCCCACATGCATGCTAAAACAGATACCTTGTTGACACCTAAGCCCTGTGTGGGTAGCCCTCTGAGAGACGTAAACAGTAATCTAGAGGTGACTGATCAGATCACGTGACATACAGACAGAAAACCTGTCCTGTAACATCATTACGTCATTGTGTCTGTGTTTTTACAAACTAACAAAAGGCTTAAGGTTAAACTGGGTTTGTAAAGAGTTCTTTTAAAAAGCAGAATTCAGCACTATCTCTATGATCATGGGGAAACAAAGGACAAAACATCCTTCAGTATAACACATGGTATTTTGCGGTGTGTTGTTTCAGGTACTACTCCCCTGGCTACTCAGAGGTCTTGCTGGAGCGGCTGGAGAGCTACCAGCCAGCCTGACATCAGTTCACACTACACATCCTGTTGAAATGTTAACATGAAGATGTACCATGCATACACAGTAAATACAAGATGTTTTTTCAAAAAACTGTTTTCCATATTTTATATTGCGTTTGTGTTGTCACTTTTAAATGCATGTTGATTGCAACTGCAGCTTGTATTTAGACAGATTTAGACAGTATATACAAATATTGCCACTGTATGTTACGTAAGAGACCTTCAAGATAAAATAAAAGAACAACAGCCCTGTCTTTGTCACCTTTGAATGATATCTAAAGGTGAGGAAAGCTTCACCCCTCTTTGATAACACATTCATCACCTTTGGGAAACTTAGTGGAGGTTGATGGAAACTATTCTCTTATGCCCACATAACAGAGAGGTCAAAGGTCAGGTTCAGTACAGAGCAGCAACCCTGGGGGTGGTAGGGAATTAGTTTGTTGTTCAAAGACACTTACACTCGCTGACACGTGGATTTGAACCCGAGTTCCCTTATTTCAGAGCAGCTTCCCTCACATGCTGCTCATAGGCTTCCTACGCTGCAGTTTTCGTTAGAAACACATAAGATGTAGCATGTATCTGGGGCAATGCGTCTCTTTCTCCTCCTCGGCTTTGCAGGGTTCACCCTGCCCCCTGGTGGCCGTGACTCCTCACAGCAGCTCAACTGGGTGCGCGTGCACTTGTGTGTGTGCGCGCGCGCGTGCAGCAGCTGCAGCGCACATGGCGAGCCGCTCTTTGTTTATTGTCTGCTGGGTTGTCTCTGCTTGTTCTCCACAGTGCAGCCTATACTGACGGTGCAAATGAGCCCCCGCCTCTTACTGCAGCGGAGATCGGAACACGTTACGGCTGCTGCTGCTGCAGCTGCCACCACCATCCCCTCCTCCTCTCGAAAAATCTGATTTTATATCCATACAGCTACAGGACCCAGGCGATGTAAATGTTTTCTTTCTAGTGGCACGCTTTCATTTCCTCTGCCACTTCAGAAGTTCATGTTTTTAAAGTAAATATAAAGCCTGCAATTGCCGCGTTCATTCGGGCATTTAATTAAAATGAGAAGGACCTATATTTCATATTTAACATAGGCTATTAAACCAAAACATGATCGAAAGCACAACCTCCGCATTTTCCCCTATATAGCCTGATAACCCAGCCTTGGCGTTTAACCAATTTTGCAGTATAGCCTGTTACAAAACAATAGATCATCTCCTGTGTAACGGCAGGGCTCTCCATAAAGAGCTATAGCCTAGTCTTTATTCTAATTACTTTATACTGAATAAAAATGCAGTAGCACATGGCATGATAAGGATAAAAAGGAAAGTCACGAATGTAAACCTGAAAGCCAGAAAAAAAATGCTTTAACCTATGCTTGGACCTCCTGTAATAAGCGACCAATTTTTTTAAAAGCCAATTTGAATTAAAATCTGAATAATTAAAAACTAATGAAAGCATTGAGGCACGTTTTCCGCCAAGTTTTGCGATAGCGTAGCCTACACCTTTTGATCGCAATAACAACAGAAATACTCTAAATAAATATTAGTAGGTAAAAATGCTGCATATGACGTTAAAATTTTGCCCAATGTGCTTTCGTTTTCTCTGGTTTTACAGTCAATATTTTTATTTGTGACATTTGATATTTCGCGGGTAAAAACAAAAACGCAGAGACGATATTTTAATATTTTCCATAAACAGATTGTCCTTCATATTTTATATGTAGCCTACTTAGAAAACAAACAGCATTTCCCTGCTCCCAATCTGTGCACTTCTGCAATCAGATACACTCAATTATGCATCAGGCTATTTAAAGATCATCACTACTGTCTCATTTTTTTTTTAGTTTGTTGTTGTTGCTAAATTGTAGTGTATAGCCCTAAATGATTCAAAGGGCAAAGAATTTAGCCAGTGTGATGAAACTTCCAACCGGGAGTGGAAATCTGCATGTCCTTTGTTCCACCGGCACGCTTTTCTTTCCAGCGCGCGACTCGCTCTGGTGCAACTTGTGAAACAGACCCTCGTTTGGTTTATCATTATAATGATATAACAAACAAACAATAATAAAAAGAAGAGGAAAGACGCAGAGTTTCTCGACACCTTTCGTTCAGTTTTTTTTGTGTAGGCTATTTTTCTCCAAATGTAATTAGGCTACATTATTCATTTAAAATGTTGGTTGAAATCTATTTGATATCAGAGGCAACGGCAGACAATTTAACTGGGATAGAGACTGATGCACGGGGTTAATAGTTGATAGTAGTTAACAAAAATAATAGTACAAACAACGCCGCTAGTTTTCGTTGAAAAAAAATTAAACATACATAGACAAACGGTGGCAATTAAACCCCGCATAGCTCCCTTCCCTCTTTAACTCTTCATTTAAGAGTCACGGGGAATAAGTTTCTTGGTTTCCTGTCTTCCTCAGCAGAGATTGAGTATTAACACGAGTGAAAAAAAATATTTTCATTTTAAATACAGAGCTTCAGTAAGTCAAACATTTAAAAACTAAGGAATATATTTATGGGACATGGGATTGTAGACAACAAAGAAAAAACACATCAGAGGTAGACTGTGAGTTAAGCAGAACAAGTGCTTTAATTGGTTTGAGTGAAGGCTTATTGAATGGAGTGTATTATTATCATCGTCATCATTAAATGTGAAGAACAATAAACATACATCAACATTTTGGCCTCTCTGCCACTGAAAGGGAACTCTCACCAGCCATTGTTTGTCAGACAGCAATAAAGAAACACACACACTCACACATACACACACAGTAATTTAAGTACTAGGGACTGTTGTGAGACCAAAGCTCAATTGCAGGAGGGGAGGTTTTCAGGCCTCTCTTGACTTCAATTTCGCATGCAAATTTAAAAAAGAAAAAGGATTCAGTTGCTTTCAAAATCCTCCACAAAATTTGTTGATTTTGAAACTCAAGGCCAAAAGGAAAAGGTTCCATCTCTGCAGATCTCGCCTGGCTTTGCATTTGTAATCCAATTCCCCTTAACACTTGATAAACCACATGAACGCTAGGGTGTTTGTTCACATATCAGCAATGCATATCTCGCTTCCAGTACATAGAAAGAAAAAAACCTAAACAGACACATTATACGACACACAATGTTCTTTAAGCTCGTGTGGGGTAGTTCTGACTGCTCAAAGATGCTTTTGGCAAGTTAACGGTGGCAGCAAGTTCACTGGTGGGTGGAGGAGCTTGTTCATGAGCGAAAGTCACAAAAGCAAGGACTTCATCAGAGGAGAGTTAATATCCCCGAAACAGAACAGAAAAATCCTCACTCTCCCA
Organism: Micropterus salmoides; assembly: GCF_014851395.1. Taxonomy (NCBI): domain Eukaryota; kingdom Metazoa; phylum Chordata; class Actinopteri; order Centrarchiformes; family Centrarchidae; genus Micropterus; species Micropterus salmoides. Next base: position 38,373,471 of record NW_024040040.1, on the reverse strand, counting down.
GCATGCACTGCTCTGTTTATTACTTGCTTATTAGTCTGACTACAGCGAAGCCAAAGAGAGCAAAGCACACTCGAAGATGATTGTGTTCCCTCATTTCTTGTTTCCTTTACGACACAACCTATGTACAGCATGGGCTACGTTACAACAAAACTGCCCATTAACAGTGAAAGAACACAGAAATATCATCTAACATTGACTCAGGATGTGCTGACAACCTCCCTGAAAACACGCAGGTGTTCTGGGTTATACAAAATAAAAACATGGAGGTGAGGAAGCAAGAGAACCTAAACCTGTTTTAGAAATGAGTAGGAGTTGTAAGTGAAAGTCTGGACAAACACAAAAATAATAATAATATTATAAAATGTACAAAAAAAAAGAAAAGAAAAGAAAGACACATTCCTGAAATGTGAGAGGGTAAATGTGATGAAGATGCCGACATACTCCTGAGGAGGGAATGGGAGGGGCAGTCACTTAGCGAGCACAAGCACGAGAAAACACAACCACAACACACACACACATTCCACAATACACTTCCACGCACGCACCCTTTTTCTAAAGGCAGGACCAGCGTCAACGAACAAGGGATTAATATCAGCAGACACCGCCTCGCTCTGAGGAGGAGAGGGACGCCTGCAAACACTGAATAATCTGAATGAAGGACTTGAATGTACAGAATTGAAACTGATCCAGCGTGTTCAAATTTAAGACAGCTATTCACTTTTTTGTCTGTTAAAACACAATCATTAGAATTGTTTAGTTTAACTGACGGAATAACGTGAAAATAATATCTAAACACAGAGGTGCTGGAGTGGAGGAAGGTTGAGCAGGGGGGTTGAAATGTAAAGGTCAAAGTAAACACCCTGTTATTAAAATAACCATTTGCCTGTGTTTTAAAAAAAGGTTACAAAATATAAAATTAAATAATTTTGGAGTATAAAGGCACACATCTTGCACAGTGTATACAATGAAAATCACATTATTTAAAGCATGGTAGGGACCAATTTACGCTGAACAGCTCACAAATCTGGTTAAAGTGTAGGGACACAAAGAGAACCTGAACAGCCAACAACACAGACCAAAGGGAAAAGGAAACTTAGTCCTGTGACATGCAATTTTTTATGACTTTTTTTTTTAAAGTACATCTATAGTAAGCACTGTATAAATTCAAGCAGTATCATTCTTCATTTACCACAGCACCATCATTCATTCCTAAGGGTGGCTCCGTTTAGTTTTTTCTTTTAAATACACCTATGTTTCATGACTAAAATCCAATGTAAAAATATAAATGTGAATATAATCTATGAAATTTAAACTAACATATTATGATGGAAGCTTTTTGCATGGGTTAGAATAGTCAAGGATGACGTCTTTTACTTGCTTTAGTTGGTTATCCAGAAGGGATACACACAACATCACACGCACAACAACGTTTCTCACTTACATACGAGTATATTGCATTTCCCTTGTTAAGACCATAATCAACTAATTGGGATCATATTCGTAACATTTGGTTCCTTTCCTCATGTGCAAAATATACAAAAAAACAACAACACCTCAAACAGAAACAAACAAAATATTACCACATCAATTCATAAAACTGCCAAATTCAAACACAGATAAACCACCTTTAAAAAATGTCAACAACACAAACGATGAATAACAGACTCACAGCTGAGGTTAGAGAAGAGGACAATGCTGTTGGTGTTAATGACGTAACAACACGTATCTTTACATCTGCAGCTACTCTTCCCTCCTCCCCTTTCTACCCCCCCCCAAAAAAAACTTTTGAACACTGACACACACACACACACACACATTGTTCGCCATCATTGGGTGTGTGCTGGTACGATGCTGGAGGTAAACAGCCTTCTGTCTGCCCTGAGCGTGCAAGCACGGTCACGCTGTTGGCTCAGTCCCAAAACCCACCACCCACAACACCACGGGGCGCTTCTAAAAACAAGGATTGGAGAGGTTACTTTACATAAGCCCTGTAAACAAAACCCAACTTCTTTCCCCGTCTAATATTGCAGTAAATTCTTCCCCACCGATCCTTACATTAAGAAGCACCCATAGGTGAAAAATGGCGGAGGAGACAGGTTTTGAGATCGGGCCTCTAAAGATTCAATTCTATGAAAGCAGAGTTATTTTTCCTCTTTGTTGCAGCGCACGTAACAGAACAAGATCTCCTAACCTCTAATAACAAATAAAAGTGCAACATTTTTGATTTTACTCATAAGGTGCTGATGGCAACAGAAAGTTAAGGGCTGCTGATGTTTCAATGTGACACCCTTTACGAAGATATAACGAGGAGTGGCTGACTCTTAATCAACCACACAGGACTTCTGGGTCATTCCCTGCCACAGGAACAGAAACCAGGTCTACATAACAATGCCCAACTGATTCAGAGTTTATGCAAGTAAATAACGCCTAAGAGAAGCTGTGTCCTCGAATCCTCCCTTAAAAACACATGCTTCCCTTAATCATTCTTAAACACTGCGCACCACAACAAAGCAAAAGGGGAAAAGCGCTGACAACCACGAGGCGCAACTAGTGCTGAAAACAAGCATTATAATTTACTGCAACAAGTGAACTCATCTCAGCTGATGAGACGTGTTTGTTTGTGTGTGTGGCAAGAGGATAACCCAGAAGCTCAATTCGTCAACTGTACACGAAGGAGTGAGAGGGGGAGGCATCCAAAGAACAAGTGATGGAAAAGGAACACAAATGGGAAGATTTGTTTGGCTGAGTACTTGTATAGCATTTGGGTGGGTGGGGGGGTCTGGCTGTTGGCCTATTGGAAGACTGCTTCCTAGTTCCTGAAATGAAGCGATTGCATTAGGCGAGGCTCAACGCAAACTTCCTTTTTACATCCTGCCATGTCTTTGCAAAGACACCTCTGCACTCCCCTTGACCTCACACTATATACATCTAAACCGCCCCCCCCCCAAACGATATAAGGGAAAGACAAATAAAAACATCAAAATAAAATAAAAAAACTGCAGGGTGCTGGATGTTATATTAGAGGCAATAAAAAAAAGCCATATTCCCACATAAACAAACAAACAAAATAAACAAATTCTATTTAAAAAAAAACGTAATGACTTGGACACTTCCTTTCAACACTCGTCATCCAAAGTAACGCATGAACAAAACTCAACATAGGAGAGGTTAAATGTAAACGAATGATGGGTTTTTCTTTAGCTGCAGAGCGTGGCACCCCGCTGAAAGAGGGTGAAGTAAACAGGGAGGGATGAGGGAGAGTGATACAACGCCATCACAGCACCTTGTGTATTCAGCCTCTCGATGGGTTTTCTCTCCATCACTTCTCTTCCCCTGCCCTGTTCCCTGCTTGCCTTCCCCCCCTTTCCCATGTGCCTCTGTGCCCTCCTGTTGCTCCTGAAGGCTATGACAGGATAGTGGTGATAAAATCATAAAACCTCTTGGAGTACTGCTCTGGGTTCACCGTGGAGATCTCTGCTCCGGCCTGTAAAGGGACACATAGTTTGTCATGTTTCTTGAACGGAACCATATTAAATAGCTTCTTGTGAGCAGCTACATACCCCATGTTTGACAGTCTTGGCGGCGTGGGCAGCTTTCTTCTTGGCATCGTAATGCTGCAGGATGTCTATGATAGCCATGAAGTAAACCTCCTTCCTGGGAGCACCTGGAGTTTAAAACAAATGCACCCTTAATGGGAATCTATATTTGCACAGTATCATCAAGTACAATCAGGTACGGTTAAATAAGACAAACTTCAGTACTTTAATACCCAGCAGGGGGAGCTCTAAGTACTGTTTTTATTATTAAGCTGTTCAATACAACCCCTCACATTTCAAAAGTTGGAATTTAACATCATATTATAAAAAAAACCACATGCATTGGGCTACTCACTATCATTGCTTTTGATGGCGTAGACGTCAATGGCGGGATCAAACTCTCCAGGTGACAGGGGCTTGTTGCTGTCCAGGGTGTTGCTGGGACTGTCAGGGGGTGTTCCAATGCCCCCTCCGTCACTCTCGCCCTCCTCCTCGGCTTCATTGTCCTCGCTCTCCACCTCTTCCTGCTCGGCTCGCTCCACATCGTGGATCCCCACCAGCAGACTGTAGTCCATGAGCTTCAGCTGGGCCAGGAACTGAGGGATGATTGGAGGAAGGTCGGACGGTAGAGGAAATAAAAAGCAAGTGAAGAAATGGCAGGAGCATAAGTGTTTAAGGAAGAGGGAGAAAACAGTAGAGAGGAGTGGCAGGTTGCAAGAGTGGAGCCAGAGAAAGAGGAAATGTATTAGTACAGACAGAAAGGGGTGACATCGAGGGAAGGTTGGGCTTTTTTCTCTGAGCAAGCAGAAAGCCTACACTTTCTGGCATATCTAACTGTAAACACATACCTCCACATCTTTCCTGAGCTTCTCCAGGAACATCTTCTTGTTCTCCCCGTCAATGTAGATCTTCTGCCCATCATTGATGAAGTCATTGTCCTTGTAGGTGGGCAGCTCCTTGGCCTGCCCATTAGTATCAGAGATTAGCGACCAAATAAATGACAGTCAAAACCACAACAGTACACGGTTCAAACCTGCATGATGCATGGTACTGTAGGCGGCAGACCTGGGCAAAAACGTGACAGAATTCTGGTGCTCACGTCAAGAAGACAACAACAAGTGTCCATAAATACTAATTCATCCAATTGCACAAAGTTAGAATCAATAATTGTATTTCAATATTGTTTGAGATATTTAACAGAAAGTTATTTTAATATATATAATTATTTTACTAAAAGCAGTAACACCAGCATCAGTGTTCTTCATCCTTTTTCCCCAGAACACTTAAAAACATTAACATTTTCATAAACTGTGCACGGGACTGAAAGATAGCATATATCTGTCCTGTTCAACTATAAGAATTAAGGGAAGTTTCAAAATGCATGACAGAAATTCACTGTAATCTTACAAATGAGTCATGTCAACTGCGCGTTTAAACGCTCGACAAGACAATCCAGCATGTTGAAATACCCCGTTGACACAGATGAGCCTGTGAGCCTGTGGTTTGTCAGATAAGCTTGCTGATTCAGCGAAATACAATATATATATATTTCTGATTAAATGAGTTGGCAAACAGAGTACACAGGCTTGTCCAAACCAAGGCTGACCTCCTTTCAAGCTAAAAGATTTAACCGTGTAAATACAGTACATGCAGCATGCTCACAGCAGGGCACAGATCCATCTGATGCACCAATTCGCTTATATTCCATATAGTTTACAGTGAAATGGATTTCCTTCTCAGGACCACGAAACACAGGACAGTCAGTATTTTTTTGTGGCACACTGGACGGCTTTTCAAATGCATCTGGTAGATCCATACACTTTGTGTCATGAAATAAATAAATAATAATAAAAAAAAGACTTTCAACTCAAAGCTATGAAACGTCCTTTGGGGCACTGGGCTGGTCTCCGAAAAGCATCCCCTTCTTATTAGTTTGATGACAGAGTATATCCTTCCCTGAGACAATTATACAAACATTGTTGTTGTAAGATGTTTATCGGAAACCAGATTGTAGTTTGCATGTAACAAAGTTTTTTCCATATAAACCTATAGCCTGCATACTGTATCTTTGTGAGTCCCACTATTCATCCTACGAGCAGAATGAAGGGAGTTTCATATTTAGGTGTCTCTATCTACTTGGGTTAATTTTGCTGCAGAACTGCCAGCAGCCTGTAGGGGGAGGAGGTGTAATATGAGTTGGGACGGGGGCCTAGTTCTGAGTCACTGAGGAAAAAGAGAGCAGGAAATGTGGTAACAGGGCAGCAGCAGCAGCAGTTTAACTACTAAAGTGTTTCTATGGCAGCAGGAGAAGAGCAGCAACACAACAGCACTTTGTAGCACTAGAATGAGCCTGGGACAGCACACACGGACACACACACACATACAGATTACACCTTCACACAGATAAAGACAGGAATACACATCACAAAATAGGACATTTGAGCACATATATATACAGACATAGACCTCCAATTTGCAATAAATATGTGATGTACTTGCTAGACTGAATAGAGAGATGTCACATAAAAAGTAAATGAGGACACAACATAAGGCTGACTGCAGAGTGAACATAACCTGTAAGACTTTGCAGGCCTGTCAGCTAAACAGACACCTCAGCTCTTGCATTCATCCATCTTTCTATGCTTTCATTTTCAACTGCCTTTTATTTCCACGCCATACATCCTCACTCTTTCTAACCGGTTCATTAGATCTTCTGGTTTCTCCCATGCATAGGATTCTGGTCTTCAGCTGGTCTGCTACTGATTTTCTCTGTTACACCGGCAGCAATGAAATGTGACTCTTGGCACTACGTTGAGGTTGTTAGTAGAAAAACAGAAAGATACATTAGAGGCAGCAAGAAAGGGTGGGTTGTCGATGAGCCTTTTAAAGCTGTGTGATAGGTAAATTTCTCCCCAACCTCATAAAATTAATCTAATTTTTTTCAGTCTCCCGTCAGCTAATTGGAAAATGAATCTTCACCTTTGACAACAATAATGTATTTCTGTCTCCGAGGGATAAAGCTATGCCTTTGTGTAGGATGTGTGGTATGCTACCCTCTTTACCCGCTTATATTCCTACTGATGATCTCAGGTGTAGATTAATGAGTGATATGCAGTTTGTAAATTATGAGCTCTGACTGTAACAAGCAAAACAGCAGATTCATACTGACTACATGCAAGGCTACATGAACCAAGCACTTCATGTGTTTATCTAACACCGTATAAGATGTGTATATCACATAAGCATAATTAACTGTGCAGCTCTGGAGTATATAAGCTGTGCATAAAAAAATGTGCTTCAAATAGTTTGCAACTAAATGGTTTTGTCAAATGTTCCCTTTAATGACTAAACTTGTGCTGCCTCTATAAAAACACAGCATGTAAAAAAACATTTTGGCTGTCAAATGCTGGACTATTTTTTTGGAAACAAAGAGGCAATGTCCCCCCAAAACTAAAAACAAACAAAGCACTGAGACACAGGTAATTGCCATACTCATTCAATATGCCAACATTACTGACTGCTCATAAAACACTTATTATCTGAGAAGGCTGTGGATTTGGATGTTTGGATGTGGTTTAAAAAGCAGTTTCTCCTCATCACAGGTTTAGAAGACAAGTCAAAATGTGTACTCTGTTTTTAACACCATGCTGTGGTTAGCGTACACAGGTCGGATAATGTCGCTTGCTAATTTGATTAGATTCAGTCGATACTTTGGAATAAAAATATCAACAAACTGAAATAAATAAATCATCTTTCCAGCAATGTAACAAGTATGTACTTCCCCTACGATCTCTGGTTCCTGATTTTTTGGACCACGCAGTGTGTCCTTCCCATTCATGCCACCACCATACTCTTCCACTTCTTGCTCTCCAGTGTTTCAGATACATGTTGGTGCCGTTGAGTGAATGGTGGGAACAAAAACAAACTGTCTGGCAAAGCTGACGTTGCTGACAAGTTGAGCAAAAGGTGACTGTAAATGGATGGAAAGGGTGCAAAATATGGCCTTTAAATAACAGTGTATCAGCTTGGAGAAGACGAGGAAACGAAAATTCTCGGCCGTACAAAAAAAAAAAAAAACTAAAATAAGATTGGTTTAATAGATCATGCCTGGTATATGAGCCCTGGTTCTCTTACATCTCTTACGTGTTTCATGGCGCAGTAAAAGCGCGTGGCAATCCGCAGTGTTTGCAGCCTTTGCTGAACATTACCAGATTTGGGCCGCGGGGGCACATCCTCTGGTGGGGGCGGCTGCTAGAAAAGGGGGAGCGAGGGAGGGACGGTAGGGGTGGAGGAGAGGAGAGAAGAAAGGAGAGAGGAAGGGAGGAAGGAAGTTGGAAGTAAAGGCAAAGTGTTTAAAATGTTACAGAACACAATTGTTTTATTGAAATTGGTAGAGGGTTGGAAAGGGCATCAACGCAAAAGGTCCATACGACCAGTTTATAGTTTTATAATTCTTAGATGTCTTTGAAGTGTAATTATTTTTGCAGTTATTTCCATGCTATTAGTGTCATTAATCAATTGGATTTAAGACTGTCCCTAATAATTATTTCTAAGTGTTAAATCTTCAGGAGGTATATTATGTATACATGTATATATGTATGCATGCATGACTGTGGTCTGCCTACACTTTGATGCCTGGTGAAGAAAGGAAGCAGCCTGGCAGCACTACTCTAAAGGAGGCCAGGAGCTGGAACCAAGAAGAGCAAGGACACAACTGTAAACTAAATGGTTTTCTATGAACCTGTATTCTGCCAAACATCTATTCAGGTGTGGTACTATTTATAAGGACTTACAATGACTGGATAAGGGGCTACTGACAAAACATCAAGGCAGGTTCACACTCAGTCATACTGACACATTATAGCCATGCTGGCCAGTGCTGGTGTGAGGAGAGAGAGGAGCTTAAAAAAAAACAACAAACAACTGTAGCAGATGGCTACTTAGCAGAGACCTAAGCGAGACAGGTGGTATTCCACAAACCAAGGATCAGTAGCGATCTAATAACATACAAACACAACCTCTATATTTTCCATGTCACATAACAAATGCTGTGATCGCAGGAATCCCCTCCACTGGTGTTTGCTAAATTGTGGGACAGTGTCCTAAATGGGTGGTAACTGGTTTATTGAGCTTACCCACAAATAACCTGTATGATTTGATGGGCATTAGTAAGACCAAATGTACCTAATTTGGACACTAGTCTAGAATAAAAAAAACAGTAAACTCACTGAACATCTGCTTGGTAAAATGTTGTACATAAATGTGTCAGAAAGCCAATTGCTGCTGTTTGATAGCCAACACCCTGAGACAGCAGCTACAAGAACCGCAAAATGTATTTTATGAAAAGAAAAACACATGTCATATGTGGGTAGAACAGAACATGTCCACAATGTGCAACAGAATGGGGCTTGTGTTCATACACATTGTAATGTGTTAGAAGTAACGTAACTTCAAAAAAGATGCAGAAAAACAATTTTATAAAACATGCAGACGCATGCATGAAAGGGAGGCGGTCATGCAATCAGGAGAGAACCCTGCCATGCTTGTTGTTTGTGTGTGTGTGAAGCAATATAGGTTGGCACCCACACACTGTACCTTCTGAACAGAAACACATGATTTTCCGCTTTCGTTTGGAATGATGCACCCTCTTCTTCATTTTACTGACTAACTGCAGTGTGTGTGAGAGTTCACACTAGTGTGAACTAGTGTTAAGTTTATAGTGTTAACATACTGGACTTCAAATACAGAAGAATTATTTGAAGTAAACATATTAATCAAAGCACGAGCACTAAAGGCAGGTTAATTTAAGCATGTCTCTTGTCAGATCCTTGTCTTCAATGTCTGAGCTTTAGTTGCGTCCTGTTTTAAGTAGTTAACAAGTGTTGACATTTGAAAGTATGTGTGATCGATCGTGTACTGTATTTTGCAGTGAATGGCTATGGCGACAATATATATGTATAATGTTTACTGTATTTTTCACTGAAAGGTAAGACAACCACAGGATTACCGACAGACTAACAGCATCAACTTGTAATCATGTGTGAGTTAAGAGTCAGTGGTAGACAACATCTTCATTCATGTCAGCTTCGCAAAAATGGATCCTATTGCTTCTTAATCTCTGTCGCTAGACTGTAGATGGTGTTTCACACACACAGCTGAGCTGCAGACAAAAAGAGGTCACACAGTAGGCTGTGTCAAATCCTCAGCTGCTTTGTTTTTCCACTCATCTGTTTAAACCCCAATAACGTTTTGTTTCTTCTTCCATTTACAGGAGGCTATATTTAGTTTGGGGATTCCCTGAGGTCCTCCATGCCTCACTGCATGGTGCCTCACGATTAAGCCTCTGTAAAACCCTGGTGGAAAGTTCAAACCCTTCTGGGTCAAAACTGTGACGCTCTCATATCAAAACTCTTTTCATTTGTCAGACAGACCTTTGTAGAGCGACATGTTGAGACATGTGAAAAAAATCCCTTGGGACAACCATCCCCTTCCAATATTGCTGAACAGCTCTCCAAAGTTACAGTGCCCTAGGACGATATCAGAAACTTCCATCACTCAAAAGGTCAAAGCCTTTTATTTGTGAATATATATGTTGCTTATATATAGCTATCTTATATCCATTCTAATAGTTAAACTAAAACAATTTTAACTGGAAGCAGTGACACATCAGGTCCTTCGCAATTTCAGTGATACAATTCATTTTTGACAGGTGACTCTGTCCAAGCAGCCAAGCCCCAAAAACTCAAATTAGCCAGTCTCACACAAACAGCAAAGCTTCAATCACTATCAATCACACTAAATCTCTTGCTCACATATACTGCTCATACACACACACACACACACACACACACACAGCCCAGTCAGATACACAGCTACATTGAAAACACATACACAGAATTACTCATGAGACGTATGATTGAATAAAACTCTAAACCCGACACACACAGAGACACACACACGCACGCACACACACACACACACACACACACGCACGCACGCACACACCCCTCAATCTTTCACACACAGACAGCAAGCAAGGGAACTGATGGAACAGCAGAAGAGAGGTTAGAGGGGATAAAGCAAATTAAATAGACACAAATAGCGTGCAGGGGATAGAAGGGGAATGGGGTGATGGAGTAGGTGCTAACTGAAGGAGATGGATATTTGCTACTGTCATCCCCTCCCAAAGGGAAACAAAAGCCGACACCACAGTTGTGATCGTTGGGCCATTTGGGTGATGACAGTAAGGCTGGAATTATTTGAAGCTGTGTCAGTTATTGAAACCGCTGCAAACAGTTTGTTCTCCCTGTCATTCTCTAACTGTCCACATGGCTTTTAATGGACATGGAGTTCAATCAGAATAACTGACTCATTTTCAGTACATGACATCACTGTTTAAATTACTTCAAAGAGAAACAATTCTAGGTTTCATGTGTTTGTAAAAAAAGTTTCTCAATACTTTTTAATTTCCCTTGTTCCTCACATGAAAACTGAACCAGAATTGCGACATCAGCGGTGCGCGAGTGCTATGGAAGTGTCCATCTGTTCAATCCACACTGACTCCGAGTGAGCTACGTGAAAAGTAATACATGAAGAAAATGGGCATTATTTATGTTCACTGATTAATAAGTTTTATTTCCACCACAACATATAAAAAGGGAGCGCTTGGATCATAAAAAAATGGTATATGCATGCAACAATGTGGTGTCCGTGTGGATCGATACACTTGTAAGCGCTTTAAAAACATGCTGGCGGTGTTAACTGTTGTGTTTCTTTTGATGGGTTTGTATATTCATGTTGTTTTGATACATTTGTACTTTGCTTTTAAATTGTAGCACTCTGAGTATAGATTATTGTTACTCTTTAAAGCGGTTAAAGTTAAAAGGCTAAGAGATCCTGCCTGTGCCAATGTCTAAACCTTTGTGGGTATGTTTTACAGTGGATCCTGGCTCACGACAGGTGACTGTACCTTCTCCTTGTCACTAGCCTCTCTTGCCACAGTGGAACCCTAGAGACAAAAGAAAAGGAAATTAGTCTCCATCTTGTTACTGGAAGCACTGGAAAGTCTTGCTTTTGCCTTTCCCTCACCACCCTACTTCCACTCATTCCTGCCGATACTCATAACCCTTGTGCATGTCTGAACACAGAAGCTCACCCAATGGTTTAAAACGACTTAAAACTTTGTGCTCTGAGACTGGTTACCTGAAGCTCTTAACCCTGTTTTAGATCACTTATTACCCTATAGAAATGGCTGTTGTGTTAAACACAAGCTTCATAAAATATTTGAACTACAAACAGACTTGTCTTCGGGGGAAAGAAATCCACAAAAACTATCGAATTTACATTCTTTTTATTTTTGCACCAAACGCTCATATGATCTGTGAAAAATGAGTAGCAACAAGGGATTGCAGTTCAACTATAGATCAGATTTACATAACGCCTTCTAGTATTCATGCTGATCACCTACCTTCAGATCATATTTTTTGTAGACGGAAAGGCGGTGAGAGAAGACATTGCGTGTAACAATCATGTAGGTCTCATCTCCATCCACGGTGAGTCGGTAAATCCCCAGAAACTGAGGCAGCAGCGTGTTGCCATGGCACTCCACGATGAACTACCAAAAGAGAGAGGAATATCAATTCACGACCCTTTTATAGTCACAATGCATGCTTAGTGTCTGCGTTAGAGGGGAGACTGTAAGAAACAGAAAAAGAAAGGTTCATAAAACACAGCATGATCCCTTTATGACTCAGTGTCACTCTGATCTGAGGACTGCAACAGCTGTGCTGGGAAATCATAAGATTCAGTACCCTGACACTTTTTTTGACCAATTTAAGATCAATAGGTAGAGCAACAGCTAAAATTGCATCATAAATGTTGTTACTATGCCACAGTGCATGATGTAGGCCTGTGTCTCTCAACAGTATCTCTGAAGTCCTGCGGTCCCCTTGTGAGATTAGTGTTTGTTTCAGGAAAGGGTTGTAGTAAGATAGGTCAGTTATCACCTGATGGTATTTCTTTAGAATGTTATGCATCTCAGCCACATCCTCGCTGCTGATGGTCTTGACTACGTAGCGTTTGTCGTAAGAGGTATGGAAGCGGGCCCCGCTCCGTCCCTGGGCCTCACTGTTCATGGGAGCACTGCGTGTCAGAGAGTTCTGCAAACACACAGAGCAAAGACGGAAACAAAAAAATCACAATCATGTTGATCAGGATGCAACACACCGGATATGATCAGCTTGTCATCTTGACAACCCTTGCATGTGCATTCTTTGCACTGCCTTCAGAGAGCCAGGATAGTGTTCTTACTTGTATTTAGCTTTTTTTAAATGGCCTGTCTCACTAAATACAGTGTTACAGTGCTTATTTAACTATGAGTTAGAACCACTTATGACATCTTGTGATTAAATAACTGGTAGTGAAACTATAGCTTCTCCTCTAGTGTATGTGAACCGATCCCACAATACAACATGTCTTGCATCTACGTTCTTGTTGTCTGACCACCTCCCACACTCCAGTCTAAACATGTGGGGTTCTGACCCCTACGCCTGCTGCCTGTCCAAAGCTACATGCAGACACACACAGCTGCTGCCCAGACTTTAGAGCTCAAAAGTAACATGATCAAACATCCCTGGCTTAATGCCTCATTCTCCAAGAATTCCTCATGTCCTCTGCCCTCAGTTCAATCTCCCCTCTTCAAGTCATAGCATCTCTTGCTTGTACAGCAAAGTGAGGACTAACCTTTGTAACCTGATACAACTTTTAAGCAGCATTTCTGTCTCCTGTGTTTAGACCTAAAATTGGTCTTGTTCTGGAGGTTACTAAAAAGCATGGACACTTTGGGGTGTAACGTGGAAGTGGTTTGTGTCACAGGCTGAAAATGTTTAAGAGGCCCTTTGCCTGAGGCTGGCATAGATGAAAAGCTTTCGAAGTAATATCCTAATGTTTTTGTTTTAGTTAACCATTTTCTCCCCCATGTATTCACCATAATGTGAGGAAAAAAGGTTAATCTCTTTGCGCTTCAGTTACCCTCCCAAAACTTAATTTAATAATGCTAGCTTTGCTCATTAAAACAAATGGTTACTGCTGCTCATCAAAAGAGCAGGCCTGAAGCTGGTGGCATCCATTGGCTATAATGAGGAATATGACCTATGTAATTAAAAATAATTCCAACAGGCTGGTTATAGAGCACCACAATTTGGTGCCTCATGTAGGAAAGTAGTTTAATTTTGAGAATGCCACAACATTCCTTTGCACTGGCCAGTGTCTTAACACCCCCAACTGCCCACTCACTGCAGCCACCCGAACCCTAATGTAAATATGTGAGAAAGACAGCTGCACTGAGCTGGGACATAATGACCTCCAAATACTGCCAACTCATTGCCTGCACTGGGGATGGGGATTTGTGAAAAATAAAGAAAGACATGGAGTGGGGTGAAACAAAAGAGGGAAAGGAAAAGTGTAATAAAGTGACAGTTTACTAGTTAAGACTGTGATCAAATTTCTTTCAGTATGCTTGTAGCACCAAGTGATTACTTTTATAAAATACACAAGATTCAAATACATTTAAGGATAATATATTGCCTGTAAATTGACCCAAATTCTGTAGTTGCTGGCACCCCCTTATGTGGCCAGTCAGACTAATCCAGTACTAAATAGAAACAGGTTTATGTTCCAGAAGTGGAAGTAATTTTGCTAGCCTTTTCTTACCAAGAAGTCCTGATCATCGATGCCAAACCTCTCTCTGAGGTTTCGAAACACCAGAGGGCAGTACTCCTTGAACTTGAAATGGCTAGGCATGTTCTCCCTGTGTGTTTGCAAATATCAGAAAGGACAAGTGACAGTTTATAAGCTGCAGTACGTCATAAAGAACATTTCACAGAATTATAAAATAACTTTGTGAATTAAAAACAACGACATAATATACTTAAAAACACCTTACTTATTGAAGAGGTGGTTGTCCACTTTGATCTTAGAATAGGCCTTGAAGTCATCTGGCATGAGCATGATGGGAATCTGAACATGGCTTAACTCATTTATCTGGGAAGGAAAAAAAACAGAGAGAGATAGGGAGATCAGTGATGAAAGTGAAATCACATGTCCAGTAGAAATGCTAGAGATTAGAAATTGAAAAGTCAAGGCAGGGTTCAACGTTAATGTTTTTGCCCGGTGGGGTACGTGGGTCAGAAATCTACATGACCCTAGGGTTGGGCGATGTCTACAAAATTTCCATCGGACAATGTCTACAATGAAACATCGGGATGGACGAAGTCATCAAGTGCGCATGCGTCAGTCATCATGTGCATGTGTTCTCGCACAGACTTCACTCGGTAAAAAAAAATCGGTAGACTATTAACTTACGTTACAAGTCGTGGTGGATACTTTACGCAAAGACCAGGTAAAGCAACAGTGAACACACAGGGTGCAGATGTTGGTTTCAGTTGTTTGATAGGCTACGTCATAATAAGCCGGAGTGCAGCTCACCTGCTGCCGTGATAACGGATCGGGGGTGGAAATATACGGAAAAAGACGAGTTCTCAGTCTTTTAGGCGACTTTATAAAACATACTGCTGATGGGGAAAATGGAGCAGACGGGGGGAGAGAGACAGAGAGAGGCGGGGCAAGCTGGGGTGTTTACCTGAGGTGTGTGTGAGTGTGTCAGAGTGTGGGGAGAAGAGAATTCCAAGACAGGTGCAAAGCATACTTAAAAACAATGACAAGAATGTTTGTGGTCATTAAAACCTGCTTTCACAGGGTGATATAATGTGAACATTTGAGATTTTTTTTTTGCTGTGGGGGCGGGGGTTTTACAATCACGATGCCGGCTCAACGTCGTGATGTCTGTCAGCCATCGACAACGGACGGCTATCAGCCCAACCCTACATGCCCCTATACTAATTGTTTTATTTCTCAGTGGTTATCAAATCAACAGGACTAAAGTTAATTGTCATGTTTAATCTTTATAAATAATAAAGTAATTAAATCAGAACAAGACACATTGTGTCATAGATGCAAAGCAACAAACATTCTTGCATATAAAATGGTATGACAATCCCCCCTCCTTCTCCCCTAATGGACTCATTATCTGTGAGTGATAAATTATCATAAACCTGTACGGATGGGTATTGTTAGGATTTTATCAACTCTAGTCCCACTCTTCTTGATAATCCTTATCCGTTTGGTTCTTTGTCAATACTCTTATCATTTTTTTCCGAATTAGAATGTAATACTTTAAAAATAACTATGTTGTTTCTAGCAATAGCAAAGTTTAAAAGAGCAAATCCACTACATAAACTCTGTAATATCTCACTGGAAACAAACCTAAAATGTCAATTAAATAAATATGATTACTGACATCAAAATACTGAGTGAAGTTTACAACTCTACCTCTGCTACTGATATGAATCACTGCCTGCAGGTACTGCTGGTAGAGAGGGGAGCGGCTGGTTTGTCTCAGCCAACAGCGTAGTTCACAAGAATTTGCCTAATGTTAATATACATGGCAAACTAAGATAAACAGCTAGACTACAAACAGACAGCTTTCATTTTAGCTTGTTTGTAACAATTCGCTATTAGCCGAGCTAGTGCGCTGTGCTTGTGTAAAACATAGAAAATGAGAGACTGTGGACAGAGGCAGATTGAAATATCACTTTCTACGTATTTACACTTGTTCAACAGGTGTATTGATAAAGTATTGGCTTTTTACTCAAGGTGGTTTAATTACACACACTCACTAACAAGTTTAGTTGTCATCAACTCCAGTACTGCAGCCTCTCTGCTCTGCTCATTCTGCGGACTGGAAGATCAGTGTTCACGTCATAACTTCACATTATGGCTCACGTGACTATATTCTGCCTCTTAAAAGACAGTCAGTGTAACAGAAAGTACACCTACAGTATGGATGTGCTGTATACACACACACACACACACACACACACACACACACACACACACACACACACACACACACACACACGCGGTTCTGGTATTCCCGTTAACAATCTCAGATAACCGAGCAAATTGTGGTGTGTTTCAGAACAAAACAAAAAAACAACCATAACGGGCACAAGGGTAAGCTTCCACCTTAAAAAGTTTTTTTCCTCCCAATCAGACCGGCCTGATGACAAGTTATGAGCGCTAATTCATGATTCAGGCCAAGAGTTCTGACTGGGGCCATCAATCAATACTAATCTTCGGCACAGAACACCTGGTGATGTGAGCAGTTTACAGATTAGATTTTCAGGACGATGTAGCAGCTGGAGGAGAAAGGAGAGTGGGAATGTTGCGAGAGAGAGAGAGAGAGAGACAGAAAGAGAGAGAGAGAGATGGAGACAGGGGGAGAGAGAGAGCGAGATGACATGTAAGTGTAGTATGAAATATGGTTGGGCCGATAGACAAGGCCATCGTCCATTGGTGATGGCTGACAGACATCACAACATTGAGCCGGCATCATGATCTTCTCCCCACACTGACACACTCACACACTCATCAGGTAAACACCCCAGGTTGCCCCGCCTTTCTCTGTCCCTCTCCCCCCTACTGCTCCAATTTGTATGTTTTATAAAGTCGCCTAAAAGACTGAGAACTTGTCTTTTTTCCGTATATTTCCACCCCATCTGCACCCTGTGTGTTTCTATACCTGGCCTGCGCATGAAATATCCAACGCGACTTGTAACGTAACTTAATAGTCTACCAATTTCTTTTTTACCGAGTGAAATCTGTGCGAGAACACATGCACATAAGAATACGCCATTTTCTAATCTTCTAGTTTGAGTGTATTTATGACTCAAAAGCAGATAATCACCTCTCTTTCTATGTGTGATCACATTTCTCTCTATGTGTATGTTGAAATGCTTCTTTTCAACACTTACATCTTACTCTCTTTTCTCTCTATGTTGAAAACAACTCAGGGCAATCAAGTGCAGTGTTTTAAAAGCTTCGACTGAAAGAACCACTCAGGTTTACTTTTCCTTTCCATAGTGTGTTTAAAATTATTTGAGTCTTACATATGACTACAATTAAACAAGACATTGTGGACTATGGGGTGAGTTGGACTATTTAACACTCAAATGATTTTGAGTGATCCAACAAAATGCTACATTACAGAACGCTTCAATAAACCTTGTACACACTGAAAAACAGCAGGGTATCAAACACATAAGGTACATTGCAGGAGTTTCCATTTAGAGCTGGCCATGCGTCACATTGCTGTAACACACAGACCTGTCACCTGGCATTTCTTATGACTCAGGCACAGCTTGATACAAATATGAAGTGTGTGTGTGTGTGTGTGTGTGTGTGTGTGTGTGTGTGTGTGTGTGCACACTTGCGTATTTGTTGTTGGCTGCAGGCAGGGGGGTGCTGGCAGGTTGTGTGAATCTATTAATACCCTGGTCATTCCACCATGCACACTTGTAATGTAGGTACAATGGATAAACTAAAACACTCAAACTTCAATGGACAATAACATTAATCATGAAACATGTGTGTGTTCCTCTACAGCACAGTTGCAAATACACTTTAAGCTTTACAATGCTCAGAGCTAGGGTTGTGCAAACAGATGAGAGGGGGTGGCATATCACAATTCTAGCAGCTGCCTTAGAGAAATATTTTTTACCACTGGGGATTGACTATGGCCGTGTAATGCTGCAGGAGTATTACAGCAGATGGTGCAGAGAATGGCCTCAGCATGACTGACTGACCCATGAAAGCATTTGGCATACAATAGGAAGTGTGCTTTTTAAGAGAACATGCCTTAAAATGTTCATGAAATTAATGCTTATGATTTTGTTTCAGACCAATATCAATACGCTGCATAGTTAAGGCTTTAAATTGGACGAGTACAGCTAGCTTATACTACTGACTGACTATGATTAACAGGTTGACCTACTTGAGCCCATGGACTCTCAAATTAGCATATACCTGTGGCCCAATTTTCATATTTAGAGGTAGAGCTATAACATTAAGGATTGCCGAATAGACTACAAGACATTGACTTGTGTGAGTGAGCTGCCCAGTCAGAGATCTGGGACTAGTTCCCTGCTAGTTTAGACAGCTTCTGGTCTAAACTCTCTCTCAATGGTCGAGTGTAATGTAATTTTTGTAACCAGGTAGATCAGATGGTACTCAGGATGTTGACAGCAGTAGAGATGCAGCACAAATATATAATTACTACAGAAATTGTGAAAATTAGCAACATTAACAGTCTGTTTAACCCTAATGGTGCTTTCAGACCAAAAGTGAAGCAAGCATTCGGGGCGGTTAGTTTACATACAAAGTCAATGCAAAGATGATTTCCTGTCAGGTGGTGCGAAGCGGCGCGAAGGCGAAGCGAAGGCAACACGAAGGAATTTGCGTGAATTGAATATTTTCAACTAAAGCCAGAAAGTCGCATGACGCTGAGTCGCAATAGCCTATCAGCGTTGAGATTGACCGTACGTCACCGCCGGCTTCAGAGCGTTGTGTGGAGAGGGGCCAGACAGAGCGAGAGATTGAAAATGTGCTGGCCGGCGCAGAGCTGCTAAACTTGGGGGAGAGGAGCAGAGAGCAGCGCTCCAGCTTTTTGATAAATAAAAATCCATAGTCGGACTGGATTATGCTCTGACAACTACGCCATTTGCTTGCGGGAGGAGCTCAGAGTAAACTGCTTTTATTAAATTAGCTTTTTACTTTAGTTTTTGGGATTACAACGTTGATTTATCTTCAATCGAGCTTCTCAGTAGCTAGCTTCCGTGCACATCAGGTTCCAGTGTTGTTTGGCACGCAGAGCTCTGTTTGACTACTACTTCATATTTATATAAAAACCGGACAAAACTGGACATTGCTGGGAGAAAAGAGAGCGAGGAGGTTGAACTACCTGATGAGTTCAGAAAACATGTGTATGTAACTTTATTCCAGCTATCGTTGTACTTTACTGTGACCAAGTTAGCATAGCATAGCCCTGATCGATCTGAACTCCATTCAGAAAACAAACATTTTAGAAGCTGTTGTCCTGCTGACTTGCTGACAGACCCAACAAAGCATGAATTCCTGTGTTTAACAAACCTGCATTATAATGTAGTTATTTGTGCATCAGTTTGATCCATTTATTGCTATTTAATCACAGCAAAATGTTTACTTTGGGTTCATACAGCTGTAGTAATGGCGAGTTTATTCGCGTTATCGCGTTGTGCGCGAATACTCTGCAGTTGTCCAGCGATAAAACCCCCGCGAGGAAAGCGTTGCATGGATTAAATTCGCGTTTGGTCTGAATGCTGCATAATAATCGAGGCGATAGTGACTTCATAGGGCTGGGCGGTATGGCCGAAAATGTTATCATGATAAAAAATTTCATATCATTCAATATCGCTAATTATCACGATAAATGATTTGTGTAAGTTGAAGAGCCCAGATGATTAATTGTGATTTTAAATTATTATTTATGGTCAGAACAAATACTTGATGCCAAACAGTTAACTTAACAAATCTGAGGTAGAACATCCAAAACTATTATGATAAAATCTTTTTTCAACAAATATACATGAGTAAAATTAAGTTTTAATTTCAGTCCCTTTTTCCTCAAGAAAATAAATATCTTAATAAAAACAGAAGTGCTAATTCATTTGTGATTCAAATTAATTAAATCAAATACTTATAACATTTCCTGATCATTTGTTAAATTGTTATTGAGGAAAATTAGATCGCGATAATTATCATTATTTTTATTAGTTTTTTTAGTTTTACTGCCCAGCCCTATGTCTTCGCTGAAAATAATATTAATCCTGTACTGTAGTTTGTTGGCAGCTTCCAAGTAAAATAGATTTGCTCACTTTAAAAAGCACAAACAATTTAACGCACTCAAGACAGGACCTGGGAGCAAGTAGCCTGTGGGTTGGAAAAAGATATACCAGACTAAGCCACTGTAAAAGCTGTAAGTAGTAAAGCTGACATTCACACTACATCACGTTTTTGAATTTGTTTGAGGACTCATCAATGAAGAAAAAGAGGGTTAAAAAAAAGAAAAGAACTTTGACCGACTGGCTTGACCGGTCAAATGTAAAACAAATCTTAATGCTGAAGTCTGCTAAAGCTTGTCCAGTCACGGGCAAAAGTCTGCCTCTGTACACTGTTCCAACTTTAACCAGCTCAACAAAATTGAGCACAGTAGCATTTCAAGAACAGAGCTTTACTTTAACTTTTCATACAGCACTTCGATGTCTTTGTTACTTGAGGTGAGCGTTACAATTCAAACTGTATATCCCTGCACTTAAAATATCTCTAGGATTATGGTTAGCTTTATAAGGAAAGGAAAAGAAAAGAGATGAAGCATGAGAACATTGAAAGAGTGTGGATCATTAACAGAAGATAAACAGTATTTTAGTAAGGAAACTTTTGAGATATAGAGGAAAAAAACATCTGAAAAAAAAAAGGAAGGAAGCATATCTGAAAAGAGAAGACAGCATGAGAAAAAAATATGGAAAGGAGGGCATTAAAGAGACAGAGCAAGCAGAGGATCCAAGTTCACAGATGCCATATCCGAGTATGTTTCAGCGCCCTGGTGTGACAGGCACAGACGTCACAGTGATGCTATAGCACAGCTGCATGCTGGGTACCCAGTGGGGAGACGTCGCCTAATCAACAAAGCTGTGTTTCACACAAGGGCAGAGACAATGCCTGATCTTACCAAGCACACATCTGCGAGGACATTAGTGTACTGAATGTTAATGAAAGTCACAGCAATAAAAATGATTGACATGCATGAATGCACACATAAAAATGGGGTGAGAATATCTATTAGATAAAAAGTGGTATCTCGAATAGACTTAGAAAACAATCTGCACCCGTTTGAAATATCCCCAAACTCCACTTCTGCACCCACGTGTACTGTTACTGTTTTAGTGGCAAATGCTCCTGTTCCTGCAATTAAATTCATGCTACCCTAAAAAAAAAACTGTAAAGAATGATTGAGAATCTATGTGAGAATGACTGTATAGTCTATTTTTACAAATCAAGCTTTTGATAGTCACTGTTATGTACCAATTGTTGGTGTGGATAGCAGGAACAGCACTGATATTTAACACGGCCTTGCCATGGCGCTAAATGTTTTTGCACGTGCCTGCATGCAGCTATTGCAGTATACCGACCTGACTCTCCCTTGGAATCCACATTAAATAACTTGTAGTACTCCTCTGTTATTTACTAGGCTCTTGTCATAATGTAGCTCTTATGTTTTATTCAATCAGATGCCTCCAGTATATCTATCTTCCTGCAGCTATCAAACTTGCAGACAAATTCACACCACAATTTCCTGTTTGTCTCCATGGTGATGAAGACTGGTTTTCCGGCCCTGAGTGAAGCAAGTGTGCGCTGTTGTTCCATTGGACAGGAAGTTGGTGAGTGTGCTCTGTCAGCAGCATGGTATAGCCTTATCTCTGTGAATAATGACAGATGACATGCTCTTAGCAGATGACAGCCCAGTGATACTGTTCACATCAGTGAGATTTTACCACCTTTTTACAAAAACCCTGCATCTTACAATACAAATGATTGGTTCATTTCTTAAGTACAAGATATATATGGTACCTTTGACAGGGAACAAGGAAGCTATGACCATCATGTTTTTTATATTTTCTAATTTCTGACTCAGTCACTGACTTGCAAGCTACAACCAGGATGTAAAAGGTCATTATAGTGATGTGGCAATTCACTTTAGAAATGTACCTTTGTTTGTAAAGATTATATTTTTGCCATTCATTTGTACTGGACTCTGTTTCTATAACTGTTGTCACCCAAATACAATCTTCAGTCTTCAGTCTAGTAATTTTACTCAAGAATTTCATAGCTCAAGTTGCCCTCTGTTCTTGTAATTTTGGAAGGCAGCATGAGTCAGGGAAGACCAATGCAAATTTGAAAAAAAAGAAATGAAGTGTGTGAAGAAATGCAACAGCCAATATGGAAGATTTATTACATTTGAAGAGGAGCTGAGTTTTTAAGAGAAACATGATAAATTGTAACTGTAAAGCTAAGGGGGGGGGGGGGGGGGGGGGCTTGTAACAGATGAGAGCCAGAGAGAGAGAGAGCAGCAGAGAATCAGCATCATTATATGATATATTTTCCACTGGAGTCATCTTCCAGCATATTCAATGTTTTTGTGTCAAGCCGTCAATTACGTGGGGGAAACGGGACTGGGCTCTGAAGCGACTCCTAGACAGCTTGGCACATTTAGTGTGCACTTCCCTCTTTGCCTATTTACAAGATATTGGAAGCTAAGTGGCTCTAATTAAAGTGTAATTAAGAAAGGCTGAACATGCAATTAACCAATATGTAGAGTGTAAATATACAAGGAGGAATATGGTTTTGCAATTTAGTGCTCCAGTCAATGCAGCACAGCAGTATTTTTTATAAAGCAACAGCTTCACTGTACACATCAAAATGTTTTCCCAACACACACACTTAACATCATCAGTCTTGCACGTTTTAGGGATTGGCTCCAAGAGACAAACCACTTATCATTAATCAACGTATGTACAGGTATAGTTAGTGATCACAACATGGCAGGTGATATTTATATGTAGTATAGATACACCAGGCTAAATGGAGATTTGCCCTTTAACAGCGCAAAGGTCACATATAGCTGTAGTAGATTGTATTCAGTGTGGACTTGACCTTTCACTGGCCAATTAACAAGCCTATTACATCACCACCTGACCCGTTACATATCCCAGAACCATTCATAGTATGTAGCACTTTTAACAGTATCCACATAAAGAATAAACCAGCTTATCCTAGGATCCAACTCAAGCCTCTTTAGGTGGAAAGCCCTAAACACAGTACAACAATGGTATCTGAGTGTGTGTATCAGGGATTCATGGGCTAGCCTGTAAAAAGGAATGAACACAATATAGGGTGGGAAAAAAACTAGAGAATGGGAAATTTACAATTTTAAGTGTTTTAATTATCAATAAAAAGGACAAATCTGATAAATCACATTATGTCAAAGCACTTTGTTTTGTATTTTATATAGCAACAGAACATACATTTTAATTATAATACCTTAGCAAT
Organism: Micropterus salmoides; assembly: GCF_014851395.1. NCBI lineage: Eukaryota > Metazoa > Chordata > Actinopteri > Centrarchiformes > Centrarchidae > Micropterus > Micropterus salmoides. The sequence continues at coordinate 38,349,895 of NW_024040040.1, read as the reverse complement.
ATGGGAAGCGCATAAATTGTATCTATACTATGTACTGTTAATCTTATAATTAGAGTGGCAATACTTTAATGCGTTTAGAGAACATTTTTAATTAAACACTAGGAAACGTGAGTAGGCTACAACTTCTGCTTAAAACTACACACAATGAACAGCCCTCACTAGAAATTCACTATAAATGTGACAATGATAGTCTGTATGTGACCTAATTCTGTGGAGCAACTTTGACAACTTGAGTGTCCAGGCCAGTTCTCTGCTCCCTATGCTTACAAACACAGCGCAAAGAGTTTAGCCATAATGAGGACACACAGAAGCAGTGGTACGGTAAAAGGATTGCTGCATCTGTCTGTGTGTGTGTGTGTCTATGTGTATCTGTGTATGTGCGTGTAGGTGGAAGGACAGAGACGCAATGACAGAAACAGGTCCATGGACCAATGCAACCAACTATCCGAGTAAGACACCTGCAGTGCAATTAAATGCTTATGGTAATCATCCCTTGAATTGTGACACGTCTGCATTAACAGCTCATTCAAGTCTATTTTATTTTAGTCAGTGTAAGTCATTCGTCATTCAATCACACACAGGTTCTGAAGAAAGTGTGTGTTTCCAAGTCTTTAACTCAAGTAGAATTTACCAGGTACACCAAATCTATACAGTGTATAATTAAGACAAGTATTATTTAATATAATCATCTTATGAGCTTTATTACAACAGACATGCTCCTATCTGTGTTGAAACACTAGATGACTAAGGTGGAAATAGGTACCACAGGAATAACAGTTGTCATCAACAGGTACACACATGCACCCACACACACAGGCAGGCAAGTCTGTTGTGAAGTCAGTGCAACGAAAGGCCAGCTATTAAAGGATATAGTGGTTTAGACTGACGGAGCAAATAGCCTTATGATATATGGCTCGTCCTGTTGGGTAAGTTGGGCGAAACTGCTCAGCAACAAGTGGCATTGCATTTGGGCAAGGAGTATGCCATGGCACAGTGACTCTGTGGCGAAGGACACACACACACACACAGGCATATAAGTAGGCGTGTGCATGTAGGGGATAGGGCTGAGCAATGAACCAAAATTGCGATATGGCCTACTGCAATTTTCAAATCGCAGGAGATGCAATATTTGTTAAAGGTGATGTGTTTTATAAAAATAAAATACCATTTTAAATTAAATATTGTCATTCTGCAGAGATGTAATGGCCTACACATCATATTCTACAGACTTCAGAAAATATCTCTGTTAGTACAGATCCTTGTAAAAATTCCTAGTATAGCAAATCATATCCCAATTGCAATATCAGTCAAAATAATCGCAATAAGTAATGCAGGAGCAAGCAAATAAGAAAATGTCTTGTATTAAAAGGTTTTTAGAGACACACATTGGAACAAAACCACAAGACGCTTCCACAAGTTCCTCTATCTGTCATTGCCTCAGGGTGCCAGGGTGTGAGGCTCCAGCTTTTCTGTTTTCCTCACCCATAATCATCACACATATTAGCTGTAGATCACTCCCTACAGATATTTATAGAACCCCACTCTTATGCAATGCACAGAACCAGACACAGCTACTCTGAGTCAGACAGAGAGGCAGGAGACGGCAAAGAAAGGAGGGACAGGGAATGAAAGTGAGCCAGATAGACAGGATGACACAGAAAGAGCCAATGATAAAAATAGTGAATGAACCTGCAGGAGGGGGAGAGTTTAATAGAGGCACAGATAGAAAGGAGTGACAGTATGAAAAACAAAAAGTAAAAACTAAGGAAGGGAAGCAAAGAAATAGACCAAAATGATACAAAATCTTCTACGAAAATTAAAACAAAAACTATTTTTGTATTTACTATTTAAATGACACTCACACTTTTCAAATTAAAATACCTGTTTTTCTTGAAAAGGTCTTTTAAATGTCACTGTACTTAATAACAATAAAGAGACATTTGAACACATTTACTGTCTCTAGGCATGTCATAATAAAAAGCTATGTGGAACTTGAACTCAACACAATTATGGTCTTTACTTTAAAAGGACAGGAACAGGTGACATGGAACAGCAGGTTAGTAGCTGCTGGACTCAAAGCTATGATTTCACAGTGGGTGCCTCAAACTGTGGTGATGCAACTTTCCAGCCAGTGACAAATCCACTCAAAAATCATCAGCAGAACACATCCTGACACCTTTCTATTCCAGCAGTGTACTCAGACACCCAAAGGCCTTACGGAAAGAACTTACAGACAAGCCAGGACTAAACTTTTACAGATTCCCAAATTACATGAAGGTGAAGCTGTAAGCTATACTCTGATCCATTTTCAGCTGCTGAAATAAAACTCCTGACATAAGGTGTTCTGCAGCTTGAAATGTTTTTAGAATTAGCTCGTGAACGGTAGCTAGGAACACTGTATCTTTTTCCAGTAACCAGTATTTCCAACTATGCTGTCAGGGCCCACATCCATGTCTCTCACACACACACACACACACACACACACACACACACTGTTTACCAAGATATCTTTAAGAGCCAAAATGGGCAATTAACTTTGACTTTGCCTTTGACTTTTTTAGGATCATTCTTACTACATTCTTGTTTACTTGTATGAAAGGGCCACCACTTTCATGATGAATATACAGTATATTACAAGACACAACCATTAGAAGATTGGTCAACTTGTTGGCATATCCTGTTGGCTAGATTCATGCTTAGTCTCTACTCTGTTTATGTCAGCACATATCAAGCCTGTGTGTGAAAGAAGGCTACTTTAAGCTAAAAAAATAAACCTGTGTGTTTAACGCTTTGTTATGGAGTTATGGAGTGATACATCTCACCTCTACAAGATCTTTGTTGGGAGTTCCTAGTTAAGGACTAATAGCCAATTAGGAGCAGAGTAGGCCGGGTCGTGAGAAGCCGGTAAACACACCTTCGGTTCAGCTGTATATCCCCTTACCAGCTTAGCAACATGGACTGCAGCAAGAGTTTCAGAGTGGTGAGTTTTTAATTTGTAACAAATGTATCTTTCATCCATAAAGTTTTAACTGTGCACTCTCTCTCCATCACAGTAACAACTTTATATCCATTGACACTGCCTGGAGGGTAGCTAATGTTTGGAAGGGAGAAGAGAGGCAGCAGGCAGACGTCTTGTCACTGTGGTTTTCCACTGGTGTTTTTGAGGGTGTGTTGGACTAGCCGCTAGGCGAGCATTATGATGCAAAAAAAGGATCCTATTTTTTTTGTGCAGCAAAAAAATTATCCTAAAGAGACAAGGCCTATTATTTATTTGTAATGTCATGCAGACTTAGAACCACAAGATGCTTTTGTAATGAGTTTGAGACTGATTTTGTAGACACTAGCTTGTTTGAGGTTTTGTACCCACTAACCTTCAGTGGTTACAACTGAGATTTCCACTGGAAAAAAAACAACAACTTTTTAGCTTTGGCTTCAATCCATATCTGTAAAACTATGAGCTGTGTTACCTATTCAGGCTCTGAGGAATGCAAGTAAAATGTCAAAGTACTTGGATTAAAGTAAAAATGTACTACCTATCAAGTAAGTTTATTTTCAGCAAGCTGCCACACACCTTTTGCCACACAAAGGAATTTCAAAGCGTATATCTGTAGCTTTTCTCAGCCATTACACAAGAATAATTCTGATGACGTACACTGCATATCCTGGGCCAAATAAACGGCTCATTTATTTCTGTGCATCATGGCCCTCCACTTGATTCAAACATATTTGCTTCATTACACCAACAGAGAGGTAGTGGCTCTTCTGTATTGTCTAACTAACCAGTCTCCCTTCTTAGCAGGTTCAGTTGTATCACCATTGTGTTCAAAGGGTAATAACACTGTAATACGTCTCATTTTCAAGGGAGAGACAAAGTAGATGCTTTTGACAGCCTGGCCAAAGTGGATACGGGGGCTCGGGGTTACATATTGCAGTATATGTACGTATGTGCATATGTCTGCATGTTGCCTGTGCAGCCTGGTTTAATTCCCAGGCCTCTCCCTTTGTTCATTCCTTTGCAGTGTCATTACTTACATGTTGGGGTAACTTTTGCAAACTCCATGGTGTATGTAAGGTAACCTTACATTAACACTTCCAAACTGCAGCCTTCACATTTGCAGTATCTCAGTACCTGGCATGAAATGTCAATGACGCATCAAAACGGCTCCCCGACACATTTCTGACACATCGCCAACGTCTGCCAGATATCTAGCATCAGAGTCGGCCGACTCGACATCCACATCCAGCCAATGACAGCAGGCAGCTGGCAGAGCAGGTAGCTACTTTTTCACTGCAAAACACTTTTTACTCACCTCCAGCTCTCTCTGTAGCTCAGACAATCCTGCTACCTGTGTGTGCTAATACATTTTTTCACCCATATTCTTTGTCTTTATAATTGCTATCTTTATCATAAACAACAGCTGTTTCGTGTGTAGGTTCGCGTCATTTCCTGTTTCACATTTCAAGTGTGTTGTCTTGACCAAACGTGGTTTGGAGACCAGCGTCGGGTGACACAGCCGCTGTCAGCTCGTGCAGTGTGTGACCCCCTGTTACCGAACAGTTACGTAGTGTGAACGCCACAACGACTTCAAGACTCCCGTCACACAACGGCAAATTGTGTAGTGTGAACGGCACAGCATCGGCCGAAGCTGAAAGTCGTGTAGTCTGCACAAGCCTTTACTAGCATCGGATGTCTGCGGGGGAACTCCGGTGTTGTCGGAGAATTTGCTTGTCTATTAAACACACTTGATTTTTTCTTTGTTGGACAACTTTTGAATTGAACCTCAAACTGAGTATTTTTTGTTTGCTTACTGGGATATAGAAAGATGGACTCCTAGGATATTTGAACTAAGATAAGGACTTGGTGGTGAACTTAGTTTTTCATGCCATGACCCTCAAATTACCTTTCTCATATTATTAAAATTTTATACTTCTTCTCCGCCATTGCTCATAATAATAATTCATGCAATTCATGCATCACCTAATTTCATCATAACACAGGCCTGGCCTACAAGAAAGAACAGTGTATGTTTAATCTATCTAATATTGTGTTAGTCATACTATACGCTGATTTATTGCTTGTTAAGGTAAAGAGCTTAAACATAGCCACATTGGAGCCCTTGTTCAACATGTTTTACATTTCATTAAGTCGACATGCTTGTAGGTGTCACTTCTCGTCAAACGACCAATTACAGCCTGAATAGGGCGGGACATTAAAAGTTTGATGTGCTACAGCAAACTTTCAGATGTTGAACAATATGATTATTGACTATTTAGTACTTAGCTTTAACAAATTAAAGCCATTTTATAATGATTATATTAAAAAAACAACCCACAGAAATTAAACAGTTGTAACTGTAAACTAGTGGTAAAATAGTGTACTATTATATGAAATTATAATGAATATAGTAATTAATATATTAATGTTATACTAACAGAATAATATTAACTGAACATTATACTCTTTATTTAATGTTAAGATATTATACTAATACACTCATGTATACTAGTTCCTCCACCAGGTTGTGGATAGAGTCTCTGCAGTGGTCAGATGTAGATTTGGCTAGAGCCAGGATGCCAATATTTGCTCCTTCTAGCCACCTCCTCCGTAGAGCAACACGCTCCCCTCATTCTGTTTTACATCTGTTTTACTAGTTATTGTTATAAATATTGTTTATCGTTTAACTTCGTTCAAGCTGAGAAATACACATTTTATAATGTCAGTATTTGTGCATTTTCCTTGATAATCAAGCAAGTGGACTTTTTACCATTTGTTCCATTATAATCGAATCGCAAACTCAAATTGCAATATTATCCACAATAAGTGCAATACAACTTTTTCTCCAGATTGTGCAGAAAAAGTTGTATTGCTTTACAAAAGTTGTATTGTACTTTGTATTCAAAATAAAACATTGGCAGCATTGACAGACAGTGCAACACACACACACACACACACACACACACACACACACACACACACACACGGAAGGATTTTATGTGTTTTCTAGGATAACAGTCTAGATGATTTATAGCTGATGTCATTTCTGGTAATGAAATCAGCTAAAGTGACTGAACAATGTATCAATGTTAATCTTTCTCAGGCATTTCAAGTGATATTAAAAAAATGAATGACTAATCGGTACTGCATAGCTGCATGGAGGTAAACCTCTTGTGTATCTTACTTTGCCCCCTCAGGCTTAACACCACAGCCAGGTGACCAGGTAATCTATCTACAGACTACAGCTTAGATACAGAATAACAGCTTTGGATCTTTAGCTGTCTTGGCCTCACATACATCAGGCTATCTAGAGAATGCATAATCCACACTAAACCTAGACCAAAAATCAAATGCTACTGTCTAAATTGACCCCATGATCAATGTGCCCTCAGTACTGTGCGTCTCTAACACAGATGTCCATCATTCACCCCAGGATTCATCAACCCACTACATATGGAGTTAGACCAAACAGACCAACTAAATGAATAATAGCTCCAATGCTTTTAAAATGTCAAAAAAGGGGTGTGGTTATTAGTATCAGTATGAGGTTTTCAAAGCTAGATGCAACAACAAACAGACCTCAAAACAGGCCAAATCATCTGTGCACAAATTGCTGTTGCATTAGCCAAAAATAGCAATATTATGTAATATTTCAAAGAGAACAGTCTCCAAAGTCATAAGATGATATGCCAAACTTCATCAAAACAAAGAAACAGTGGGGTTAAACAGTGTTGCACACATTGAAACTTACCAAAAAATAATATGTCCCACATAGTGCACAGTATATAGCAAGAATATCAAACTGGCATGCAACAGGAACATAGCATACATTTGTATTGATGTCTACGGTGGCCATTTAGTTACAAAGTTTCAGTGTTTATGCATTATCAATCCCTGTATTTTAGGTATAGGGCTCTAGTAGACAGATGTTCAAATAGCCAGTATTTCTCTGACTCATTAACTTAATACCAAATCAATATTGATGTGACCTGATGTCTGTTATGGAACTAGTCATAAATATTTATATTCCTACCGAGAATTCTGCATAAATCTGCTAAAGCCGCCCCCGCTGCCTCTACTGTCTGCTAACAACTGCCACACAACAAAACCAAGCAGGACAACCACAGGCAGATATGAATAAAGAGCATGAAAGCAAAGCAGTACTCATCAAATGGACAAAATGATTTTCTATTTGATATAAACTATACTACTGTCATCATTTACAACATTAGCTACATCATGGGAACAGTTTCCTAATGATATATAAATAGATGGTTATGTACTGAAGGAATAATTGAGTGCTGCTAGTCACTTACTGCTCAGCCCTTTTGTTTACATTTTGGAAAGCCATTCTCCTCGATCTTAAAACACGAGATAAAATGTTTAGTAAACAGGCTAACTTTACTGTAATAACCATGTTAAGAGCATTAGAAATAAGACTCCAAGAGCAAAGGAACTGAAACAACTACAGATTTAACACCTTGGTCCGTTGATCGAGCACCATCTTTTTGTGCCTTATAATGTTTTACACCATTGGTAAAAAGGTTTAATACTTGGGATTTGGTGCCAGAAATGTTTGAATGTCCTGGGCTTGCCAAGTCTGTTCTCTCTCCAACATGAGTATAGGCCCAGCACAAATATTCAGCAAAGGAAGAGAAAGAGAACAGAGATAAGCTGTCTTGCATGGGAAGATCTGCTCTCTCATGACACAGAGCCCCAGGAGCTTATCCTACATGTACACAACAGGAAGCCAAAGAAGAGTTCCCTGCTCAAACACACATACATTTTAGTGCATACATCAAAACCACCCAATACTAATACCATGCAAACTGCAACTGAACAAAACTTCCGAAAGCACGCAATGCTTTGCTGAACGAGCCTAGCAAACTTCGCACTGTAGAAAACCGCTGGACAGCTGTCGTCTCGTTTATGTCAATCAACTGCAATAACACAAAGGCTCATAGTTGACATCAAAGGGTCGATGGAGACATAACTGTGGATCATCACATAGAGATTAGATGGTCTGACTCACCGAATGGTTGACTCCCCACATAAGCACGCTAAGCAGAGGGTCGCTGGCACGGAAGAGCTTCACTTTCTGGGCAACGAAGTGTTTTTTCTTGGTCTTCGTTTTGCTCGCAATAGCTGCGGCTATGCTGCTCGCCGAAGCCATCTTTAAGCAAACTGGCTGGTTATTGCAGTATTTGCGATAATCTTGACAGAGTGTCTTCCCTTGAAGGTGGCACAGTGGCCACCAGCTCACGACTTAGTAATAACAACACTATTCATTTAGCCAGACCGCAAATCAAAGTACTCCTATTATTTTCTTCATCCGACGTCCCACACAGCTTGACTGACGCTATGGTCCTAACGTTCCCTCGACAATGACTAAAATTAAGGAAAATACGGTGTTAAAGCTAATACTGCTGCTCTCATTCGCCTAACAGTCCGCCGCTTGCCCCAGCCCACATCATAAGTCACCTCTCTTCCTTCCTTGACTAGTCTGGAGCTCTCCGCACTGAGGTCTCACTGAGCTGGCGCTAGCATAGCCGAGTAGCTTGCTAGCTAGCAATCATCAACGGTAACGTTAAATTTCGTAAAATGAATTAACGTAAAAGACAGGAACAAACGGAAGCCCAGTGACGAATTAAACACACTTTATCACGCAGCCTTAAAACAAACTATTAAAATGACATATTAATGATGCTGAATGGCTAACTAAACGCTCCTGACTACCAGCTAACGTTAGTCCCTCCGACCTTCGCTAACCAACAGACGGCACAAACAGACTCCGCTCACCAGCTAGCTACCGTTAGCTTGCAAGCTAACTATTAACATTAGATAGCAGCTCACAGCTAGCCAGCGGCTCCGCCAGCCCTCCTCTTGCACGTTTGTGTCAGTCCGTAGAGATAACAGGGCTGTATCCTTTCATGTTCTTGCCTCAGTTCGAATTAAAACGCAGGGGGACAGTTATTTAAAATCAACGTGTGGTTAACTCCGTTTGCAGCCTTGAGGCTCGTGTGTGCTGACTGTGAACTGACAGCTCGACGGAGGGGAGGTGACAGCCTGCGCTTTGCAGTGTCTGCTGCCCTGATTCGCTGCAACCCCCTCCCTCCGCCAGGGCTATGCTATTTTGCTGCCCATATGAGTCTTTTATCTAAATTTGCATTTAGATTTCAATTTCATATTGACAATTGAAACATTGTTAACGAATCAAAAATCCCTTTTGAGGATGAGAATGTAGCATTCACTGCGCCTATGAAACTGCGTGGTAAAACATCTCCGACGGGGTAAAACAAGCTGCCCCTACATGTGGAGTGCACGAGTATTCTGATCTTTATGGTAAATGCATTGCAACGGCCCAGAGCCAGCTGACAGGCAGGGTTAGCGACTATATTCTGACATTTTTCTCACTTTCCAAAGACACGTGTCGCAATGTGAAAGTCTTACCTGAAGAAAAGCTACGAAACCTTAATTGTACCAGACGCGAGCACACCACATACAATATCATTTATAATTAACTTTGGGTAAGGACACACGTGTGACTAGGATACGTACGGTTTTCAAGGTGTTGACACAAGCCTACCAAATAGAAATGAATAATATCTCAATTACTTTTTGTATTATCTCATCTTGAAATTAGAAGTAAACATCATGTTACTTGTGTAAAAAAAATCCTCTAAAATGTAAGGGAAATTACATTAGGACATTATTCTTTGATTTTGGGTTGCTGGAAAAACATTAAATAAAGAATTACTGACAGCTAATCATACTTTTGAGTTCATGACTAGGCCTATATACAGACTGAATATAAACCATTTTTTTACCATATTACTTTCTACTTTCCAAATAAAAGTACCACGATTGTACTTTGAAATTGCTTCCTTTGTGATCCCTGAGGTGCTGTAAAAGCACATTGCTCCATAATTTCTGGCAATGACTGATAGATTTGAGATTTGTCCAGAATAACTATGACATTTTTTAATTTAAAAATTAAGCATTTTTACTACATCAATGTAGATATTGTCTCAAAGTAAAAGTCCTACATTTATACCTTGAAGTTTAATATGTGCTGTAAAAACACATTTATACCTTCAGGCAATGATGGATAAATTTGAGTTTAGGACAAATTAAATATATATAAAAATGTTTCACTATGGAGAGAATTTCCGAATTTGTGAAAAAAATGCAGTTGTGGTGTCTATACCCCAGATAAGTAGCTAACTGAATCATAGCAACAATGTGCACCATCCATTTTAATGAATAACCCCCCCAGCTGCAAATTCTGTGTAACAATCCCTCAATTATATGCTGCTATTTAATTTTGGCTCAATATCAACATTCCTCTGAATTGATTAGACGATCATTCAGATCACCTGTAAACTGGGTGTGAGGACTGATTTATCAACAATGACTGAGAGTAGCTTGGTGATTCCCCTCTTGTTTATTGGTTTCATTAAAACCCCTTACCCATTATTTACCTTTTTGAAGAGGCATTTGTTTGTTATTGAAGAGGATTTTTTTTCATTATTAAAGTTGGCTAGTTGTGAGATTTGCTCTCCAATTGGATATTTTTTAAAATTTTTTATGTGATTGGGAACTGGGTCTCAGGCTCCTTTCCCCTGAGCTGAGACCTGTGGAATCAAGACTGCACATAGAACAAATCTTGGCACATACTTCATTGTGTTTTACTAAATTAAAGGGGGTTGTCATAGTGAGTATTTAAACAGCAAATAGGTATCTTGGAAATGCCATCAGGCATCATGATGGCCCAATCCCAATGTCCCCCCTAAACCCTGAACCCTCACAGACTTTACTGATGTCACTTGGAAAGTGATTGAGTATAAGAGGCTGCAAGGGCTCAAAATGCTGTAAAGGGGAATGGGACAGCCCTTTGCCACTTTATCAAGTTACCTTGACAACGCTGAAACACCTTGCACACTTTTTTATTCTATGTTTTTGCCTTATTTTTAAGTCCTGCAGGCTCTAGCCCTATACAGAGTGGAGGAGAGGTAGCCTAAATGTCAATATATATTTGTAATTAATCAATACACTATTGTTGGTCAAATAGCATCATCAAACAAAAACTAAAATAAATAGTTGTGTGTAATAAGGTGACTGCATTCCTCTCACTTCATGTGTTCTATGCACCATCTTAAGTTAAGAAAACTTTCAACAATATTAACATCAGCGTAGGTGTCGATTCATGTTTGTTTACTGTTTTCTTCTTCTCTTATAACGCTGATTTGCCGTGATACTTCTTTCGCTTCCGGCCTTCCCCCGCTAACCCCCGTGTTTCATGTCATACCGCTATAAAACTGTGGACAATTCCCTCAGCCAAAGTCTGCATAAATGCGGACATACGAAAAGGGCTCAAAATGTCCGCGAGAGAGCCCTCGCGCACTTGACGATTTGACAGTGGGACAGCCCTGAGCCTTCACGGACTTCCCGGGAACGCGCCTCAAAGTCTGTGAGTCTGTGAGGGTGGACATTGGAATTGGGCCGATGACTGTTGGTTCAAGACGCACTAAGACAATGTGACAGTCTTAAGATTGTCAATTGAGGGATGCATTAATTCTGCATTAATGATAGGCTATTATAAGCCTTACTGCAAATTGTCAATCAATTCATGTAAAAAAACAAGCATCTGAAAAAATGAAGAACAAAAACTAAAAAAAAATTCATACACCAAGGTTAGTTTGAATGTGTGCACCATGATGAAAACACATGGTTGCTGGTTCAAGACTCAATTTAAGACAAAAAAAATGAAAGGTATTAAAGTTTGGAATTGTATTTAGCTGTGAACTAGAATAAACTCAGTGTGTTAACCCTTTCACGCATAGTGGTCACTACAGTGGACAGCTATTAAAAAGCCGCGCACTGGTATGGGCAGAGGTTCTGATAGTTGCACATCAGCCACAGTGGACGCTATTGTGTCATGCCATACACTGCCACCCTCTGGTAAGCCGTTGTAAATGCAACTTAAATTCGTCAAAACCAAGATGGCTGACGCTGAGCAGCTCAGATAAATGTTACCACTCTTTCAATTATAAGAGAGTAGTAAGTAGTATCTAGTAACAACTAAGGAGTAATGCAAGCAGGAAATTACGATTCATCTGTCCACTAAATTGGACATTATTGCTGGCTAGGCCTATATTTCAACTATTACTGAGACTTTGTTTTTCTTGAAATAACTTAATGTGCACTAACTGTTTTGGATGTAAATCAATGGATTTATGTTATTAGAATGTAAAACTTGCAGTTTTTGTAACAAAAACAATATTTTGTGCAGATTCGTTCTATTAGCCTTTGTGAGTAACATTTAGTGTCTTGCAGCAACTAATAGAAAGGCATTCAGGATAGTGGAGTAAATTCCATCAGAATCACGTAAGGATAATACAGTCATGATGAATGGCTGCCAGAAATAGGAGAATCCCCAAATGCTAGCAATGATAGTGTAGCGGATGCAGAGAAAGAGAGAGGCTGAAGAGTAAGAACTGAGGTTCAACGTTTTTGCATTGCATTAAACATTATTAGAATATGTTAGAATATGTGACCACATTAGTTTAACAGCATTAAAAATATAGTTTTCACATACTATATCATTTAATTCATTAGTTTGTTAAATACATATTTCTTCAGTTAAAACCTTATGTGCAGGCTGTCCACCTTAGTGGACATGTAAAAAAAAAAACCTTGAAAAATGTGTGTTTAAACAAAATTAAATTCTAATTTTATTTTTTATGCCTAAAGAACAATAAAAACACATAGGAAACAAAATCCTGACAGAGGCTGACATAATTCATATATGAAAGGGCTAATTTACAGATAATTGTTGAAAATGTATAATTTATTTTTGGAAGAACAACTTAACTTCACCATGTTGAGAATGCTGTTAACCTGTGATGAAAACCTGTCTCTGACTGCATTGCAATTAGGATTTATAACTACAGACCTCCGGCAGCTGCTCTCTCTCCCCAGTTATATGACAGTGTGGTTGCGTGGTCTTGAATAATGGTCCATATGTAACACAAGGTACGCTTGATAACTTAGTGGGTAAGATTCGTGTTTTTATATACCAAAGGTCTCTGGTTCAAAGTGCACAGTTTCTTTTGCTTGGACGGCATTTCTTTAGTGCTTGCCTGAATACAAAACTCAGTTCACAAAATGTATAGTTTAGATGAATTAAATAGGCTATGACAATAATTCTCACTCAGTTTTAACATATTAAATAATTTGTTATTTTGACCAAATTTTATACTTATAAAGCAAAATTTCTCAGCAAGAAGCCAAAAGTCTTTTGAGCTGATTATCTAGGTCAAACAATAATACTACCGTATAAAGGCAGAGAACAGTAGGCTACAAAAAGGCTGAAGATGAGAAAAATAAGGGTTTAAAGTGTTCATTCTATGTAAAACTGCTAACAGGTGATTATCAGGTGTAACGACTTTTGTCTTTTTGGACGTTACAACAGATATCATGGATTTAGATTAAAAGACCTCAAAACTTCACTGCCTTTGGAAAAATGTAAAGAAATGTGAGGGTTAACCCAAAACATACACATCAAACAACATGTGCTCTTTCAGCTTTGCCCTTACAATTTATTAATAATTGCCTATTAATCAATTAAATAAACACATTTGAATGAATTCAGATATGTGAGAAAATAGCTTATCCACTGTCCAAATGTAACACATCAACAAATGTACTGTAAGCTATAGCTGTTAGCCTACCTGTTAGCGATATATTTTATTCACCACGACGAATAATAAATTCAATTACCAAAATGTTAGTTCATCGTCATATTTAGGCCTTTTCAATAACAGGAAGTGGGGGCAACGTAGGCTAAGTAAACTTAGGCTATAGTTAGCTTAAACTGAAATTGGCTGTATATGTAAAAACAAAAGACAACAAATCAGATTCTTGACTAAATTTTGACTATATTGAATATTGCTACATTTTGGCTTTATAGTAGGCTTTTACTTTTTGTAGCCTATAGTAGCTTTAATACATAGCTAAATGTTAGTAAATCCTTTTTTGTACAGGGTGATCTCATTTATGCTACATAAATAATCAAGGTTTGAATCAAATTTAAATATCTAGAAAAGCAGTGAAATTGTCAATCGGCTACATCAATATGTTTGGACTGCTATTACAAGTCCAAAACTCTTTTTTTTTTTGATTTAGTAGTAACTACTTCTATAGCCTATTGGAAAGATTAATATTAGTTTGTTTTCTTATATTAACATACTCTGTATAACTCTGTTGTAATGTTAACATTTTGTAAGACAAGACAACAAACTTTTGGAAGAAAATATCTGTTAGATTAAAAAATGGTATTAATGGTTCCCTCAAATAGGTTCAGAAAACACTTCTTTAACATATGTCCCATAGGCTTACTATGTACAATTATGGTGTTTTTAAAGCATTTTCAATATTTAGAAATGTATTTATAGTAGGAGTTTTACTTTGGAACTTCTCTGCACTTTTGCATTTTTGTATGTAGTCAAAGTTGTCCTAAACTCAAATAAATCAGTCATTGCCGGAGAGTATGGCACAATGTGTTTATGCAGCTCCTGAAGTAGTCTATCAAAATTGTAATAAAAAAAAGTAATTTCAAGGTATACATGTGGGACTTGAACTTTTGAAAATTGATACAGTAAAAATGCTTAGTTGTCCTGAGCTCAAGTCAATGCCAGAAATGATGGAGCAATGTGCTTTTATAGAACCTCTAGCTGTTTCAAGGTGCAAGTGTGGGACTTTTACTTTGGAAAATCTCTAAATTGATATGGTAAAAGGCTTGATTTTCAGTCTATAAGTATTTAGTTATTTATTTATAACCAGTTAGCCTAGGCCTAGGCTACTTGTTTATACAAATAGCCTAGACCTATATGATTATTAGTCCATCATATGCTACAGAAACTCAGGGAGACAACTGATGCCAGTCTGGAGGTATGTCAATGATTCACATTTTGTTTTGTAGTTATTTTGCACAATTTGATTTGTTGTCTTCTGCAACTTTTTGTCTTGTAATTCAACGTTTCACTGTAGCCTACATTTTACTCTGGTGTGCATGTGACAAATAGCCTACAAATCCTTGATTTAACCTGACTGCATTGACATCTAGCTTATATGTCAGTCTTTGTCAGCCAGATATATGCAAGACACCACTTTTGACGACAAGTAAACTCTATCCACAATCCACATATTGAAGTCAGTAACGATATATTTTAACATTAAACTGGCTATCTAATACAAAAGGTTCAAAGCAATAGATGTTGAAACCACAGAAACCCGTATTTAGCCCAACCTGCCACCCGTAGCCTAGCAACGCGGTGTCAACCTCCTTTTCCAAAACATTAAACCTGCAGCTCCTCTGGCCGGCTGTCATGCTAATTGTAAATCTTAAACTTTAGGCTGAACAAAAATAGGTAAGAAAATGTGCGATAATGAAAATGTGTGATCTGTAAGTTTGTTTTTTAAAGCGTCATCTCTGTGAACACTAACTTACTAACGCTGCCGAGGAGTAGTAGCCTGTCAGGTTAGCTACGTATTTTAACGATAGCTAGCATAGCTATATTCATGATTGCAGAGTCATAGATTTGATTGCATTGAGTAGCTACTGAACAACTATCTGTAATCAATCAACGCTGCTTAGACACATTTGGTAAAAATACTGTTTCTCTCTAGGTCGCAGAATGGG
The DNA here is from genome assembly GCF_014851395.1 of Micropterus salmoides. Lineage (NCBI taxonomy): Eukaryota > Metazoa > Chordata > Actinopteri > Centrarchiformes > Centrarchidae > Micropterus > Micropterus salmoides. The sequence continues at coordinate 38,334,197 of NW_024040040.1, read as the reverse complement.
AAAGAAAGGGAAGAAGGAGCATGAAACTCCATGCAAGGAAACGGTGAGATTCATGTAGCTTAATGGAAGCCTTCTCATACCTTACCTTTTGATAAAACCTAGCTAACGTGTTTCTGAAAGGTTTATATATTTAGATTTCCGTAGCCTGAAAACACTGGGTGCATCAGACACAGATACACATAAGATCAGTTATATAGCGCGCTCTCTCTCTCTCAATTTCAATTCACTATGCTTTATTGGCATCTGTTTAGCTAACGTTAAACAAAGTTGCCAAAGCAATAAGTGACATATAGGTAATAAAATCTCTCTCTCTCTCTCCCTCCTCACACTCACAGTTTGAACCAGTGCCTGTTGAGGGCAGGACCCCAGCAACAGTAGTACTGCTGCTGAGCTCTCCAGAAGAGGACATCCTTGCCAAAGCCTGTGAAGCAATCCACACATTTGCAGAGAAGGGTAACGTTACAATAGGCTAGCATTGCTAACCCATAAACATGTTATGCTTTTGTGTGTGTTTGGGTGAGAGCGACCCAGCATCTGAAAAGCACAACATCTAATTGTGGCTGACCACTGTCTTATCTTATTTCTTGACATTTACTGTGAAATCACCTAATATGTTTCCAGTCTACCCTCATAAAGCATTTTAAACACTTACTTTTGTTTTTTAAGAGCAACTGACATGATTTTATCAACATAGTATTTTGAATCCAAGCCTCTTTTATTAATGTATATTACTATGTTGAGTACCCATTTTAGCTATATATTTTTTTATCTTTACTACTTCACTGACACATAAGTGCTCTCAGCTGCACTCAGGTCTGTTTGGCCCCATGTGTAATTTTCCTGTTCACTGTCTCCCCCTGTTGTTAGGAGATGAGAACAAAGTTTCTGTGCTGGGACTTGGGGCATTGCAGCCTCTCTGTCAGCTCATCGCTCACAAAAACAAGCTGGTCAGGCGCAACGCCTTCATGGCCCTGGGCATCATGGCCACCAACAGTGAGTCAGACATAGGAAATCATTGCAGACTTGCCTTCTGAGTCATCTGATGTGACTGGCCTTTTTAAACTTACATAACTTCCTGACCATCTATCTGCTTGTCAGGGACTTGACTGTGTACTGTTTTGTTGACTTACAGACTGAGTTTTTAACTTTGTCTTGTGTTTTCATTGGAAGGTGATGTAAAGAGTGCTCTAAAAAAAATTGATGTCATTCCATCAATCATTGACAAACTGTCACTTGAAGGTGAGTAACGTTGATCACAAGCTGGATAGACTCAGAAGTAGATATTTACTATATATTAGCTGCAATAAAACAAACAAACAAACAACACAATTTTCTCTCCTTTTGAAGAAGATATAGTTGTCCATGAGTTTGCAACGCTGTGCCTGGCCTCTCTGTCAGTGGATTTCTTCTGTAAGGTCCAGATCTTTGACAACAAGGGCCTGCCGCCTGTAATCCAGCTCCTATCCAGTCCAGACCCCGATGTCAAGAAGAACTCGCTAGAGATCATCTTCAACCTGGTTCAGGTGACTCTAAGTCTTCTGCCTAGAGGAGGTTACAAGACTGTACAGTTAAGGTTTACTAAAAATCATCACTGTGTGCTCAGTAAGATATAGTTCTGTGATGGGTGCAATTCACATGATTCCAACATTCTTGTTCTCTGGTTTTCTGCTGTGTTTTACTGTATGTATGAAGGACTACCAAAGTCGTCTGGCAGTACACGAGTTAGGCGGGATCCCTCCACTTCTGGAACTGTTGAAGTCCGACTTCCCTGTCATTCAGCATTTGGCTTTAAAGACGTTGCAGAATCTCACCACTGATAAAGATACACGCAACACCTTCAGGCAACAGCAAGGATTTGAGAAGCTCATGGATATCCTCAGCAGCACTGTATGTGTGTGTAGAAAGAATATGGAGAGGGTCATCACTGGAAATGGTTTCATTTTAATTAGCACTTGTTCTCAACTCGTAATGTGTTTTCTATCCATGAGTCTGTGTCCTGTACAACCTTTATCTATCTTTTTATTTCTTACAGGACTTCAGAGACCTTCACGCTGAGGCCTTACAGGTAGTTTCTAACTGTCTGAGTGACAGTGAGAGTTTCAAGCTGATCCACAGTGCTGGGGGACTGATGAGGCTGATGGAGTTTGTTCTCCACCCCAACATGCCTGAAATCCAGTCCAGGGCTGTTAAATGCATCGCCAGGGTTGCTCAGAGCTGTAAGCACAGAAGGAGATCAGAGAAAATCATTTCCTCTTAACTTTTCAACCTGGTAGTTTGGAAGTAGTATGAGTAAATACCACTTACTTTACCTGTGTTTACTGTGTTTGTTTCACTGCGCGTGTGTGTAAATGGCTGTGTGTCTGTGTATAGCTGAGAACGGCAAACTGCTCCATGAGCAGAATGTGGAGAAGGTCCTGGTAGAGCTCCTGTCTGTGGCGGATGTCAGCGTGAAAACGGCTACCTGCCAGGCCGTGTCCGCCATGAGCTTCCACCTAGCTAGCAAAGACCGCTTCAGAGACCTGGGTATGGACACATTCACACAATCTCCCATCACACTTGCCCACAATGAAGTATGAATGAGTTGGATTCATGTGTGTTTCAGGTGGTATCCCTGCAGTTGTACAGATGCTGAACAATGAGAGTTTGGCGCTGAGAGAGGCAGCAACCCAGGCTCTCTCTAACCTCACATATAGCAACCAGCTCAACGCTTTGTGAGTGACAGACAACTCGAGTGAATGTTTCTTTGTTATTCTTGGATTAAGTTGGTTATTTTAATGTATCTATTATATTATTTCAGGTTTATTGAGCAGGGACAATACGCATTAAGAATATATAAATAAATGTATAATTTTGTTTTCTATTAGATAATGTCAATGTCATACCTACAGTAAAGACAGAGACAATTCATAATTTCAAGGTATTTTGAGTATTTGTGTGTTTATATGTGCCAAACGTGTAAAACATTAAGTGATGAGTTTTCAATCTCTAAAGCAGATGTGGTATTTTAAAGTTGAGCAGTACGCCTTTCCTCTCCACTGTTTCACAAATGATTTAATGCTTCATCTGTCTTATCATGGTTCCCCCTCACTGAATATCTCTTTACCTCTTTCTCTCAATTTTATCTACCACCTTTATATTCCCCTGACATATCTTCCCTGTACCCATTGTCTCTCACTGTCTGACTTCATTTTTCAGTATAAGTTTCTCCTTCAGTTCTCAGGACACGATCATTTAACTCACACCTCCCGATGCACCATTCCTTCACTATCCTAACTCTTTATGTTTGTTTTCCCTTATGCACCAATTATTTATGCAAATCACATGTCACACACATATGAAATAAATACTATGTGGTATGCAGTGTTGTGAGACTGCATTAATAGCCAGCTCCATCAGCTCATCCATTTCAGTGGGATCTTCCAGTGCGGTGTACGAGGCAGAAGGCCACAAGATCCTTGTCCAGGAGCTCTTTGGAAGCTGTCCGAGGACGGTGGCCAATTCTGCTGCAACGCTTGGCAACCTGGCAGGACAGGAGGTCATCCGCTGTGGCATCTTGTCACACAGAGCCATACAGGCCCTAGTAGACACCTTGAAGTCCACATATACAGAGGTCCTGGTCAACGCCACGCAGTGCCTGGCAGTGTTGGCCTGTGATACAGAAGCCAGGGCAGAGGTTGGTGTTTGAATGACTGATCAGAATGCTGCTGTGTTCTTATGTTTGCAAATGAGAAGAATATTATGAAATTTGGAGGTGGAAATATTGCTTAATTTAACTGATAATGTTTTTACTGATACTGTTTTTAACCCACAAAATAAAATAAAATAAAATATGTTCAATAGTTTCTTATAAATTGTCCATAAAATTCACTCCCTGGCCTACATAGTTACAAAGTGCTGGCGGCCTTCAACCACTGGTCAATTTGCTGCGCTCCTATGACAAGGAGGTGTTGCATAATGCATGCATGGCCATCAGTGCCTGTGCCATTGATGAGCCCACTGCTGTGGAGATGTGCAAATATGGGTAAGACACTGATAACAATGACATCAGATCATGGCTGATGAATCACGAAATGTCAAATTGGAGGAGCATAGTTGAGTATCAAATGAAAGTGCAGTAAAAGTGTTGTTTGTTGGAGCCGACTCAAAGTAATCTCTTAAATAGCCAGTAGATGGCAGGATAGTACAGTGTTACATGTGTCTACTTGTTAAAGTATGGGTAATTTTGTAATTTTTGTGACTTTTTGTATGTGTGACTTTTTATATTTATCATCAGTGTCTGAATATCTGTATGCGTTTGTATTCCTGCTTTGTCTTATGTGTGTCTCAGGGCCCTGGAAATGCTTCAGGAAATCAACCAATCAGTGAATCGTAAGAGCAGCTTCAGCAAGTTGGCCATGATCAGCTTGCTGAACTCCAACTTGTCTGTTAAATACAGCCTGACAGATCATTTGGCCTCCACTGACATCATTAGTAATGGCTTCTATGATGCTGGGAAGGTGTGTGTATGTTTGTGTACTATTTAAATGTAATGTAAAACAGGGGTCACTTAAAGAAATGTAAGCAAAATGGGGGGAAAATAACTAATATAATAATATTATAATCATAATTAGTTATTTTGGATGTTTAACTAGTTGAACGGTTTCACCAACACTACCATAACAGTTTTCTCTATGTTTTAGCATAATAGTGTTTTCTGTTCCACTCTCTGTCTCTTAGGTTCGTGGAGGTCAGAGGATTCTGACTTTAGAGGAACTGTCCAAGCAGCCTGTCAACCAGCACCGGCCAATCATTGTTGTTAACAGAGCAACAGAGTATGTTTTCTTGATTTTTCCCCCTAAAGTTTATAACTAAACATTGTTTATTATTTGTATTCATCATATTCCAGCCCAGTAAACTCGCCACCCCCAAACTATACAGCTAACTGGGCCTTTTACACAACAAGCAGAGTGGGAAAGTAACAGGAACAACCACGCAGATAGAGGTTTGAGCAATGGCTGAGACTTGGCAAGCTTCCTACACTACCAGCCACATCAATCTAGTTTGTCTGTACAATTTATTGTGGCTGTTAGATTACTATTACTCTCCCCTTGTCTTCTCCAATCCAGTGCAACACTTTTCTTCTTTCCCCCTCTCTCCTCGGTTCCTTCAGTGTGCCCCGTTAGCGTGGCCTCACAGGGTAAACTATCCAAATTTTTTTAGATGGCAACACACTCAGAAGTAAAAGAGGCTTTGTGTTTAGACTAATGGATTTACATGCACAACCATGATTGTGCGCACACACACACACACACACACACACACACACAGACAATAAAATAAGATAAATTAAATTTGCCAAAGAGAGCAGTACCCCCTAAGAGTACCTCAGTTCCACCCCATTTAAACCACGCCCCCCCCTTCACCATCCATACACACAAAAGATCTCAGGCATTCCTAAGCAGTGTGTTATGTAATACATCTGTGGTTTTATCCATGGCTGAGTATGACCCAAGCTTAACTTTTTAACTTTAAAAAGCAAAGACTGCAAAAACTAAACTCTAACTAAGATTAATTATCTTAATTGAAGCCAAAATATACTTGTTTATTGTCTGACGAGATATTTCTTCTTACCAGGTGGCATTTATGTAAGTGAATTTCACTTATTTCAAGGTTTTTTTGTCCTTAAGTAGCAAGTGAAATATTCTTGTTTTGTTGGCAGATAATTTTGCTTATTATTATATTATAAGTAATAATTCCCCCATTTTAATGCTTTTTTCCCTTGTTTTTTGAGAGTTCACTTTTTGCAGTGTATTACTTTAAATGTTCATCCTCTATCTCCGGAAACACAGTGCCTCATATAACTTATTTTGTGTATATATATTATTATATTATGTTATATATATATATATATATATATATATATATATATATATATATATACCAGGGATCTGTCTGATGGGTATATCAAGAACATGAGAATGTTGCAGACTGGTAGGACATGTTGGTATAGCAGCTCCAGAAGTTTTGCCCATAATTTAAAAATGGGTGCATTTTAAATTTATTAAAAACATAGCAGATCCTATTTGTCTGTTGTGTTACATTGTAAGTGTTTAAAACAATGTGTTTGGATACAAGAGCAAATTGACGTTTGCTCACTGGGTACCTTCTAGTTTCTTTCTGAAATCTGCAGATATTCCAATGTACATATTGTGTATCGCAAGTACAGATGGCACATGGCAGCAACTGAAAATCTACAAAAAGAACAGTAAAAATGTTACAATAGTGCTGTGTTTTGGTTATATAAAGCACTTTACTCTTGTCCTTCTTTGGCAGAGAGACAGTGCATGTGCCAGAAGAGAGGCAGAGCAACCCATCAGAAACAGACACCAGCAGCAAGGGAGACCGCAGGACACCAAGGTGAGAGTGTCTGTGTATGTGGGTGGTGGGGATACTAACAGTGCCATCATATGTAATACTGCCTTGCTTATTTTTCCCAACAGTATACATCTTAACACATTGTTTGGTATTTCAAAATATTTTTTTAAAGATCTGTGTAATTTCTGAACACACTGTAAACACAAAAAGATATCAGTAACTTCATTGTATGGTGAAATGTAGTTTCAGTAAGGCTTAGATTAGATTTGTTTCGTTGAGGTATAATTATAGTTCTGTAAAACCACTCATTGATATTCTTCCCTATTTTTAAAGACACTGATTTCTTTTTAATTAACTGCACAGGAAGAAGAAAGAGGATGACAAACAGAAAGACGAGACCCAGCCTGAGTCTCCCACAGAGAAACCTTGGAAGATGATGGATGACGTCTCATTGCAGCTTCTAGTTAAAGAGGCCAAAGAATTCATCCTCCCGCTGAATGATGAACAAGAACAGTATGCTGCTTTGGCCAGGTGACAGATCAATGCAGTCAGCACGTAACCAACATGCGGAGACGTCACCGCAATTAGAGGAGGAAACCATCTTATAGTAAATGATTGGCAGTCATTCTCCAGAATCTTAGAAACAGATTTAAACAGCACATCCTGGAAATGGCATGTAACAGCATTATGCAGGCACAGATGCACAGCTGACCCTCAATAGATACAGTCCACGATGAGACATCAGGATGCAAAACAAGCACGTTTTTGAAGGTTCCTCCATTGTAATGGGTTTGTGTGGTTTGGTTTTTGGGTCTCAGGCTGGTGAGTGAAGCCATGGGCGGAGCAGTAGAGGCCAAAAAGTTGCACGAATTCCCATGGGTGCTGCACCTCAGCGAGCTCAAGTTTCAGCTCCAGTCTAATGTTGTTCCCATTGGTTTGATCAGCAAGGGAATCTACTGCCACAGGGCACTTCTCTTCAAGGTACCACTGACCTCGCTACACCACAGCATCATCCTTTACATTTCCCCCACATCTTTTGATATCTTATTTTAAACCCCTTGTCACTTAAGTTCTCCCCATCCTCCACTTACAGTATTTCTTTCCCTCTAAGTCTCTCAAGTTTTCATATACACTATTGCCATCTTCATTCAATCCAGCTTGTTTCCAAATCATCATACCCCCATCATGTCTCCTGTCTTTAACTTTTCAGTGTTTGGCTGATTGCATCGGAATGAGCTGCACTCTTGTTAGGGGTGAGTACAACCGCGCTTGGAACGAGGTGCTCCTCTTCAGTAGGAATCCCTCCAGCAATGGGCGCTCTTCACAGTCATGCCGCTACATAGTGGACCTCATGCACCAGCCTGGAAACCTGTTGACAGCCAATACCCCTGCTGCTGTGCAATACCAGACTATATAGAACAACACTGTACTGTATAGAAATGCTGTACTACATACTACTGTGACCAGAAATTTTACCGAGATGCATTATAGATAAGTGATTTGTACTGTATGTGTATTTTCTGTATGGCAGACCTTTACACCATACAGTATTCTCTGTGCATGCACAAGTCTAAATTAAAAAATGCTGTTAGTCTATAAGGCTTCTCTAATAAATACTCTAATTTAACATTTGGTTCTTCACCACAGATGATTGACAATGTTGTATTTACAGAGACAAGTCAGGTGGGTTTGATTGTGGTGTCCCAGTCAAACTCTGCATGTTTGAGCCTCAATTGTACATCATTAAAAAGAAACATACAGCATGCTAGGACCACTGAGCACCAAATAATGTCCTCTATGTGTGTCAGATTTGGTTACACCTTTTGGTTTATAATGACCTCACAGTAGAATACTACACTGAGAATTGAATTTGCAACACACAGGATAGCCTAATTGAACAACCAAACCAGACAGATTTCTTTCAAGCCATAAAGCTACTGGCCTCAGGGCTGGGCAATATGGTCATGAAAAGAAATTATCTCATACAATATGATAATTATCATTATTTCTTTCATTTTTCATAAAGGCTGATTTCTGCTACTGAGTGGTTTAAACTATTATTTATTTTCAGAACATGACAAAAACTCACCAAAGAGTGGATCACTTAACAAATCTGAGGTAGAACATTCAAAACAATAATGATAAAAACTTTTCTTCGACAAATAGCCTTTGCATGAGTAAGATTAAGTAAAATATTTTTTTCAGTCCCTTTTCCATACAAAATAAATATCTTTATTGAAAAGTTAAGTGCCAATTCGTTCGTGATTCAAATTAATTAAATTAAACGTTTATTGAACATTTGTTATATTGTTATTTAGGAAAATTATATCGCGATAATTATCATTATTATTTAATTGCCCAGCACTGACTGGCCTACACAACATGGTGCTCCTTTCACGCTGTCTTTTTAAAAGCCAGGGAACCCATTACACTTCGACCTATATAGCTCAGGTGTGATTTTTTGACCGGGTCACCCAGGTAAGAGCCTGCACCAGCCGGGGGAGGACCAGCGCCAAGTCGCCGCGGCATGAACAGTCCCGACGCAGAGAGCAGCACTTGGCTTCCACTGATAGGTGCGCTTGACTTTAGACAGACTTGACCAGGACTTGACGCAGCAGCAGCAGCAAACAGCATGTCTCGTTTCGTTGCCCGACTCTTCTTAGTTGTCTCTCAGCAAGCCACAGCGAGATCCGCGATGTTACTGAGGAGGGTCCCAGCATTCATCCGCCCTGTATCCACATGTCCAGGTACTGCGGGAATGTTTGATTTCTTTACTGATTCTTTGAATCCATCTAGTTTCACAGGCTGTAGACTCCTGCAGGTGCACCGTGCTGAAGTTTTCTCAGGAAGGCGCTAATAATAATAAACGGCTACAGGTTATTGCTTGTGCAAAGGGGACTGGTTATCCAATAAATTCTGGTTTAGGTGAATTTTACAGTGTATTTACAAATGTCACCTTTTGGTACCTTCTTACATGTAGCATAAAGTTAATTGTTCCAAACATTTTCTCAATTTGGCTCTCAAGTCTTCCGGGTCTGTGGTGTAATGTGGTTTATATTTTGAAAAGGTTTACTAAATAATTGTAACTTCTGCTCTGTGCAGGCCTGCAGTCTCTTACCCGTTATGATGAGACAACAGATTGGCAAAAGAAACTGACCCCAGAACAGTATGTAGTCACCAGGGAGCGGGGGACTGAGGTGGTGAGTACTGCATACATGCAAACCAGTACAAAGATTTGTGTCAAAGCAACATTATCTTAGTCTAGCAGATTGGCATACATATAGTCTCATAAACATCAGCAGTTCCAGGTGGACTTTGTTCATCACTGTATTGCTGATCTGTGTCAGGTTCAGCCAGTCCAAATACAAACCTCTGGTGTTTTAAGAATTAGAAGCTGCCCTCAGCTTGAAACAAAGAGCGTTTTCTGTATGTAATAATAATAAGTGGACAGTATCGTTGTGAACTTAAGGACAAAAGCTACATGTTGAAGTCATCCTTAACTATTAGTCCTGTGTGTGTATTTGTGAATGTCCTCAGCCCTTTAGTGGGATCTACCTTCACCATTCAGAAGTGGGGATGTATCACTGTGTCTGCTGTGACGCTCCACTGTTCAGGTAACACTTTGCAAAGTGGTGTTTTTTAATTCAGTGACTTTACCCTTTGTAGACTTGAACATGTGGACACTTTGCCATTTCTACTTTAATCACGTTGAATGGAAAGTCAGAACTCCGCGCCAGTAAACAAGCTGAAGGCAAGAGAGAATTGTGTTCAAAGTTTGTTTAAGGATGTATCGTGGCTCATTGAGGAAATGTTCCTTCGTCTCTTGACAGTTCAGAGGCTAAGTATGACTCTGGGACAGGCTGGCCAGCGTTCAAAGAGGCTCATGGGACGTGGGAGCGGGATGAAAGCCACGCCTCCATCATTCGTCGCCCTGACAACAGCCTTGGTAGTGCGGGGACAGAGGTCCTTTGTAAAAATGTGAGTTGTGTTGTGAGCTATGCAGCCAAAGTTCATGTGTGCTTAGCATAGATGTTCTAGTTAATAAAGCTTTGCATGCAATTTTTATTTTTTATAAAGCAGTATAGTTAGAATGGTTTAGTGTGTATCTTATCTATACTTTAATAATTTCAATTCAAATACAACCATTTTTGCATTTTTGGTCGGCTTATGACTTTTGTGTGTCTGTGTTTGATGCAGTGTGATGCCCATTTGGGTCATGTGTTTGATGACGGACCGGATCCAATAGGCCAGCGGTTCTGTATCAACAGTGTGGCCCTCACATTTAAACCCAGAGAAAACAACAAACCTGACAAACCCGAGGAAAACTGATGAAACACATGGGCTTGCCTAAATCATCTCATTGCAGAGCTTTCATTCTGGGATTTGGAGCTATACAGGTCTGGAAATGACAGGCTTGTGTGTGTGTGTGTGTGTGTGTGTCACAACATGTTGGAAATGAACTTCCTGTGGTTTATTAAACTGAAAGAAACTGGACCGAGTCTCTTGTTCAGAAACGTTGGATAAATGCAGTGGAGAGAAGTCTATAAATCTGTGGAACATACGTTACATGATTTACACAAACCCAAACTCTAACTGTACCATCAGCTCCTTCAGTCACCCATCGAATCACTTACTGAAAAATATACTTCCCAACCAAGTTTGATTGTTTCTCTTTTTATTGTTTTCTATATTTTGTCGAGTAGGAAACTTAATGAATGTTAACTGAATGATCTGATGAATTGTCTCTAAGTGTAGTTTGGATGGGTAACTTATTTAGTAAGATGTATAGTACCTCATAGGGGATTACCCATTGATGAAAATGGATTATCTTTAAACCTCATTATTGTGTTTGATTGTCAGAATACACTGGGCCTGAGAATCATGTTTTTCTGTACAGATTGCAAAACACAGGAAGTCATGACATTGCTGCTTAGCCTTTGTTTTTCCAACGCGTTCTCATCTCAATGTGTCATAACTGACGCTTTCAGACAATGTGACAAAGCGTAAGTATTTTACGTTAAAGGTACCCTTCAGCATCCGTATGAAACGCCACCATTTGTTACGTCCCAGCAACACAAAGGAGGCTAACCGGACAACATGAATAAAATCACTGACTTAGGTAAAGGTGCTAACATTTCTGATGGTAGTGGTAAGGGTAGTGGGCTTCGGGGGGCTGTCAACACCTTTAACACAAACGTGGCTAGCTAGCTAGCACTAGCTAGCTAGTACTTCCGGTCTGTACGAGACGCTTCTATGAGACGCCTCTATGAGACGCTGAAGGGTACCTTTGGTGTCAAATAACTATGTCACTTTTTCTGAAAGCGTTGGTATTGGACACCCTGAGATGAGAATGGTCTGGCTTTTCAGTGTGGTGCCACATTTATAGATCAAATTGACTTGTCTGTGTTAGGAATCATGAAATTTTGACTGGTAATTTGTCAATAAATTCACATTTTGTTTTTTCTCTGAATCTATGGTTATGCTTTACTTACTGTAGAGTTTATTAAGATTTTAAAGTCTGTGTTTAATGAGAATTTATGGCTAGCCCCTGCAGTTCAGATGCACACACAGCACGCCAGTATGGCCTCATCTCTGCCGGTAAATCAAGTTAATATTTAACTTGTTTGTCTCCTGCTCCCTGTGTGTTAATCCATTTCCTCTGGGTCTGCGTGTTTAAGGTTGAGTAAAGCAGATCGGCAATTGGCAGACAGAGATAGAGGGGACAGAGAAAAGAGTTCAGGGGGCCAAAAAGACAAGTCCAGAATACAGGAACCTGAGGAATCCTATAGGAGAAAAGGACTTATTCTTGAGTTGAGTGTATTGTTGTCGGTGCTGGGATGGCTGGAGTATGGCATTGCATGTTGGCAGTGGTTGCGTTGATGTGTGTGTGTCTGTGGGGTTCCACTGAGGCTGTAGGGGGGGCTAAGAGTCGACCCCGACCCCAAAGACGACCTCCTAAGAAGCCAAAGGTCAACCCTGTTGACGTGACCCCACCCGCACAGAACATAGACATACAGCGGGTAAGAAACTGGAGGAAGAGGCAGACACATCACATACAGTTTATCTGTTTGACTTTGTGTGTTATGTCTACGTCTATGTATTAAGAGCTTTTTTTTGAATAATTATTTAGAAGTGTGCGCGTATACATATATAGTATCATTTTTAGTTGGTTAGTGTTGGAGTTGGTGCCTTCAAATAAGCTTCAGAACTAGACATGTAGAAATTGCATATGGTTTAGCATAAAGTGACTATGTTTAACTTCCTTTCATAGTTAATTGTGACAAGGCTGGAAAAGGATTGATGAAAAAGCTGCACAATAAATTAGATAAAGGACTCTTTCCAGGTGGAGGAGTGCAGCTACAGCCTAAAAATACCACAGTAAATAGTTGCCGTTACCTGACCTTTGCACACTGACAGTTTGATTCTGTTTCCAACTTGTTTGTACCATAATGTCACAATAACACAAAAAGGACATAATGAGTGGGAACCATGATAAATTAACTCCACAGAATAGCCTAAAGGAGCTATTGTTGCAGAACATAAGGGAAGTAAACTTTGTGAACCAAGGACCCTAATGCACAGTTGCCCCACACTGACGCAGGTTTTTGTACTTATCTAACATATTGTTAAATTTGAAAAGGTAATAAAACAGCAGAGATTTAAATGCTACTTCAGGCTGACCAGTTGCAAACTTCTACTCAATTACCCATGCTAGGAAGAGAGCAAATTGACATCTTTTTCCAGAGCCTGAAACATTCAAACATGCTTTGTTATGGATTAGAGTGGGGGCTGGCAGTGTGGACATGCTTGTGTAATTGTGTCAATATGGTGTTTTAGGCAATACAGGGGATTTTCAGCGAAATAGAATTTGAACAGTACAAAAGATGATAGAGCAGGAAATTTGAAACAGATGTATCCTTTCCATTAGTATAAGCAGGATCAAGATCATTTGATAAGATTAAATGTTTGTCAGCATCAGCAAAAGCATTTAACAATGCTTCCCAAAATTTTTTCCATTTGCAAATGTCATGACTGAGGCTTAGGAGAACATCTTGTGAACATCTTATCTGTCCTCTGTTTATCCCTGACCCTGCTTGTACGTGTTGCAGATGACAGGAACGTGGTACCTGCTGAACACTGCGTCCAAATGCTCTTACTTGATAAATCATGGAACCAAGGTGGAGCCTACAGTCATGATCCTCACTCGTTCCTCTGCCGCTGACCAAACACTGTCTGTCAGCACCAAAACACGGCAGTAAGTACCACCACCTACATATGTAAACACACATTGTGCATGTAGCTTACTGTGACTCTCTCAGTACGCTGAATCATCAGCAGATGGGGCAAATATGCCACAAATATGCTTTTGCAACACCGACTTCATGCTTCAACCACCTGCGTTTGATTTTATTTGTGTGTGCTCAAACACAGGAATGGTTAAATCCGTCAACTCTCCCTTATCATTTTATTAACTTTTAGGTCATCCTGACCTGGCTTTTGCAGAACCACAGGGAGTACCAAATACCTATTTTAAATGAAAAACTGTCTTGTTTTTTCAGGACATTCCGTGATATATTTGTTGTGATTTGTTTATAAATCCTTTTTGGCCCAAGCAAAGGAAAACTGGTTTTTGTTTTGGTCCATTTCGCATGCGACAAGAGAAAACTCAATCTGAGGCCTGAAGCTGAGACATGTAGTTAGATTATGAAAAATATATGAAATGTAGCTATGTGATAATCCAATACTTATAGGAAACTGCACTCTTTAAGGGGTTTCAAACGTTTTTAAAACTACAAAGGTGAGCAAATGTCTCACCTGACAAACTCTTCTCTCCTCTCCTCTCAGTAATCACCAGTGTTGGGAGATATTACAGGTCTACCATCTAACACCAACTCCAGGCCAGCTAACCCTTAAAGGTCAGTGCCTCTCTTTTATTTACCTATAAGGCTTGATTTGATAAACAATCCCATTGATTGTCTAACTGTGCCCTCTGTTGTTTCCCCCAGGAGCTCGTCCTGAGCTGAATACTGAGATAGTGATCGGGGAGACGGACTATGACTCCTATGCAATCATGTACTATCAGAAACAGGACAAGATCACCATGAAACTCTATGGTGGGTTCCCCAGCCATGTGACCGTTGTTTTGTATTTAAGGTCTGAATGCCAGGTGTTAATTATGTTGTTTTACGCTGCTAAATTGAAACTGAACCGTATTTTTAAAAAATGCATTTGTAAAGTCAAAATGTTTGCTTTTGTGCTCTGTATGCAGGCAGGTCTGTGGACGATCTGTCAGAGCCAATGTTGACCAAGTTTGAGCAGCTTGCTGAAAAACAAAACTTGGGACTGGCCTACCTCTTCCCCTTCCCCACCTACAGTACGTCCATATCCACCTGAAAAATAAAATAAAATAAACTTTGTTAGCAGCTGCAACATTAGTTGGCATAACAAGCCGCAAGGTTTAGGGTTAGAAAAAAATGACACATACAACTTCCTTTAAATAACTGTGTTAATGTTCTTTTTTTCCCCTTTCTAGGTCACTGTGGTGCTGTGGACCAGGACCATGTAATCAGTAAGTTCAGTGTGTAAAAACAGTCAAGCAATAATTCTTTGCTAGAAAAAAATGTGGTAATTATGAGACTGATATAAAAAAGGGCCAGAGGTAAATGGAGCAGCTGCCAAAATTAGCAAATACAGCTTTTTATTTAATCGCCATGACATGTCGACAAGTGTAAACTGCCACTTTCAGACAAGAAGGGTTTTCTGGAGACCATAAAAAAGCATCAAATAAATTTCAGTTCTTTAGCTGTCAGTGTAGCTTGCATGTTTGATGTATAGTATATCAAGCATTTTCACAGGTACATCGTATTACATTCAGAATATTGTACACGCTCTGTAGCCCTTATTTCATGCATTTCATCCTGTTAAGGGCAACCGTGAGAATGTTCGGTGCTTCTGTGCATTACATGTCGATCATCATTTCACGTTCGCAGGAGCAGTTCTGCTTTGTGCCAGTGGCTGAATGAAAAAATATTGATTCTCCTGCTCTGTTTAGTTATTCCTGAAGTTGTAAAAGCTATTTGGAGGGAGTTCGGGTTAGGGACATGAAGCGTGTACAATACAAGATGAAGAAAGCAATACAATTAAGGACAATAGAGGAATGAGAAGGAGCTCAGAGAGGCAGCATGTAGCGCTAAAATATTTTCCCCTCTAACTCGGATAATTAAGGGATTAGTGCAGCAGAACCAGAGTTTGTGATTGTTAGAACAGTGGAAAGACTAACCACAGTGGTTTTCATGAGTTTTTTTTTTTTTTTGTCAAGTCTGAATGAAGTGTATTTTACTATGCCTTAAATGCAAATTAGTTTGGTGAGAGACTTGAATCCAAAAGGTGTAGGCTACAGTTGTATTTTTCAGTTTTAAAAGGAAAATAGGGGTAAGAATAATTATTAATAATAATTAATTATATTTAATTTCTTGACATTCTGTGAATTTATTTATTTTATTTATTAGCTATACTTGGTTGGTCCAGGGGAAGCAGAGAGAGAGAGGCTGTTATTTGGTTGGGGGGTCAACTTGTGTAACAATCATTTATTTAAACCTTGTCAACAACATGTTATCCAACCTCCACTGCCGGACGAAAACAGCAGCACAGCTTCTACGTAGTTAAACCTGTCACTCTTTGTTACACAGACTGTGTTCCCACATGCTGAAGAGGTAGAGCTGTGCAAGGGACGGATCCGGCCTCGCAGCGTTTGGCAGTTCTCACCCAAATATCTGAATATTGTGTCATTTTAAAAATGTGAACATCAGCAAGAAGGTTGTTTAAGTGTAAGTTAGAGTAGAAAAAAATGGTCTACTTTAAATACTACCTATTACAGACGAATAAAACAAAATGGAACACAATCAAGTTGTTGTCAGATGTTTTCACTTTTAAAAAAATCTAAATGGGCATCATCTGCCACCAGCTGGCTCTGTGGTGAGAGTCCATTCCTATGCAAGGCTTATTATCATGTTAACGCCATCCCATTTTTGTATTCTGAGATTAGCATGTTTCCGTATGCATGCTTTGGTGTGTGTGTGTGTGTGTGTTTGTGTGGACACAAAAGAGGAGGTGGGGTGTTGGGGCTCGGGTTAATGTAGCCCAGATGTGGAGCCTAAAAGAGGTTGAGAGAGTTTGGTTACAAAACTTGGTTACCAAATGTGCTTTTTGCAAATGAGCACCTGTGTGTGTGTGTGTTTGTTAGATAACCAGCTGATTGCAAGTCTGTGCCTGTCTTGTCTCTTAACAAAGGAAGCTCTCTTATATACACAATGATTGATTTAAGGGGTGTCACTGATGATACAGTTCATCCAACTCTTCTTCTCACTGTGTTGTTACAAAACGGAAGCGAGTGAAAGGCATCTCCGTTAAATTCCTCCTGTTTCAAAAGTTTTATGAAACTTAACACACAATGCTATGAGCAATCAAATCATTGTGTGCAACACTGGCAGAGCTTTATATGAGAAATAATAATCTTAAATAGCACTGCTTCGACACTGCTGACAATGCAGTTTGCTGCAAGAGAATGCATACTTACTACAGTGGGATTATTTTATCCAGAGTTACATTTAAAAAAAACTCATATTTCAAGAGGTTATCAGCTCATTGTTTATGTGAGCCCTTTTCCCAGCATGCTAAAGTTTAGCAAAAGTGCTTCCAACCTCTCATTTGTGATTGTGAATGGAGTCTTTTTGGTCCCAAACAGTGAAGAATGTGCACTCTTACCAAACAGCTGTTTTGATAGTCCAGGCATGCAAGAGCATTTGTGAGGGAGAAAGGGAGGGGTGTTAAAAGAACCCTATGTACCCACTCTATCTTTTCTTCTCATTCTCCCCTTCCTCACCCCCTCCCCCCATCCCCATCCACACATGCCAGTTGTGTAACAGCACTGATTTGCACGCCAGTGGGAGAAGGCCAAAGAGTTTTGTAATGCAGAAGCTAGCAGTAGAAGGGAGGGAGGAGACAGGAGGAGGAGGAGGAGCGGGACAGGATATAAAGAGCCTCCACTTGCCTTTAGTCCTTACCTCGTCCCGATCCTTCACTCACCGGCAGAGAAGCTCAGAACGCGCAAAGGAGAAGCCATGAGGAACACACTGCTGAGGATGCTGGCCGCCCTGATGTGCGTACTCGCTGTCTGCGCCGACGTCGCGCCTGTACAGGACTTCGACCTGGAGAAGGTAAGAGAGAGGCAGAAGTATTACTACTGCAAGACATAGCATACTGATAGCTGATATTCCAAATTAGTAGCCGTGGTTGATTGAGATTTTTCAATGCAATCATTTGATGGAGCAAAATTTACTTTTGAGAACGGTTTATATGGAAGATATGAGTGGTGTGATGCATGCGCTGCACTTTAGATAACTCTCACCCTTTATTTCACCCCGTCTGTCTTTCTTTTAGATGGCAGGCAAGTGGTACATTGTTGGCTTTGCCACTAACGCTCAGTGGTTCGTGAACAACAAGGCGGGGATGAAGGTGGGCACTGCCATGTTAGTGCCAACTGCTGGAGGAGACCTGGACCTCTCTTATGCCAACCTGAAGTGAGTGATTCATGTGTAAATATACCTTCCAATCAAAAAATGGTTCCCGATGCTTCTTCTGTAATAAAAAATAATAAATAAAACAAAGAGATAAATAAACTGACATATGACCGTTTTCTCTCTTTTAGAGATGACGGTACCTGCTGGAGAATGACTCATCTTGCTAAAAAAACAGACACTCCTGGACGCTTCACCTTCCACAGCCAGGGTGAGTAGAGCACAACCTAATGCAGAAAAAGACACACACACACACACACACACACACACACACAAAGAATCAACGGCCTGACTTGTCTATTTCTGCTTTCATCAGTTTGGAACAATGACAACGACATGCGCATTGTTGATGTTGTGTACGATGACTACGCTGTGATCCACACTATCAAGACAAAGGACGGAGAGTCTGAGGTCCTCAACAAGCTTTACAGTAAGTCTGGATCAGTCTCACCGCAGCGGCTTTGTCCCTGTATGAAAGCACTCTATGTTGAATTAGTGAATGGTTAAAGCAACCCACTGTGTGTTTGCAGGTCGCGCTCCTGAGGTCAATGTCAACCTGCAGCAGAAGTTCACACAGTTCTCCAATGAGACTGGCATCCTTCCCGACAACATTGTCATCTTGCCTAAGAGTGGTAAGCTATGTCACATGCACAGGGACTTAATATAATATAAATACATTTGACCTGTTTGTGAAAACGATCCAAAGTTTTGCTCACTGGCCTCCTCCTGTGTGTTGTTACAGCCGAGTGTCCCGAGGTCTGAAGACTCCCCTGTCATCCTCCACCCCTTGCTCTCTGAAGTCCCGGAATTTCATCTCACAAGAGATTCTTATTTAATCCCCCTCACTATGATGTCTGCAGTATCACAAAGCTGCACTTGCGACAATGAAAGGCAAGCATTTAACTATAACCCCTGCTGCTACCAAAGACCGATCCTGATTCTAATTTAGTCCTCATTCTCTCTCAAACTCACGCATTAACTGTGAGACTGTGAAAGCTGTCCGTTTACTTTTTGTACAAGCATATCTTTTGGAACTGCTGATTTTCTTTTGTAGTGTTTTATCTTTTGTTGAAATAAACGCAAATCCAATAAAAGTTATAAACACGTGTTTCAGTTTTCAGAATGATTCCCTTCTCGTACAAAAACAGTCAGAAAGTCTGTGAACTTTTGGAAGTCACATCAATATTGTAAATTATGTCCCATAGTACCCCCTATTGGGTGATTAAACAGGCTCAAAACTAGATCCCTAGAAACGCCAAGAAATGACTAATGTTCCGTTTACAGTGCGTGTGAAAACAATGACATCTGAAGACTAGATCAAAGTATCTTGGGGTTGTGGAGTTGGAAAGAAGTGAGCTTATCAGACCTCATGTTTGCTTGGGGCTAAATTATCTACACCACCACCTGCACACACACATTCGAGTCTCTGACAGGTGTTGTGCCGAATTCTGCCTGCCGAGAATTGTATGCACCTCATGGATGATAACGGTCATTTTTGCTGAGAAAAGAGGTGGATGCAAATCTCGGCCGGTAGCCTATAATTTGATCTGCCGAATTATGCATCCTTTGGGTCCTTCTCAGACAATTTGAGAATAATAGTTTACTCTTACATCCTTTGCACTCTCATCACTGCACTATTTGTCAATATGTCTATATTGTTTTGTTCAGAGTGTGTATATTTTTGTTGTCTATTCTGTAGTTTGTGTCTGATTTTATTTTATTATTGTGTTATGGTATTTTTGTACAAGTAAGCACATCGTGAGCAATGTACAATCCTGAGTCGAATTCCTCGTAGGCCTATGTGTACACATACCTGGCAATAAAACTGATTCTGATTCTTAAATATATACTTCGAATTGTTTGTGCAATTCTCGGCAGGCAGGCAAAACTCGGCATAACACCGGACTCTGTCGGTGGTCCAGTTGCATTGTGGGCAATGCAGGCGCCAGGTTTTGACAGGGAAGAAGAATGCAAGAAATAAATAAAACAACAAAACTGGCCTGAGTTTGAGAAGCACAATGTTAAATACTAAAACAGTAGGCCCACTCTGGCTGGCTGGTGTAAAACTAGCTAGATCAGCGACTCGTTAGTCCTTTTTTTCGCCCATCTTGTCAGTTCCTAATGGGTAACGTTAGTTTTTATTGTTTTATTTTATTATTATTTATTTTAGATATTTGTTTGTTTAGAGCCTACTGATTCCATAGAATTTATTTCTTCTTTCTTCTCATAGGCTATCTATTTTGTTGGTTCCTGTTGATCTGGTTGTGACCTGTTGCATGCAATTAACCAGGGATTTATAGACTGTGTAAATGGTCGTATTGAATTTCACTGAATACTGTTTTGAAGGAGTGGTTGAAAGAAGGTGCACCATCTGACCACAAGGGGGCAGTCTATGCCCTCTCTTAGACCCCGTCACATCATATTGGAAAGATCATCAAAAGCCAATTCTTAAGCACCTGGGGGCTGTTCCAAAAGAAAACAACATTAAAAAAGTAAAAAAGTGCGGATATAATGATGGTGTATAAGCTATTCGGACAAGCTATTCCATTTTTGCATAACAAAGCAAAGATTTTTGTTTCTGTGACCAGAAAATGAGAAAACATTTGTTTACATAATCGTATTTTTAATGAATTTATAGCTGAGACCTTAACCTTAAATTTGCTGTTTAAGAAAATTAAGAAAAACGTGCCAAATAACCCCACCCTTGCTAAAAATAATCCGTAGTATTATTAAAAGTATACTATAAAAATTGTATAGTGTCCTATAGTAAGTTTGTAATGTCACATCATATGTAACAGAGACAGCACCCGGATGAGAGGATGGTGATGGCATGGTGGATAAGACACATGCCTTTGGTGTGAGAGACACTTAACCCCTAGTTGCTCCAGAGGCGTGCGAGCAATTGTAGGTCGCTTTTGATAAAAGTGTCAGCTAAATGAATAAATGTAAATGTAATGAGAGAGATGTGACCCACGACAGGTTAAAATAATGCAGCGCAGTGAGGATACGGATGTTTCACCGAGGACCAGCGTCTGTCTGTTAACAGAGACTCCAGTTAGAGTAACATTAGGCTTCATGATCAGAGGCTTTTATATCAAGTAAACACTTCTGTCCATATTTGCAAGCTCCTCTGTTCCTCTCTCTCTGCAGCGAGTCTGCATCGCACTTCTTTATTATCAATGGATTGTTTATCCAATGCCTGGTTTAGAGACATGGACGGGAGGAAGGGGTACTGCAACCCCCTCATTCAGTACCCCCTTCTTCCCGTGTCCATGTCTCCAAACACTGAGTGACATTTGAAGGCCTAGTTTCTTGTGGGTGAATTATTCCATTCTTGAATGTCAGGGGGCCCTTTGGAGGGTGGGGCTGCTTTCAATGGTTTAATTATTTATATTATTTGTTTATATATATTATACAGGGCAAGAGATCAGAAAAAAAGAAAGAAATCAGTCGGTTTAACTAAAACTTCATAATGCTGTGAGTGAGTGTCTGAAGATGGACATATGTCAGCGCGAAAGTGATGCATAGAAAAAAGACTGCTATTAAAGATCAAACACTCTTTATTGAACTCAATAGAACTGAAAGCAAACACATGGGTTATGATTCTGTCTGTTGGAGTTGATAATCGTCGCTATGATCAAACCAGGTGTCAGGGGCGTGTGCGTGTTTATGTATAGTCTGAGTAATATAATGATTAAAAAATAAGGAAAGTCACTCGTTTGCCTTCATGGATGTGATGTGTGGACGGAGGAAGTCTTCTTTGAGGCTGCAGTAGAAGGCAGGCTGAGTTCAGCTGTCCTAATGTCAGTGATAAAGTGATCTACAGTTATTACTCAACCATGAGGCGACGATGATGTACAAAAGCTTGCATGTAATAAGGTGCCATTGCGGCAGTTTAATAAAACAGACAAACACACACAAAAAAGTAAAATTCACAATGAAATAACAAAGTTGGCAGCCGCTTTCAACTGTGACACATTGTTCTGTAAATGCTGTGGTAAGGTAAACGTGAGCAACAAGGACAGGAAAAACAACATGGTTAGAAAATATACATTGTACATCTTTTGAATGATGCTGGAAAACGGTGGCACTGTTAAGAGTGAAGCTCAATTCAGCGATGGCAAAGCAGCAGCCTCCTCATTCTCAACACGCTATTCTTCTAAGTGAATGAACAGCCTTGACTCATGCTCTGTCAAACATGCATGCTTGTGTATGTGCGTCACAGAGCATAGGTGTAAACCTCTTGTGTATTGTATAGCGTGCGGCTCTCCTATACATCAATGTAGCTGTTCCTGCTGCGTAGGAACCTACACGGATGTGCTGGAAAAAGTCAGACTTGTTTAGGATTTGAGAAAAGTTCGGCGGATGTTTTCATTCTGATTTCTTAATCAAACTTTGACTGAGATTCATGGATAATTGAACACAGCACCTCTCGACTCAGGGATTGCAAAAACAGCTGAAAACTCTTGAGAATTCTTGCAGCAGCAGTCAAGTTTTTGTAAGTTTGTGTTAAGTAGTTCTGGGCAAGGCGACATGGCTCAACATCTTGAAGGCACATCGGATTAGTAAGCCAATTATCATCTTAACCTCTCCCAGATCTTGAACAAATATTAGGTGTCACCGATTTCTTTTTGTTTTATGGTTCTTCGACCTCGTAATGCATGAAGTTTGGTGCATCAATACAACTCATTCAGTGTCAGGCAAGTTGTTCGATCTGTTTTTTCTAGCACACTTTTTGTCCAATGTAACAAATCCTATTCATCTGAGCTACACATAAACGCACAGATGCATGCACACACAGTGGAAACCACAGCCCAACGTCAGTCTAAGATGTAAAAATATTGAGTAAATTCCTTCAACTCAAAGTCAAACATTTAATGCAAAAATCGGAGCCGGTCGTGTAATGATGTAAGACTCACGTGTTTGGCAAAGAAACAAACTGTCTGCTCAAGTCTGAATGAGTAAAAGCTCTCGGTTTCACCCTTTCCAAATGAAAAGAAAGCTGCCGTGCTGAACCAACCATGGAGTGTCATGATTTCCCATCATGCTCTGAGAATCCCCTATCCGCCCTTCCTCAGAAAGGAATGTCCCATACAATCGAACGTCATGAGATTTAAACATAAAACTCTATAATTCATACATATATAATGTAATGGACAGACGCATGATTTTACTGTAATATAGATCTGACATTTCTCATTAATGTTTATGTTTTGGATTCTGAATAAATCTTTTTAGAAAAAAGAAAAAAAAACACAAAACATTGTATTTACAAAGTGACTTTTGGCATCCATATTCAACTCTATATTGCCACATTATAGGTGGCATGTCATTTGACGGATATGAGTTTTGACAGACTGGTGCCAACAGCAGCCTGATAAATAAAAAAAAAAAAAAAAAAAAAAGGGGTTTGGCATGTTGATTTGATCATTTTTGATATAAGACTTTTGTTAAAAAATAAAATCAAAATGTAACAGAGACTGGCAATAAATCTGTGCTATCACACGATCCAGTACGTATAATTATTGGTCATATACAGTATTCAAAGAACTCCTGAAAACTCCCAAGCACGATACAAAGAAGGACAAGCCGGCTAGTATATACATGTACAGTCTCTTACAGCCGTGCTCCGCTGCATAACTGTCCCTATTCTTTTTCTAATACTCTGGATATATAAAAAAAACAAAACAAACAAACAAATAAACAGAAAACATTTCTGTACACGTCTTTCCCACATCACCGCCCTTTCTGGGAGATTATAGTCCTATTGAATGGCCTTTCCTTCATCTCTCCCTGTGATTGGTCATTGAATTAAACCTCCTCCGTCTCTGTGGCAACTGGTGGTCTGACGCATCCCTTCTTCTCTCAAAGTCCTGTAATTGGCTGTTAGATGAACCACTCCTTCTTTGATTCGTCGATGGTTTCGGGGTTGTCGGTGCCGATGATGGCCGTGTCCGCCGACTCCCCGGCCGACTCCCCGCTGCCCTTGGCCTCGTTGGTGTGGTAGGTGCCTTTGTGGCGGAACATGTAGCGGATCAGGAACACCAGAGTACATAAGATGGTGAAGATCACTACGGCGATGATTCCTGCAGAGGACACAGACATTGAGTGTGGAAAAGCGAGGGTTATTGTGTATTTTTAATCACTGCTGCTGCCTTGCTTCGGCCAACTAACCAACTTTGGAGCAAAGCTTCAGTGTAGAGCTGAAACAATCAGTCGATTAACTGAACATTCAATTAACAGAAAATAGTCTGATTAATCGTTGGAGTCATTTTTCAACAAAAGATGACATCAGCTGGTTCCAGCTTCTTGCATGTGGGACTCTTGCTTTCCTTTGTCATATAGTTAACCATATATTTTTCGGTTTTATACGGTTAAATTATACTGGTAAATTATAATGAGCACTTTCACTGTTTTCTGACATTTTATTGAAAATACAATAACTGATTAATCACAAAAATAATTGACGGATTAATTGTTGTTGTAAGCTGAAGGCTAGTGTGTATAAAACTTGTGGGTAGCCGTGCAGTATTTAATTGGTGGTATTTCACAAGGAAGTTTGGCATAAACAATGACAATGACAGTGATATACAATATTACCTTTTACAATCTATGATAAAATACTTTTTTTGTTTTTCTATAGGGGCATTATAGAGAAACATGAAAATATTAAACGTATCAAGGGTTGAAAATGTAATATGAATTCATTTCTTAACACCTTTTTTTTATTTTATTTTTTTACCTCCAATGATCGCTGAGTCTCTGTTGACTCCATCAGGAATCACTCTCTCCTCATTGAAGGGGAACTCTGCATCTGAGTACAGCAAGAAGAAAAAACAATTCAAACCCCACGACCGCACATAAATATAATAAAATGATGATCTTACATGTTTCATGTCCATCCTAGTAATATAAAACTACCCAGGGCCAATTAGTGCACATGAAAATACCAAGCAGATGGACGAGGTGCATTTCAAGGTCAGAAAAATACCAACATGTCACAGTCCTGTTTGCAGCAACAGAACTAGAGCACTTGGAATAATTTCATGCATAACTTCTGCTGAATTATAAGTACACTGCTTGGCTTTTCAACTGTAAAGCAAAACAACTGAACACAGTGTAATGTGCAATATGATGGAGAAGGTCAGACACAGTCCTTGGTTTCTGTATTGACTCCTTCACTGCATACATACACGAGGTTGTCAACTGGATGGATACACCAGTCATCAGCAGCCTTAGGGGATGACTAGTGGAGTTTATTTAATGTATTGCTGTATTGTTTCATGTATTGCATTAAAGATCCATGACAGGTTTAGAGGTTAATAACAACTGCTGCTTCTGCCTGTCCACTATAATTCTCTGCAGACATTCACAGTCAAGACCTCACTGCACATATATGAACAACCTGCATATATACGCACACGCTCACACAAACTGCTTCAACGTGGAATGAGCTGTCAGCCATTTCTGCTGCTGACTGCATCGTTCTCCAGTAAAGTAAAGAGCATGAGTAGGTAGGAGAGGAGGAGGATGAGAAGGGAGTATGGGAACGGCAAAAAACAAATTCCAAAAAGTATATGAGAAGACGTAAGTGAGGGACTGAGGGAGGGCTGGATGGATTATTGATTAGATCTATAGATAAATGTGAAGCAAAATAAACACTAATCCGTTCTGAGGAGAGCTGACTGGGTGTTAGGACCTGGAGTCCAGATCAATGGACTGAACTGAAATACTTCACACTGGTGTGGAATGCAACATTAGACGTCTGTGTGTGTGTGTGTGTGTGTGTGTGTACATGTCCAAGGTGTGTTGTTACTGTAGGAAGGTTATTAACCATGCTAAATAACTTCTCATGGACTGAAAGCAGCATTTTAAGGATATTTAGAGTAACCCTCACCTGTGTTGTCCAGACGCCAGGGGTCTGTTGCGGCAGACATTGGTGGGATGGTTAGAGGTGACGCACCACAGTTGGACTCCAACAGTTTGCCCTGGTAAGACACCGGCGAGGCGGCTGCAGGTTTTCTGTCTGGCTGACCGGCTGTAGGTGCGGCCTGGGCCTGTGTGGCGGTTCTCAGCGCAGTCTTGAGGGGGGCGACTCCGTTGAACTGTACCCGCGACAGACACCCTACGAAGCCTGGGGTGTTGTACCGCTCGATGAGGACCGGGTCTATGTGTCCAGTTTCTGTACAGAGACACGGAGTCGGAGAGAGGCTGGGATCAGTGGATTGTTTTAATGGACTTGTCTTTTGGACTGTTTATTGAGGCTGCCGAACCAGTCACATGTGATGTTAACTTAATGTGGAACCAGGCCCGCACATTTAATTGGCATCGAGAGAAGGTGGGGAGATAGAGAGAAAGAGCGCAAGGAGAGAGCTGGACTCTCAAACACTGACTGCAGCAGTTTTAAAAGAGAAAGCATCAGCACTGATTATCCAAAAACACACCAAAAGAAGATGAACACACACACACTTTCTCCAGAACCTTAGTGAGCACACACTCACAAACTAGTAGGCACCCAGCGAGAATATGAATTAACACAAATGAGGAGGGAAGAGCGACGAGGAGGCGGCTGGAGGAGGAGGAGGAGGAGGAGGAGGAGGGAGGAAGCTGAAGAGGCGGAACATACACTGACATTGACCTCTAATGTCAAATTAGAAGATGAATAATGAATTAATAACCCCTCCGCTCTCACAGTCTCTCTTGATTAATTTTCCTATTCACAGGATGCCTTGGTGGCGCAGAATGTGGACTTTAAATATTTCTAAAGCAGAAAGCAGCAATGTGATTTCTAGTCTCTCTGGCACACAGACAGGAAAACAAGATATTTGCTTAACATGTTACCCATGCTACTCTTTCAAGCTGTGCTCACAACGCTGTAAAACGTCTTTATCACGCCACGATGACAAACCTCCGCACAAGGTTTTATTTCATTCTCTATTTGTCTGGCTGTCCGCCCTGTCCAAACATCCTGGTCATGGCTGCACCCTGGCTGTTGTGCTCAAACCCAGACTCGTGCTTCCTTTCAACGCATGTTACTCCTGGATATAACCTATTTCTTAGATCGATTTAATAACATTTTTTGTTGTTGTTCTAACACATTTTGGTTGTATATTTGCCGCCTGGTTTAGACCGATTTTAGGACTCTCCCTGAACAAGTTGGCTAATTTGGTTTCTTTCCACTGATGTGTCTTGTTGTCCAACACTTCACAGACCTACCCATACCTAAGGGGTATTCATTAAAAACAATCTACAAGTGTTAAATCCACTCAGAATCATTTAGTGTATTCAAACACGGTCTAATAAAAGGCTCACATTAATGTCCACATCAATCATCAAAAGGCTGCTTGGTGCTTTTAATCATTAAAATGCTTTCTTATATCTTTAAATAAATATAGTCAAAAGATGATTCTCACTGGGTGTTCACACACACACACACACACACACATCACAGCACACATACACACATAACTGCAGAGAAGATAAGAGAGAGGAGAACCTGCTGGCGTACAGTTCAGTGAAGACATAAATGCAAAAACAAACCCTCCGGTCCAGCACAAACCTGGACTGATTTCCAAACAGCCAAACTGTCTTCAACACTTTCGCAGAGGTGGAAAATATTTCTTAGTGCTCAACGTAAACTCTGGCTATGTGTTCAGACAGGGCCAGGCTTTAATTTTCACATGCATGGCTGCTCTGCTGCTACATGACTGCGCCACACCCAGGAGGAGCTGCTGTTTGGACAATCCTGCAGCAAAATCTAAACTAGGGATGACTAACTAGAGTACTGCTCCCTCTGTGTGTGTGTGTGTTTATTTAATGAATCATGTTAGACGATGAGGTTCTGAGTATCTGGACATGGCTTATAATGTAATTCTCGCTCTTTATTCCATTTTGATGGGCCCGATACAAGTGTGCGCATGTGAATAAGTGTGTGCGTGTGTTTGTACACTATTGATTGTGCTGCCAGGAATACAGCTCAGCGCCATCTGAGTATTCTATGTACTCATCTGACCAGACCTCCACCAGACACACATATTGTATGTATATACTGCATCTGAGTGTGTGCGTTGAAAACAATAATTTGATACAGACACTGCAGTTTAATTTCCATGCAGGTCATCGTTAGATTCAGGATCTAATGCTGCTCTTGTGCTCCAACTGAACTGTGGCTCAGCATCACCCCTCCACTGAAGCACTGGTCAGCCCCTTTTTGCAGGAACAGAGACTTTCTGCTATAAATCATTTCACACCTTGAAAATGTTGTGTGTGAGAGAGAGTGAGTGCGTATGAATTTGCATATGCGTGGGGGTGTGCAGAATAGGTGGAGAGACAGACAGGCACAACGGGGAAAGAAGGCCCTCACAGCGTTACAGTAAGGACAGTGAGCAGAATAGTGATAACAACGAACCTATGAATACAGAGTATGAATATGAATACCAGTCCTCTCTCTTCTGTGTGCCTGAACGTGTGTTGATTACCGCTAAGGCCTGTGTGTGAATACTAATAGGCTCTCTGTTGGGAATAGGACTGGCTGCTTTGCATACAATGCTGATGAGGAGTAAATAGCCAACAAGCTACTCTTGTTTCTGGTTCTTTGGGGCCAGTGATTTCAGGAGGGAGTGTTCCTTAGAAAGCAGCGTGTTTCCAGTTAATATAACACAATGTTACCCATAAACAACACACATTAAATATGAACTGAGGGCTGGGTCGTCACTGATAAAGACGATTAAATGGTTTTAATGGCATCATATTCATTCAGTGCTAATGGAGGAACAAGAGGCAGAGACAATTACAGTTGCACTGTCTAGTGCTATTTAGTAAATTAACCCGGCAAAAAAGCAACCTTTGTAAAGTTGTGATTGGTTAGTGTACTACACAGGTGTTGTGGAATCTTACATGCATACAGTGAGAAAGGAAGTAACGTAAACAGCTTAGAATATAATGCAATCAAATATAACCAAAACACACATATGGGTCTAAGAACTGACCATAGAGTGGAGTCAACACTCCTCCAACGCTGTCTCATTAACAATTATAGCAATTATAAGTGTTTCAATGGTAAGTTAACTTGCAACAGAGGCAAGAATTATCAGCTTGTCAGTCACCATGCACTGAACTTAAGGCTTGTAATCCCTTAGCTTGCCCTGGTGCCTTTCTAAAGGTGCTTTTTAGACTAATCAATAAAACATTTGCAAATATACACTCAAACCAACGGCCCTCCACACACACTATTCATGATTAGAAACGGGCAGAGGCTGATCCATTTGGCTTGAGATGGCAATAATGAAATGTACCATCACACACGATTACAACTAGGTCCTAACATTGTGTTGTACTACACGCACCATATGTGACCCCTTACACACACAACTCCACAAAACAGCGACATGGTCAGCACGTTGATCAGACGATTGCACCTTCTCATGGTGTGTCACCAGGGTGGCCAGTGACATCACATGAATAATTCAAAAGTTGAGGCAGCACCTAAAAGCTGTGAGAAGAATGGGGTTGGGGTGCGTTTCGGGATGGGGGGAGGGGAAATGTAAGTGCAGGAAAAAAACAACAAAGAAGTTGGATGAAAAAAGAAGGCAGGATGGAGAGACCTGCAGAACTATCAGAGAGGGGAGGGTGTGGCTGCCTCTCCAGAAAGGGCTGGAAAGGTGAGAGACGTGAGAGGAGGAAGAGGAGGAGGAGGAAAGACAGAGAACAGTGTTTCTGGTGTGTGCGCGTCTGGGTGAAAAAAAAAAAAAGAAGAGATGATTGGGAAAGAAATAGGGGGACAAGAAGGGCGCTCAAATAGAGGGGCAGGGTAGAGGAGATCAAACGCAGTTGCCATGGCAACAAATGGAAGCTGATGTAGGGGTGAGAGGGAGAGAAAAGGGGAGGGGGGTTAATGAAAATATGATGCGTTTAAGACACATCAAAAAAATATTAAACGATCCACCCACCACACCCTTCATAACACAAAAACAAATATGTAACATGTAATACATTAACACGGTCACCGGTCATGGCTGAAGTACCACAGAGAGGCACGGATGATAAAAAGAGACAGATGCTCAATGCTCTCATATTCTCTTCAAATGTATTTGCGTATTTTGCTTATATGTTAAAAGAATGACATATATGCAACAATTTCGTCTCGAAGGATATTGATCTACATGTTTTTTCTTGGTGCAAATATCTTCTCTATGTCTTATATATATATATATAGTGCAAAGTTGGATAATAAAGCCTAAAACTACACTTTTTAAATTTTTATTTTGCAACTTTTTTTCTTTTTATTTAGTTTACCTTGTGCACTGTTCAGAAAAACAATATAGAGGTGAACCAAGCTGGCAATACAGACATGTAAATAAAGAGGGGGTGGGGGTGCAGGGGTGAAGAAATGGTGATGAATTATGAAAACAACAGTGAGGGAGGTGGAGGTGGAGAGAAATGACCAAGAGTAAACAGATAAACAAGAAGGGAGATAAGAGCTGAAGTAGATGTATGACTGATAGTTGCAGGCATGGAAAATACACCTGTGGTTGCAACACCCTCCCCATACTGAACACACACAGGTCAATGCCACCTCTAGCATCCTCCTCAACCAGGATGTCAGGTTGTACAGACTCCAAACCAAGAACAACCAACATAACAGAGACACAGCAACAAACAGCACACTATCACACTCTCTGTGATGGCAAATTACACACCAGGGTTGTGTAATTTGCCTGCAATCTGATGAATTCAGGGGGTGGACTGCCTTTAGATTTCAAGAGCATCACACATTTGGCTTCACTTCAATCTATGAGGAAATCATGAAAAATATAAAGGTTATAGTTCTCGTGTTTAGCAGCAAATATAATTTATATTTACAATAACCGACTCAGACCGTAGCACACTCATGGATATGCAAGAACGCATACAGATAGAGACACACAGGTATTCACACACATGCATACAACTGTAGTTACCTATGTGGTGTTTGCGTCAGTATCTGTGTACAGTTTGGGAGGCAAACCAGCTTCCTCTCCTCTTCTTTCACTCGTTCTTCCTCTCTGCTATGTGGATCCCTTAACACAGTACCACACTGGCAAGCACCTCTCTCTCTTTCTGTCTCTACCTCCCTCTGTCTATCCCTCTCTCTCACTGCAGTGCAGTCCCACCCCCACTCCGACACGGCAGCTGGAGAAAACCTGGATCCCGGAGCCACGCTGCCATGGATCAGGACTCCCAAGTATAAAGTCCAACTAGTGGTGATAGCCAGGGAGGATGGCATGATGTCATCCTTACACACACACACACACACACACACACACACACACACACACACACACACACACACACACACACCCCCCCAGGTACGTCCATCTCAATTTAAATGCACACAGAGATTAGAGAATTAGCATACAGATACACCAAGCCGGGAGAGCGATAAGAAAGAAAACTACTCTGCATTATCAGCCTCATCTAACATTAGGGTTCACCCACGCTTTAATCAGAGTCAGGACATCTGCACAAAGGTCACAACACAAAAGACAGGCATTGAATCGGCGGCTGCCTGGAAGGGAGGAGATTGGAAATTGACTGAACTACATTATGGAATGCTTTAGCCGAGACGACTGAAACACTTTTCAGATAAACAGCTCACATGTATGTTCTATCAATACCAGGTGCTTTTTTTTTTTTTTTTTTTTTTTTTTACAAATGTGGAACAACTTTGGTATAATTTGACTTAGAATGGAAGTATTGTATTCTTTCCCGACTGGCCAGACAAATTTAATTAAATTTTATAAATAATATTATAAAATTTTTAATTGCATTTTATATATATATTTAATTAAATTTCATTTTTAGAACATATGGCCTAACAGTAAATACACATTTGGATCAGACCTATGTAGATCACCCTTAAATGTAGGTTATCTTTAAATTTCTGCTTCAAATCATATGGAGTGATTTACAGTTAAATACAATTTATGATGAATGACTCCTGACTCCTTGACTCACTCCTATCCTGAAAAACTTCAGGATATGTCTATGTACATATAGGCTACTGAACAAAATTATAAATGCAACACTTTTGTTTTTGCCCCCGCATTCCACTTGTGTTTACACATTTATTTAGGCTATACAAACAGTCCAGTCACTTAACAAGGCTGCCGATGAGTTAAAAGAAATATGACTTGTTTTATGTGACATAAGTGGTACACTGATTTACTTAATAAAATAGTGTTATGTTTTCTATAATGTATTTTTACAAGCAGCGCATCACATCCACACGCTGGCGCACATCGTTTGGCTTGATAAAGCAACGAACATGTGATTACAATAGGCTACATGAAACTGTGCACTGACGCACTGAAAATGGCATCAATTTAAATGTAATTTGTCCTCCTGTTCACCTTATTTATGAGAATAAATTGCACTGCATGCAAGTAGCCTATTAATTAATATGCTTCCCGATTAAACTGTACAACACATTTGAGGCATTCTTTTGCAGAAACAGATGTCTCCGTTTGTATATATTATACTTGTGTATGCGCTGCAAATTATCTTAAATCATGTTGCCCACTTCGTTGAAAATCAATGAAACGTTATTTCAGAAAGGCTTTAAGCCTATAATACTCAGAGGAAATATTTCGATTTATTTTACACAATAGTAGGCCTAGTCGTTCCAAACCGTTTCATCCTTCTGCCATGTGAATCGCCGTTTCTCATTTCTCCAGTTTGTGTACGTATGCATGGTTCAGAGTTTGCGTGGAGGACCACCCATTCTCCCGTCAAGTTTGTTTTTTATAGATCACAACCTTTGCTTGGGAAGTGGCGTACGCATGTTTACAGACCTGTTTTGTGTGTATAACGTCAGCTAAATACATCCAGTCCAGGGTCCAGAGTCCAGGGGCTGATCTGGCTGGTAGATTGGCTGGCTTGCCGTTTGCATGTTGCTTCTTCGGCTGGCATGCTGTGGGCAACGATCATCTCAAGGTCATGTGCATTTAATCCAATCCCTATGCTTTTCCAACATTGATTAGTGTATTTCTGTCATTGGCCTATGTGCTGGGCTAATCCATGCTGTAATGTGTGTGAATTATTAGTTTCTGACGAGCAGTTGGCACCTTGAATGGCAGCCTCTGCCATCTGTGTATGAATGTGTGTGATTGGGGTGGATGTGACAGGTAGTGTAAAGTGCTTTGAGTGGTCGGAAGACCAGAAAGGCACTTTGTAAGTACAGTTGACCATTTACCATGACAGAGATGACATCTATTGTTTGCAAGTGTTCACTAAGGGCAGATGGTTAAGTTATGGTTGTTAAAACAGGTTAAAACTCTTCGGTCAAGTGTGTGTTTTTGTTTATGCCCATATGAATTTGTTAGTGTTAGGGGTTATGGTTAGTTAGTTGAAGGAAAGGCATAATTCAAAAACCTCTGAATGCTTAAAGGTTTCTTAGAAGAAAGCCATTAAACCTTGAAATGGCAGCATGACTTCAAGCCTGTGTAAAATCATTGTCAGCACCCACAGGGAGCAACGTGTTCAATGTGTGTGGACACAGTTAACAGAACAAGAAAGGCTAGGGGAATTTAAAAAAAAGAACAGATGAGAGAGATCAGAATTTCAATGTGGTACTGATGTACATGTCCTTTACAAGCACCCTCTGGGCTACAATCATCTGTCTCCAATAGCACTTTCAGAGTGTCACTTCTTCTCTTGCTCTCTCTCTGCCGTTGGCTTTCAATCTATTCCCTTAGATAGACACACTTGCATACAGTCCCCACACACACACACACACACACACACACAGATCTGTGGCACTGAGGGCAGAGTTGGGAGGGTGCCTGCTGCTCTGGCTAATGCATGACTCATCTCCCCCATTTATTCCACCGGGATGCAGAGATCTAGGGAGGGCAGACCCATTCGTAATAAATCAAGGAATGGAAGGAAAGCATGCACACTTACATTCTCATCCGACATGCATAAATATGCCGTTGTTAAGCACTGACCTAATAAACAGTTACCTACACGCACGGCATACTGTTACAGTAAGCATCAAGCCACAGCAGTTTCAGTAGCATATACTGTAGCACGTGCTGAATCATCCCATGTGTTTCATAATCAATACCACTTTTGAACAATTACCCTTGGCAGCAAACACAGGAGATCCTATGACCCTGAACCTGAGATATCCATATCGACAGCTACAACAAACAGGCTGCAATATACAAACACAATTAAGTAGAAGTTTGCAGAGCCAAAGGTGTCCCCATCAAAAGACAAACAGTCCTAAACCCAAATATATTTAACTTACAATAATATAAAACAGAAAAAGCAAATGGTCACATTGCAGAAGCTATAAAAGTATGCATGTTTCGGCATTGTTCTTTAAAAAAAAAAAAAGAC
Organism: Micropterus salmoides; assembly: GCF_014851395.1. Taxonomy (NCBI): domain Eukaryota; kingdom Metazoa; phylum Chordata; class Actinopteri; order Centrarchiformes; family Centrarchidae; genus Micropterus; species Micropterus salmoides. The sequence goes on along the minus strand of NW_024040040.1, from coordinate 38,299,884 downwards.
TTAAAACAGTTATTCATTATCAGTATAGTTGTTGACTATTTTCCTTTTGATAAAATATTTGATTAATAATTTATGTACCAATACTAATCATTGTTTGATGAATATCACAGAATTTGCTTTTAAAAACAACATGTGTTGAGGAGGAAGACACAAGTTTGTCGATATTGTTGTCCTCTCCCACATCTGCCACTACAGATCCATATAGACAGATGGCTTAGATTTTTTAATAAACTTTATTTGTAATTTTAACGCCTAGAAAAAGCAAACATATTTAGCAGTTTTTCAAAAATGTCAGTCAAGGACTTAGACAATTGGGGAGCAGAGCATATGTAAGAGATACGCAGGTGAGCCCTGTTACTCTTACAAGTGGTTTCATGATTAGGAAACATTTTCGCTAATTTGTTGTGGGTATAACAGATTCTAAATATAATTTTGCAGTGGTGCAGCGTGATGTACAAAGAGAAGACCAGTGCACCAAGGCTTGTATGTTCTCATTTATCGTCGGTGAATTTTCCTCTTCCCACATCTTCTTGACATGTGTTGGAGGGCTTGGGTCAACTGAGTTAAACGTGTCGTGTATGATGGAAATGATACATCTTTGCAGCCCATAGGCAAAATGTAGGGTGAGTTAATGAAAGGATGAATAAATGGTTACTGGGGCCCTAATCGATAGATAAGTCTTTAGCTTGTGAGCAGTAGTTTAGTGTGTATTGATGATGATTATAGAAAAAGTGTTTGGTTATCTGCATACGTGTCTTTCTGTTCTCTATTCTTTAATGTCTACCTTGCTTTATTTCCACAATCTTTATTCCAGCCAATTTATCCCATCCGACAATCAGCAGACTATGAGGTGACAGAGGCGACGTCGCTGTGATCAGTGTGTGTGTATGTGTGTATCAAACACAGGGCCCCTTTCTTCCAGAAATAGAGGATGTGATAGCTCAGCTGCCTGACAGCCTCTCTTGTCTCTGTGGTTCCAGTGCAGAAGAGGAACAGATCTGATGAGATGCGCAAAATAAAAGGCTAGCTTTTGTTTCCATTTCTTTTTGCATCATTCGCACCACAATACTCCTGTCATCCTTCGGTTTTCCACCTTCCTTCTTGATCCAATTACCATCTTTTTCTGTCTATACATATTATTCTGTTACGATGTTGTTTTTTTTCTTACAATGTTAAAGACCTGTAGTAACATTCCACTATGTTGAGTGTGTTGACGTGTAAAGTGTAAGGCTGCATATGAGGAGATGAGTATGAGTTGGAGATGTCATGTGAGTTTACTTTGTCCTGTGTGTCCTTAACGCGTCTTTGCTGTGTTAGCCAGGCAAAGATGGATGGCTGTGTTTTGTGTGTGTGTGTGTGTGTGTGCGCGCGCGCACACAGTGTTGTATTCCCAGAGGTTCTGGTGTGTGCGGAGCAGTTGATAGTTCTGGCTAGTAAGTGAAGTCAGCCATTATTTCAACCTCACTGACTTTCTCTGCACTTGAGGTGGAAGACAAAAGACATGAGGGGGAAGGAAGGGAAGACGAATATGATAGAATAGAATAGCAGAACAAGCTGCAGTGAGGTAAACTTTGAATCATGAAAGTAGCGAATATAACCAACCGATATTGAGCCATAAAACACAGCTACGACTTAGGAGAACTTAAATATGTTAAAGTAAAGTAAATAGCTACATCAAAGGTGAAATCCACCTTAAGTATAAGCTGGGGAAGAATCAGAATCATTCGGACATTTATCTAAACTGATTAAGCACTGAGGAGATCCTGGACAGTCCAGTGCTACGCACAAAATATCAAGGTCGTATTGATGAGAACGTTTCCATCCTAACATTGCCTTTGCCAGATTCCATAACCTTATTAGCCACAGATGTGGTGCACATAAGGGCAGCAAGGATCATTTGCTGCACCAATTTCACTCTGCGGTCCTCTGGCATCCTCTAGTGGACATAATGTGTACTTACAGCCTTGTTTCGATTTAGACAAAAGGCAGAATATTTAAGCAATTGGAGAGATTTTGTTTGTGTATTTCTATTTTTATTAATTTATCCTCTAGTCTCGATTTGCCTTAATTTTTTATTGATTATGGCCCATTTGTAAATGAGATAGTTTATCTAAATGGGTTTATGAAGCATGAAGTTACAGAAATAGAATAATTGTTACATATACAGCATAAACAGATCAATACATAAATTGAGAACCTAAATATGACAATTGAAAAAAACAAGTCTGCATTCACATTTCATGTGCCTCCGGGCTTTTACGCAAGTCCAGGCTTTTACTTTTGCACAGGAGAGATGTCAACTTTCTGTTCCAGGTGGGGATTATAGCAACCTACATCAATTAATTACATTTTATTTTCCTGATCATTTTTTTGCAGCCTCAGGATTAGAAATCTGAGCTCCCTAACACTCCAGAAATCTCCTAAACAAGTAGTTTTAAGCATGAGTGGTATGAGTTGATTTACAAAAGGACATAGGAGACGTAAAAAATGTGATCATAATCAGTGTGATAAACATTTTAAACATATGTAAGCAGAAAAGGCTGACATACTCACCAAAGACTTTGCCCAAGAACAGCGTCTTGACGAGGTTGAACTGTGTGTCTGAGGCGTCCGGTAGGGTGTAGCTGACTGGAGGGTAATGATCCAACTGAAAGAGTGCGATAGAGAGGAAGTGAGAGATAATATATTAGTATCTGCATTTTAAAGAGAGCCCGGGTGTAAAACTACTTAGCACAGCCTTTTAAAAAGACCCGCATCAGCACATTAAACAGAGCACACAAGATGATGAAGAGGAGATGGTAATCCATTGCTGTCAGCCACCTTAAAACCACATCAACAGCACAATCAAAAGCTCAATGGCTCCCTCTTGTGGTTTTAAAATGTCAGGGAAGTTCCAAATTGTTCAGAGAGGGGGAAACAGTTAATAAACCTTGATATTATTCCCATGATCAAAGACGATTCAATAAATAGCAGAACATATGTGTATCAAATCCAGCCACCACACAACCAGGAATCAATATAGACTAGGACTACAACATGTTTGTTATGAAATATTTACTCATCTTTTTCTTACACCCTTTACTTCAAGGGTTATGGCATAATCACTATGTGTGTTTGCCAGACATGCCATATACTGTTATTTTCAAGACAAGTTATGCAGCTCAGAAAAGCCGTAATGTGGCAATGTGCGTGGTACATACATGTTCTTAAGTACTTTTTCAGCTTGCCACAATTTGTATCCAGATGGTTTAAGTGGCATGGAAACACTCCAGAAATACCAGAAAATGTATCATCCTATTTTATCATTATCCTTTTATTATCTTTCTTTGATCCTCCTATATAAGAGGGCGGCATTAGCTCAGTCTGTTGGGACTTGGCTTGGGAACAGGTGGATTGTTGGAGGTGCCCCCTGAGCACGACCCTGAACCCCTAACTGCTCCCAGGCGCTGCCCAATGGCTGCCCACTGCTTTTAATTAAGATGGGTTCAATGCAGAGGACAGGTTTTGCACGAGTTGTACTGTCTATAATTGTATGTGACATTAAAAGTCGATTACTAAATTATAAACTATGAGAAAAGATCATGAAAACCCTCATACTGAGTCATGTCAACCAAGCTATATCCCTGTTCAAAATACCAATGTGGACATGTCTTACAGACCAAATGATTAATGAGACCCTCTTATTTGTTAAGCTGTTAATTTTGTTTCTCCTTTTTGTTTACTCGAGCTAGTCATGGCTGAACGCAAACTGAAACGCGATCTTCCATAATGACCCTGCAAACAAACAGCTCTTCACCAGGACTAGAGATAAATGATCAAACATTAATTAACAATATGCAATCTCTAAAGTGCAGTGGGTTCAAAGCCTTTCTCGAGAACTTAAAACAGAGAGAGAACAAGCGGCGTGCTTACAAATACGAGCGTCGGCGGAGATGTGAGAGCAGGGAGGGTGATGGAGGGAGGGAATACACGACTTTAATATCCCTGCAACATAATTAACTTGTTATTGCTGTTTCACTGAAGTTTCTAATTAGCTTGAAGGCTGCAGCCGGTGCTATTGACGAGAAGCATTTCAACCCCACAAATTGGTTTTCTGTGTGTTACAGAAATAAAAGATCTGCCTTCCTCTCTTCACTGTTCTCACAAGAGAACTGTATCTCAGCATACACCAGTCTGCAGAATGCACACCAATGGTCCAAGCCAAGAGAGGGGAGTTGATTGAAAACAATTACTTTTGTTTTTACTGGAAATTTGTTCCACTGATGTGCTGAATAGCTGTCGTGGCCTGTTAGCCGGGAGCGGAGCTGGACTGACACTAAAGGGTTGGGATTTATATGGGGGTGTGTGTATGTGTAGTAGCTCTTGTTTACAGTTTTGAATCAGTAGGGTCCTCCCATACAGAAAAAGCTCTCTACCCCCTACCCTTCCAGACTATTTTCTCCCTCTTTCTCTCTCTCCCTCCACACACACACACACACACACACCCCATATCCTAATTTGATTCTTTCCAAAAGCTTGGTCTCAGAGGAGGATTGTGTGGGTTTTGTTTTCCACAGTGACTGGAGGGTGGGATAATGGGGCACAATTAAATTGCGCTCAGCTTATTTACTTTTATCTGACAAAACAAATTGGCTGCACAGCCAGGGACGGCGGTCTGAGTCTCAAAACCCAACAAAAAGGTCCACAGAGGGAGCGAGTAAGGGAAGAAACCTCATTTTACCAAACTTTGTCAATTACAACCGCAATTATTTGGATCCCTTCCTTTTACGTGGCACCATTTAGACAACACAATCTTCTCCTTCAAGCGCTGTTGGTGCCTCTTAGGTTACATAAAGCTTACATAAGCAAAGTAATCAGGGGTTAGACAAAGAGAAAATTAACAATGGGTGAAATCTATTTCCCTAACTATGTGCTCAAAAAGAATCTAATTTAGCCAATGTGCTGCATATACTCAAACTAATTTACAGTACACTGAGAACTTTTTACTTTTGTGGCAGTTCTGTTTCCTTAATGAAATCTGAGGGATAAAAAAAAACCCATCACAGACTAAACATTAGAGAAGCTAAGTGCAAATACACGCTACTTTCCTTTTTTACTCCAGTAAATGCTTAAACATTATGAAGTGAACTACTGAATTACTGTCCCAGATACAGCCAGAAGCTCACACCACTAATACCAACTATTGGAGGAGAGGAGGAAAAAGAGAAGAGAGGGCAGGAAATGAGGAAACAGAGAGGACAGGAGAGGAGAAGAGGAAACAGAGAGGAGAGGAGAGGAGAGGAGAGGAGAGGAGGAAACAGAGAGGAGATGAGGAAACAGAGAGGAGATGAGGAAACAGAGGGGAGATGTCTGGTGCCTGAAGGGATTCCTCACTTTCATCTCTAAACCCTCACAGTGTGTGAGAGGTTGAGAGAAAGGGAAAGCCAGAGATGGAGAGATGGGAACTTATTTTGATCTCGCCTTGGTTTGCCTTTGATAGCGAGCTAACCTGACAAGACCTCACAGACTGCTTAAAAACCAAACATTTGCTTTGTGCACTGCACTCCGCATGCCCGTGCGTACCTTTCAGCAGATATTTGTGTGAACATGCAAATCCACACCTTGAAATAGGCCCCAGGACTATGAAGGTGTTAGATAACGTAAATGCATCAAAGTGAGTTTATTATTAAATTTTGTGGGTCTACCTTCTTTATCTAAAGACACAATCTTTCTCTTTCATCCCCCTCCTCTCCTTGCTTTTCTTTCACTCTCCATCTCTCTTCTGCTCCTTTTTTACTCCGATTCCAATTACCACACTCCCGCTTGTCTCCCCACTTGTTCTCTGTCGTGTCTTTAAACTAAACAGTCGCTTGTCTAAATGCCTTTAAGATTTGCAGCCCTGATAGCAGAGAAGTGAGACCTCCGCAGCGTCAGGTAAACACTCGACTCGCTCTTTTACCCTAGAAATTGAATTTTATCCACTGCCGGGCTCACTAGCATAACTGAATTTTATTGCATCTGACTCATATCTCTGTCTCTCACTTGCGTTGTTATATCTCGGATGAAAGCAGCTGCAACCTCCGATGAGTGTGTAAGCCAAATAATGGTTAAGTTTCAAATGCTGATGGCACGCTGTAGCAAAATTGGCCATGGTTAGCAATCTAATTTCAAACTCAGTAATTAGCTAGTGTACATTCCAGCCTGTCATAATTAATTTTGAACATTCAACAGCAGTAAACATTTAAGCACATTTTGTCAGACTCTGTAAATGCGGTTGATGGATGGCATTTCAAAGAACTTGCTGAATGACTTGAGCGCCATCTAATGGTTACATAAAAGAAAAGGTCTCGTGAGCCGATGATGTTTTGCAACTGCAATTATTACCTTTTGAGTTGATATAGCAAACTTAATCCTAGCAGATACTGAGCAACATTAACATTGATGTGATGTGTTTCTCTCCTTTTATCTCTGTTTTTGGTCTCCACCAACTCCTGAAGGAAACATTTTAATCCCCCAAAAATGTTTCAGATCGGCAACTGAGTCAAATCGCTGTAAACCATCAGCTACCCTGTTCAAGAAGTTAAATCTGTTATCATTTTCAACATCAGTATCTATTGAACATGTATCTTTATGTATAAATGCATGTTTTAAAATCACATCTTATCAAATGTATTTCATAACTTTAATACTTTCATAAATTTAACACAACTTTATGATTATGATGTTGCATTCATATCCAACCAGACAAGCAAAGAAGATTCATCTTCCCTATTATCACACAACTCTTGGACAACATACCATAGGGTTTCGTACCTCTCATGCACAATCCTTACTATGTCTTTATATACAGTACTTATAACTATTTAGCTCTTTAGCTGCTAAATGCTCCACTATGTTTGATGCTGGGCAGGTAGTGTAAAGTGGGTTTATTAGAGCTGTCGCCGAAAACAACACTATGAGAGCCATGAGGGTGGAAAATAGTAGAGTTGCAGGTTGGAAAACACAAAACAATGAGCTGAAGGATGGGTCATGTTTCAAGACCCCTTCTACACACAAGTACTCATGTGATCCTTTTTTCATGTAAAAATAATGGCTATTGCTGCTTTAAGTTGAATTTGCGCGTCTTGTGGAAAAACTTCAACGTGTCAAGAGACTTGATGGGATATGGAATGAAACAATAATTATTTTTTTCTAACTTGGTTTCGGTAGCTGCAGTTCTTTGCTTCAATGCTGGATCATCTGCATTAGGAAAAACGCTGATAATTAAAATATTTTTCCGGTGCATGTTAAAAAAAAGTAAATTAACTACTACTAAAAGCCCTCGAGAGTCTGTGAGAAGGGAGAAGGTTGGATGTGTGAAGAGATGGGGGAGAGCAACGGAATGGACCGATTCATCAGACGTTAATAATGTTGATTTTGTGCTGTAGCTGTGTGAAATGAGCAGACTTGACAAGATCTCACTTGCGCATTCATGTCAGTTTGTATGCATGTCCACATCTGTTTACGCGTAGATATTAAGGCATGTTTGTACCTTGAGAAAAGCCCTGAGGCGGTAAGGCAACATGAAAAAGTTTTACTTATCAAAGTTATCTTCGTTAGCACACCTTCTGGCTCTACTTTTCATGCCCTATCTATAAACTTAATCTATTTTCTCTCTCCATCCCTTCCCCACTGTTCCCTTGTTGATTTCTTTTTTTTTCTTCTTCTTAAGTCCAAATTACCACATCATGCCCACCAGTGTTCCTTTTAATTCTCGAAACAGTCTTTTATGTTTAAGTGCCGAACCTATCATTTAAGGACAAAAAGATTCAAAGGTTTGTTATTTAGAGTACAGCCTGGGCACACTGAGAGTGGTAAACAGGGGATATGCACTCGGTAGATAATATTTCAGCCACACACTGAACACTGGGCTGAGCATCGATATCTAGACACAGCTAAGTGATCAGCCAGTGGAAGAAGACACAGTGCGTGCATGCATGTGTATGTGTGTGTATGTGATGAGCATAGAATTGTACAGTTGCTCCAATCACCTTCTATGCCAGTAAAAAAGGGATGTGTTATGTCCAAGTGCTCCCACCGGGGTGATCAGCAGCTGCAGGACGTGATTTGCTCTGACGATTTCCATTGGATGTTTCAGTGTAATTTTCTTGCTTTCTGAATTTTTCACTGTGGTGTGTGAATGTAGGTGATGAGATTCCAGGATGGATGGGGTCATTGTTCCATGAGCATGTAATGTGAGAACGGAGGCGGCTCAAGACTTACGTAGGAGAAGAGATGCGATGAGTATAGGGTTTGGCAGGTGGACTGTGATTCATTCTGGTCAACATTTTATTTCACCTTAATGAAAGCAATGGTGAAGGGGCTTCATTTGGACCTGTGATTATCACAGGTGAGGGTGACATCTTAACCACTGTAGCCAGAATTAGAAAGAACATGACTCATAACATATTCACTGCGTAGTACGCAATATATGTACTTCCTACATCAGTGGTCGGCAATAGGCGGCCCGCGGGCCAGAACCAGCCCGCCAGTAATAATATCTGGCCCACAGCCAGATTGCTTTGATAGCAGAAAAATAAAAAATAACAGCAACAGTTACTCACACAATCACTTCCTCTTAAGTGATTGTGCCTCTAAAATAAAAGCGCGAGAACGTCTTTTGCAGCATGTTGAGTTTATTAAGAGCTTTTACTTTGAAGAGTTCTGCAGGATATTCAAAAGAGTCTCTGGCTTGCTTGACACACCTCTGAAAAAGCCGTCAGTAAACGTGTGATCGGATTCCCCTGAATTTTCTCAGGGAAATGAAAATAAGTGTCCATAGGTTTATGAATGAGGATCAAACGCCGGAACGCGCACACACTGCAGCACATGCTTTATAGTGAGTATGTGCAAAAGTGTCCCTTTATTCAATTTGTTTAACAAGGGAGAAAAAAAATATCCGCTGTAAAATGGAATTGATCCTTCAACCTACTTAACAGGAACCTCCCATAGTACCGACTGAGCGAACACACATGATTTCAAATAATTTGACTTTATCAATGGCCCGCCATATGACGGCTTGAAAAAAATTTGGCCCGATGCCAGACTTATGTGCCGACCCCTGTCCTACACCTTCCATCATGTGTCCTCAGACTACTGCAAGTGAAGAAACCCATCCTTTCAAATTAAAGACCTAACTGAAGTTCTCTTTTTTATAATGTCTATATGCACATCTTATATATTTCATAATATTCCTTTGTGTCCATCCTGCAAACATGTTGACATTCATACACAGTATTTAATTCTTCAAATTCAAATTCCATTTATCATAACATGGTAATAAAGTGATTGCAATTTGTGAGGAGCTATACTTGCATGCTAGTTTAGTCATCATTTTTTTTTGTGTGTGTAAATATGGTGTTACGGTATACCTTTTTCTCGACAATAATTCCTACAATAGAGGCGATGCAGACTTGGATCAAGTTTTTGATTCATGGGTGGAAAGTAATGAATATGAATAAGATGATACTGTTGATAAAATCTAATTGTTGAGACAATGCTTCAGCAATGTTGCAACAGAGGAGGTGAGTCAGTGGTTCTGGTTAATGTAATGCAGCCTTCTGGCCACTAGGGGGTAGGTCAGCTCTGCACAGGTGAATATGAGCGTGAGTTACTCTCTGGGTGTACAGTACAAGGAGGGCAAAAAAAGAAATACAACTACAAAAAAAATTTAAATCCTATTAACACTGTAATGTCTGACACTTAGAAGTGTAAGTGATCAGCATGTCACACTATATGATGCACACACATTGTGTTTTAGATCAGACTGTTGTGTAGATCTCCAATTCAAGAATTTCTTTTGGATCTCATTTTAGAAAAAAGACAATCCCTTTCTTGGCAAATAAATAAACTGCCGATGCAACTACAAATACATTCCGATCTGGATGTAACCAATAACTTGTTTTACAGGTGGTTTCTCTAAATTGCAGCTTGCAGCCAAAGCTGAGCATTTTAGCCCAGTCTGTAATAGTTTAGCTGAATTCCCACTCTATCCTTGACAGCTACTGACGGATGCTTGGCTGTATTGATCTGCACTAAGCTGTTTAGCTGCACAAAACTGGAGAGCACACAAACAAACCCACACATGCAAACACAGAAACACATACACACAGATATATATATATATATATATATATATATATACGCAAAAACATTGTCATGCACAAGCACACACACATACAGTCTCTCTCGCTCTGCCTCATGCATGGCCTTAAATTAAAACCTGCAGTCACATACAGTGCAGCCACAATCACACAACAGCGCGCACTTATACAAACACACAGCGATCGATGCATTCTCTCTGTTGCTATACTTAGGCTGTCCACTGGAAGTGGATTAACAGTGGCAGAGGACAAGCAGTTTCATCACAGCAGAAGACAGAACAGGACACTGCAGGACACTGACTTAATACAAACAATCGAGCTTACACTGGCTGGCCTTGTGTGCTTGTGTACTTGTGACCGAATGTGTGTGTTTTTTGTGTAGCTAGATGACAATCCAATACACTCCTTGCCTGCTGGTAAGTAGGCTCTTGTGTTGTGTTGGGAGTGTTCACATGTGTGCGTGAATGGTCTGTACCTGGATGGTGATGCTTCTGTCGACACGGGACATATTAATGCTATGTGGCTGTCCGTTGGCCAGGTTACGCTGGTCCACATCTATAGCAAATGGCTCCTTCAGACCTCCCAGGTCATACCGCACTTGTAGTGAACCTGAGGACATACAGGCCAGGGATTTAAAACCTGTTCTGGTTATATGAAACGTCACATCTCTGCCCAACAATGATGAGTCCATAGGTGGTTAGTGTATTACTACTTGATGACACCTAAGACTAGCCATTTTTTAATTAATTTTGTTTATTATAATAATAATTTTTCCTCTAAAAGTATTCTGACTGAGCTGAACTGAATGTAGTTTTCTGAAGTGATGGTGCAAGCAGGGGTGAGAAATAGTGGGGAAACCCCGAATGACTCACAGGGCCCACAGCTTGACAGGGGATTATAGATACTGTCCCAGGGCACCCCTTGGTAGCCTGAGTATTTTGTAGTTTTATTTTGGTGATTGCTAGACGCTAGATGGCACTATCAAATTTTTATTACTTCTATTTTATCAAAGTGCTTTGCTGCCTGTCAGCCGCTCAGTTGGTGGCCGCTGGCTGGGGAGGATTTTCTGAGATTATTGAACTTTCCAAGCTGTGCTGCAAGGTACATTTTGAAAGGCAGTCCTTGCTAACAAGCATTTCTCCACGCAGACATCTCAGCGGTATGCAACCACAAATTGCGTGCGTGTGTGAATCTTACCATTTTGCCTTAAAACCACAGCCAGATAGTCCTGCGTCTTGGAGCTGACATACATCAGAATAGCTGGAGCATTGGATGTGCTGAAACTAAAGGCCACTTCCTCCTTTGTCAGGTTCACTTCATGTGGCGTCAGCTGGTGCGTCAGGATCTTTGTGTCCCGACTGGCTCCTGCAACTGCTTCGGGCATGAAATTGTACTTGACCAGCGTTCCTGCCTCAAAGAAACCCCCAACATCTGGGCGAGATGACAGAAGAAATAAGAAAAATGGTTAAATGCAGCAGGTGAACACACACACACAAATACAATAAATACTGCTTGGCAATGTGTTGTCAAACAGCACAATATATATATATATATATATATAAAAAGGTAGAATTATCATGTTTGATAAAGCTATGCAAATCAAAACAGATGCAATATGCTTAAAAAACAAGGAAGATAGAAAAGACAGAAAAGAAAAGAAAAACAGCTTTCATCAAAAAGAAGCCACAGGAAAGTGCTCATAAACTCATACATGCCAAGACACAACAGGGTAGACATAGTCTTATGGCCAGAGAGACATAAGCACACACATAAATTTGGCTGTGTTCAGGAGTTGTAGTAAAGTGGGTGTTAAATTGCTGTGATCCAGCATCTGAAACCACACAATACATTGTTTACCAGTACATTAACAAACCTAATGGCATATCCAAGCCATTCCAGGAGGCTTATTGATTCTTGTAATCAAGTGTTGAGAAGAAGGGAACTCGTTTTTCTATAGTTTTGTTATGCTCCTCGTTTGTGTATGTGTGTGTGTACTTGCACGCACGCACTATGTCCATGTGTCACTTACAGAGGAGATAAAAGGCACAATGTGCGTGAAATGAAAGAGAATGGTTACGGGGAAAACAGAGGGCCTAGGGTTGTGTGTGTGTGTGTGTGTGTGTAAATGCCATGGAATATTTCTTGACATGTTTGCCTTACCTCAGTGGCAGCAGTGAAAATTTATAAGTGCAACCTGTGCAAGTGAAGAATACTAAGTGAACACATTGACGCATCTTATTTTAAAGCTTCACTTCACCCATCGTCTCCCACTGGACACAGTACAATAAATACTTCAAGCTACATTACTTAAATTTAATAGAAGACTTATTACTAGAAAATGGGCAAGTTCTCTGACTCGTAATGGCGTACAGGCGAAACCTCCCCTCCATTCAGCTACACTACAATTTTATCCTCTATTCTGCTGTGCACTGGTGTAGTTTCAAGCTTCGCAAGTCTGAAGAGACCCATTTTACAAATTCTGCGTTAACCAGGCAGAGAGCTCGAGAAGTATTAAAATAGTCTAAACTTTTCATTTTGTTTTCTGATGCAGCTGGATAGTTCACTGTCGTGCTAAATCAGACAAAATGCACTATTTCTGTCAGAGCAGCACACTTGATTGAATTCCTTAAGTCAGTCACAAAACAGCATATGAAAAACAAATCAAGATAACAAGACTCAATCTCTTGACAACGGGTGTCACTGAAAAAAAAAGTTTGCTTCTTACCTCACAGCTCCCCTCACACGACACACTGTTTATTTAACTTCTTGTGATTATAGCGTTCAAACATATCAAAAAAAGAGGGCAGGTACAGCGTTCAGTCGTTTGGTGCTAGATTGCGTTGCACCTGCTATTCGTAAATGTAACCCTAAGTTTCTGAATAAAGGCCTTTCCAAGTTCTTAGAAACTTCTAGCTACCTTCAAACCAGTGATTTACTGTAAATTAAGCGGCACCCTTAAATGAAATGTCTAAAATACGTCAAGCTGCAACATAAATTCTGAAAACAGGCCAAATGATAGCTTGGTAGCTCACCTGGTGGAGTGCGTACCTGTTTGGTTTGATTTCCTGTTTTATTTTGAAGTTACATGTGTCCTTTAGTCGTGTCTAGCTTTTATCCTGTTTGTATCTATTTATTGTCCTCGTTTCTGTTTGTTCCTTGTTGGTTAGCTGTCTTATGTCGTCGTGTTGTTGGCATCTGCCCGTACCCCTTCCAAGCTTACATCATAATTAAACAGCATTTTATCAAATGACAGGTCAGATATTGCATGTTAGCCACCTCTTTTATTTTTCACTCTTAACATGTCATATTAGCAAGCAAACGTAAGCATTATCAGTTGGTTTAGTTAGCCATTATCTAAAAATTTGTATTAAGAGGCTGACAAACCTTTCAATGCCTTCTAAACAATCCTTTCTAAATGCAAGTAATACTTATACACACAAAGCGAATTGTTTTGTGCATTTTAGAGTGAGTTTAAAAAACTTTATAATTAAGAGAATTTTATCATATTATATGTATTGTAATGTCAGATGTTTCAACCAAATTCCATATCCAAGGAAGACATTTGGTCCCTCATCCAAGAGACTTCTTCAGTTCTGACTGACTGGTACAGAAACTCATCTATTTAACCTCTGTGGGGTTGTTGTCTAGATCAATACTGCTGGTTTGTTAGTGCTCCTGACTGTTGTAACGACGTTAAAAAGCTGAGTTTCCCTACTAGTCAGTCAGAACTGAAGATGTCTCTTGGATGAGGGACCAATTGACTTCGAGGATCTTCAACCAAGTCCAGCTGCACTTTATTTTAACCTTCCTTAAATAACTATAGCCTGGATGACTGAGGACCTTCAGAGACAACCAAATTCCATTTAACTTACTTTACTCTTCACTCTTAACGTGCCATAGTAGCAAGCTAATGTTAGCTTTGTCTGTAATCAAGTTACACAGTTAAACAGTTCCTTCGGGCAGTTTGTGGGTGTAAATCATTCGTGACAACTAATTTCTATAACTCACTAGTTTGTGTAGAGAACCTGTTTTAATTTAGTGGTGCATAAATAACCATTTAGCAAACTCTGTCATTATAACTAGGCCAAGATTGAACTTGACAAAAACCTTGTGCAACCAGCTTCAATCTCAGCTCTTAACTTAAAAAAAACATTCTTACATTTTATCTTTATTCATACAAACTGTGGACTCTAACCTGTCTCAGCCTTCTCTGCCCAGCTGAGAAAAAATAAGAAGAGAAACTGACTACCTGCCCAGAGTCTCAGCAGCAACTCACACATTTGTCTGGAAGCATAAGAGGGAATGAGAAAACTCTGCTCCAGGGCAGGGACTCTTTATATGTGTGTGTGTGTGTTTTATGTCAGAGTGTGAAGAAGTTTTGGAAAGGGAATTTGTGCAAGCATGCAAACCTCTACAGGTATATGTGTGTTTTTTTGTGAGATTGTGCGTGTGTGTCCATGTGTATGTATGTACATGTGCACATTGGCACCTTGTGACCCTCAAGGGCAGAAAAGCAAAAGAATGAGAGTGTATAATAACAATAATACTGCGGGGTCCCCTGAGCAGCGTGTAAATATGGATACAATGGAAATGCACTATGCAATTATGGCTGGCTTCATGCATTTTTCACTCGCTGGGAGGACATGGAGAGAGGGGGAGATTAAAGAGCGAAATTCAGAGTAGGAAGGAAAAACAGGAGGAGCAACTGGGAGAGAAGAGAACAAAGGAGAGGGTTGGATAAGAAAGGGGAAGAGGGAAGAGGTGAAGAAGAAATGGAAATTTATAGAGGGAAAGAGTAAAAAAATAAGAAAGGAGAGGAAGAAGTGGTATAAATGGGGAAGAAGTTAGCAAATAGGGGGAGGAGAGGAGAGTAAGAACAAGAGTAAGGAGAAACCAAAAGTAGAGAAAGAAAGGTAAAGGGAGAGCAAAGAGGAGGAGGAAGACAGAGAATAACAGGAGTAAAAAGTGACTGGCAGAAAGATTCAAGGAGGATAAACAGAGGGGAGGAATAGGTAGAGGAGCTGAAGGAAACACGCAGAAGTAGCTTAGGGAAAAGCAGACATGGAGAGTAGCAAAAAGAGGAAGGGGTGAATTGCGGATAAAAGGGACAGTGGACAGAAAGGAGATGAGAGAAGAGAAGAAAAAAGAAGGGAGGGCAGGAGAAAAAGGGGAACAAAGAAGATGAGGATTTGAAGCAGCGATGAGTGAAAAGGAAGAAAGAAGGAGTCAGAAGAAGAGATTGAGAGTCACGTCATGCTCGGAAACAAACAGACACAAGGGTGTGCTCTCTTCTTTTCTTTGCCCATCTCTCTTTCTTCCACACGTGCATGCAGACTAATACACACACACACACAGTAATCTCTATTCTCTAAATCCTGAAATGCCTGATTGGTTATGACAGAATTCAGAGGAGGTCTTCTCATGTCTTACACTGGCATATCACCACACGCTGTCACCCTCTTCCCTGGCACACACACACACACACACACACACACACACACACACACACTTTGCTTCCCTGTCATCTTGTCACCCCCCTGCCATGAGCACAGTGGAAAAACACTATTCAGCTTTAGGAAACAAATTAATTCACGTGTCGGGGATCAACTCTCTGACTGGGAGCTAGCAGAAAGCCTCTGACAACACTGCTGCTTTTCTCCCCAGAGCATTTTTATGAAAACTTGTTTTGAGAAGTAGAACTTTAATGCTGTATCTAATGAATCCCTGTGAAACAAACATGATGTTTTTAGCAATATGCAACAGTGCAGGAGCAGAGTAACGGTGTGACAATTCTCTGAACCTAGATCTACTCACTGCTAAGCGAAGTGACTTGCATTTTTTTTTATTTCTTTTTAGACTGATCTCTCAGCTCTGCATTTGCACCGCTTTTAACATTCAGTGAGTGCACTCTAAAGTCAGGGAGAATTGGTGGGTAAGCACTATATCACTCTCAATCGATGCCTTTATCATAAGCCCAAACACTTTCAACACCAACAGCTCCAAACTGAATAGGAAGTGAGGACAATCACAGAGCGCAGCAAAAAACACAGTGGATTGTCAGGCAATAAACGTCTTTGAAACATAACTACTCCAGCATAAACCCTACCGCTATTTGACTGTGGCTTTGTGAACTAAAGAAGGACTATGCCAAAGATAACATGGTTTCAATGATAAAGTGCCCTTCCTCAAACAAATGCTAGAGAATGAAACCATGTTATGGGAATAAAGGGGGAAAAATCAGTTATCTGCTCTTAGATACCTTTGGGATTTGCAAAAAACCCTGCAGCACTTGCAAAAGGGAAATAAAATCTGACATAAAAAAATACCTCAAAGCCCACACAGTGGGAGATTTTTCTTGCAATTGAAGCTTTGGCAATAAAGAAGAGTGTGACGCTCTTCTAGTGGCAAATGATTTACCCTTTCAGTTAGAGACTGACATTGTCTGTCCCGAAATGCCTCTCACCTCTGGTGCAGAACGGGCCGTCATAGGCAGTGTGGCTGCAGTCACACAAGTAGCCGTTGTACTTCTCCACACACTTCCCTCCGTTCCGGCAGTACATCCCAAAACTGGTACAGTGCCCTTGGCATCCGGGCTTGACCCCAGGCGTGACCTTGGCCCTCTCTTCCAGGTCGAGGGTGATGCCGTTCATCCGCAGAGCTCGGATACAGCCTAGGAACCCCCTCTGCCCTCCTGCAGCACCTGAGGGAGCGAGGGAGAGGAAGGAGGGAAAACACAGGTGAGGAGGGGAGGTGGCATCAGTGCGGCAAGGATATATAGCATTGGGAGAAAGGAAAGAAAACAAATAAAAGAGAAGGAAGGGAGGACAAATGGAAGTCAGGGTCACAGAAGTCATTTTGAAAGCAAGAGGCCGTTTTAATCTCTTTTTAGAAACGTTAATATCCGAATGCCTGGAGGAAGCCACTGATGTCACGTTAATCGCTCTGACTGAGACGGCGTTCTTGAAACAACCTTCAACTTGTTTGATTTCTTCACTAATTAAAATGGCCTAATGAACACTGTGCCTTCATGAAGACCTCACAAGCAGGCACACGCAAATGGATGAATGAATGCATGTAAACTACATATTACAGACAAACACACACGTTTAAAACACACCACACACACAGCGCACCTGACCTGACTGAACAAGTCAATATAAGCATTAATGCTTCGCCTGGGGGTGTCTATAGCCATTCCTCTAAAGTGCTTCCATCGTCATTCTGGCCTTGCACCATTACAGTCTAACTACCCATTAACTTGGACAGAGTGGGGGTGTTAAATAGATTAATGTGAACCTAAATGACTATAGCAATAAACACACTCGTCAACATACACCCACAGGTATGGAGTCAAACGTACACAAGCGCACCCACAGAGGATGGTTACACTGTATGGATAAACGAGTATGGGTGCACACTCATAACAAGAGCCGAGGGGCATTTTAGTTATTAAAACCTCTCAATTGCATCCTTTGGATTACAGAGAAGTGTTCATTCAAGAAGCCATGTTAAGAAGACTTGAGACTCACTCCCGGACACACAGTTTCCTCCCTCAACAAACGCACACATCTAGTAGCTCAGCCACACAGGCGCAACACAGACATACTGTAATTAGATTACTAATACATGTACTTTGATGAAGCCAATATGTAATTCACACATCAGGATGCAGCGGAGCTTTCACAAGCTTTCTCCACTTTCCATTCCCACGACAGATTTGACTTTAAGCAGACCTGTTAATTAATCTATTTTGTACCACTGATTGGCTGGAGGTTTCTGCCACCTGTTTACCCAGGTCTAAATCAGTCTCTGATTAAACAGACTGCAGGCTCTGAGGCCTGCGGAGACCAGGGCGGACACGTACACAGACACACACACACACACACACACACACACAGGAGCATACAGTCTTTGTATAACGCACAAATGGTGTGTGATGGACTGATACTGAGTTAATATGATATGTCTGTTTTTGTAAATATGGTGGCAAAAATGTAATGCTGTCCAGTAAATTGCAGCAATATTTATAGACTGCATTTAAATGTATTAGTACCTTTGTTTGTCTTAATTCATATGTTTTTATCTAAGTATTATTACTTATAATAATTTCAGTTACTGTAAATTGCCCATTGTTGGAACCAAAATCTGAGGGATCCTTGCCAAACAGGTTCATGTTATGTCTTAATTTGCTGATCATCAATATCATTATCAGATTTTTCTTAAATATCAGTATCAGCCTTAAAAAGGAGTACAATTGACGAGCATGACACAGAATACTGACATGCATACAAAAATTCAGACACATAAGCACTCAAGTCGAACACGCACGTATTGTGTGTTGGCACTTATTTATGTGTTTATGGGTGTGAGGATATTTTGAGGGTTTTGTTAGTTATATTTATATTTTGAGGTGAGGGTATTTTACCCTGTAATGACGTGCTAATGAGGAAACCTTTTCTATTCATTATAATATATACAGTTCACACACACACGAACACAATAACAGCCACATTTCTAATTAAAAGAGAAGTCATAAAATGTGACCGTGTAATAATGAAGTAATGAATAGACATGCAGTAAGTAGTTAAATACTGCATACAGTTAAGGTAATGGACATACAGCATGCATGTATATGTATATGGACTGTCCTTTTAAGCCTGGTCCAACCAGAGAAATTTCTGGTAACACTTTCTATGAAGGTCATCGCTATAATGACTTATGCATATATTTATATAAGCATCTGCATCTGTTAGGGCCTGTCCATAGGCTCGCCATTCATCTGTGACAACATCTGAGCCTCTTCTTACATGATGTTGGTCGGCAACAGGTCTTCTCTTGAGCGATCTTTCACCACCCTGACAACGAGTTTTCTTGATGTAAATATGTTGTGTTTTTGTGCTAAACTGCAAAATGTTCAAAATTCATACAGATTGTTACTTTACTTAAAGCAAACAATTACGTGTTATAAGGTCTTATAATTAGTTCATATGATATTATGCCCACCTGTAATATATTATACAGGGATAGATATTTTAACACTTTACTTAAAGCAAACAAAGACATGCTATATAACTTTATACATTACTATAAGCTATTATTCCATTTTATATCACTAATTGTAAATGGTGACTAAAGAGTATTCATAACGAGGCAGAGTCGGTGGTTATAATGTGTTATGGAACATGGTCGGAGATTCTTGCCGCACATTGACATAAACTGGTATTACTATTAGTTATAAAACATTAAACCAAAAGGTCATAATACATTATGAACTTTGCTATAGCACCTAATGCATCTTTGTAAGTGATTATAACAACTGTTATAATGTCTTATGGATGCATTATATTGTTTTATAAATATATGCATAAGTCATTATAGCGATGACCTTCATAGAAAGTGTTACATTTCTAATTTACACCAACTGCGTATCTGCTGCACTGCTTTTCTTTCAATATCACCTTATGACTGGGTTAATAGGACGGTAGTATTTCCTACCTCTTTACGTTTGTCTGTTCAACACTAAAGAAATCCTCAGAACAGTGTTTACCCAATCCATGTTTATTACTTTAGGAGGCCATGTGCATTGGTTTTAGATGAGTATTTTTGATTCATATGGTCTAAATGTCATTTCAAAAGCCTTTCTAACCCACCAGCATTTCCAGGGGGAAGATATTATATAAATCCCATTTTACCAGCCCACTGCTTTATATCTGTTGGTTTAAAGCAATTCTTTTTTTCTAACTATCTCTCTTAAAGGTCCATAATGTGGGTTTGATTTTGATGGATCCCTGCTTGGAAAATGTACTTGTGCATTTCAACAAGCCCGAGTCTACAGTAATTCCTCACAGCTATGTGTTAATGTATAGTATAAATCAAAAAAAGTAGCAGCACAAGATCATTTCAGAAGATTAATCTTGGCTAAACTTTAATCACCACTCATGTAATGCAGCAAAACACGTAGGTGAGGTCTTCATACACGTGCGTTTGTGTTTACTCTCACAATCAGCGTCACACAGACATTTTTTATTTTACTCATTAATTGTTACCTACTGTCTTGGCATGTGAGTGAGGCTGGCTTCCCTGTGACAGGTGTCGCACACGCATGGATGTCGATCCATGAAGGCAGGGGCAAGGAAATGAAAAACCAAAGCAGAAAAAGAAAGACAAAACAATCCAACCATGAGAGAATTGAGGAAAAACATGCAAAATCATAAATAAGTGTGATAGTGAGCATTAATCAAGAGGGAAATCAAAAGAACAGATGGTGGCATTAAATAAATAAAATGTGGCACGATTTATAGTTATGTGCATTATGGAGTGAATTGGAGAGCTAAAAGTTAACAGTGTGAAGTAAATGACAGCAGGCTGACGGTATAACATTTACTTTCAAGGCCATTAGAGCAAATGAGCCACTGTGCAGTAAACACTAAAGCAATCAAATGCTTGATGAGGAGCATATTGATTGAGAAAGAGAGAAGGAGATGATACAGAGACAAATATGAGAACGAGGTGAGAAAAATAAAGTTTCTTGTTGTTGTTTATACCTTATGTGAAATCATACAAACAGATTTTTTTTTAAAATTCTTCTGGATTGCCTAGTTTTTTTTTCTACCTCTCTACTTTCAAAAGAGGCTCATCAATATGAATCACAGACAACGTGTGAAGTGGCAGAGGAATAAAAAGAAGAATCAGGCGAGTTCAGACAAAATCTCGATGCCTGCAGGGCTCTCCTTACAATTCCCAATCAAATCGCTCGATCAAACACAAAAGGATCTCTATCTTTCCTGGATGTCAGGGGCCAAATCTAAAACCACTTACCTTTAGTGGCTGGGTCACTTCCTGTGTGTCACACTCTAGCTTCCCAAAGCAATCCTCAAATGAGGATTAAGCAGGGATTAGAGATCAGATATGAGAAGGTGCTGTCGCCCCTGTGGCTGTTCTTACATACAAGTCTTTCCCTGCTTTCTCTCTGTCTCTTCCACCAACACTTGTGTTTCTAGATGTGTGCCACACACAGCAGGCCTGAGAGTTCTCCTGTCGTCCTTTGACCAAAAAAGCCAGAATACAAGCATGCAAATGAGGTGATGGCCGAGGAGCTACCTTTAAGACATTGCATTCCCCGGCCTCAAAGCTGCGAGTTGCTTAGTGATGAAACCTTTCTAGCCCTTTTCCATTTCACTAAATGGAAGCACAAATACGCCGAAAGGCAAATTGGGACATGATAAGGTAAGGATATTTCAGCAGCGTTCAATTCAGCAAAAGTGATGAGACGATGAAATAATATTATAAACGGGGATCAGGGAGGGTAAGGCTATCACATCGGGATGCCTGATTGGAATTTGGAACAATCTCCTTTGGGCAGAACTTTTTTCATGAGACAGTAGGAAGTCTGTGATCCGCCTCAGCACTTTCCCTTCTATCCGCAAATCCCTAAAACTATTTTAGCCCTGGAGTTTGGTTTATAGAGTATTGACAGCTCAGCACAAAAGGTAGAAAGAGGAGACAGAGAAGTGAAAGCATAGGGAGAGAACTGGACAGATCATCAGCTTGCTGATGAGCTTGAAAGGCGTTGTGTGGAGAGGAAGATGAAACCATAAGGAACAAACCAGACCTCTTTACAAAATGCAGGCATAATTGTCGTGATAACAAGCGCTTGATCTGTCTGACAGCTAATACAGAACGTGTGTGGTAGAAGGAAAGTCAGAGGGTTGATATCCTCTTTGTGCAATAATAGTTTCTTAATCCAAAGCAATATAACTGCTGTGTCAAAGTATTAAAGTATCAAAGAAATGACCTTTATAAGTGAGTTGAGTGAGTTTTAGTCATAGCCAGCACAGAGGCTCACTTTATTGAAGCTCACTCTTTATCACTTACATGGATGACTTTCTGAACACGTGTGCGCATATTATAAAATGTGAAATGGGTGTGTGTGTGTGTGTGTGTGTCGGATTAACATGAACTTAATTAGCAGTGCCTGTGACTAAGCTGGACTGAAGCCTCTTAAGAAGAAAACCCAGTGATTTCCAGCAAAGGCTGCTACATCTTTAACTTCTGAAACAATCAGACGTCCTCACAATGGATGGAACGTATTCAGAGAGCGCAAATAGTTTTTTAATTCAATTCAATTATGATTACATGGATCATGTGTACTAGGCATTTGCTTTCCACGCATAAATGCTCGTAATGATGGTGTGTTCGCCTCTGTGAGCATCCTTCTTACACAAAGTGGATATTAAATGTTCAAATTGCAAATAAATGTGTGTACGTGAGTCATTCTTACACATAAGGGTTGTTAATTATTTTTGGATTGTATGGGAGTGTGTGTGTGCGTGTCTTACCCACGTAGAGCTGGCTGAACAGCTCTAGCCGTGTGTGCCCCTGTGCCGGAGCAAGCCGAGATGCCCGATGTGTCTGATCTAACTGAAGGACTGCCTCTTTGACATTTCGCTCGGCCATCACGCGATGCCATTGGTCGTCATTGAGGGGTGTGGCGGAATGTACTGTTAACTCCACAGGTCCGTTTCCAACGTCAAAGGAGAAGGAGACTACTTTAGGAGCTGCAGACAGAGTGTGAGGAGAAGAAATAATAAGAATAAGAAATCTTAGTTACAGAAGTCATCTATTAAACCACACGAAACAAACTTCACAACTTTCTAAAACCCATAAATCTCTGTTCTGTCATAGTCCGCTCCGCAGGTAAATATGCGTTCAATTTCTAATCTAATGGCTCATTTGTTTCAAGGCCATTCATTTGGCTTGTATAGATTTCAGCTTTGCACTACACGACTGCTCACAGCTTTGGACAGGACTAATCTCACGGACAGTCGATAGATGCCAAGAACTGTTGGTTTTGCATGACACAAAGTTGTATTGCAGCAGTTTCCATGTGTCCTTTTTTTTTTTTGCTGTTTTTTAAATTTTAGAGGTTTCCCTAGTTTTGTAGGAGAGAGGAAAGCTAAAGAATTAGAGACAAAACAGAGAGCGAGAGCTGAAGATGAATGACAAGAAGGAAAGAGAAAATTCATGAAAAATTAGTGCAAGATGGCCTTTTTTCCTGCATGATTATTTTTTATCATCTTAAATTAAGTGGATTTGTGTGTGTGTGTGTGCATATGTGCGTGTGAGAGTGTGTGTTTGGAAAGTGTTATGGGGAATTAAGGAAGTTAAAATGCCTTAAAGTTTATTGTCTACTCGGTAATACCGTAGCCTAATCATTCAACAGACCAACAGGGGGCACTGTTATACCTTTTATGACCATGACAGGTCAACTGTTTATCAATATTTCTGAATTACAGTGTGTGTGTGTCTGTGTGTGTGTGTTTCAGCCTACCACCTGTCCATTCCAGATGTTACTTTCAACTGCACTGGGGAGGTCACTCTCTGATGGCTTTTAACCTCTCTGTAGGGGACAATGATTCATCTATACACATTATGTGTGTCTGTTATGATAGAAAAGGAGTTGAAAAAAGAGGCAAAGAATGTGCAATTTGTGTGTGTTCTTATTTTCAACTCTATCTCAACTTGATATAATCATGTCCACAAGGCCAGAAATTAAATTTTTTATTTTGAAACACTACTAACCAGACATACTAGATAATATATAGCTTTACATGATCCCCTCTGCAAGATACTACTGGTGTGGATTCATAAGTTATAAGATGTGAACATATTCATTGTGTACGGACGAGAGACATTCAATAAATGCTTGCCGCTGCAATATGTCAAAGGAATCTTGTTGCCTTGACCTACGAAGCAAATGAAGCAACAATGACAAAACAATGAGGGAATTATTTCTGCTGCTAGAAAGACAATTTTGCAAATGTCAAATTAAAACCCAGTTTGACTCTTTCTTAATGTTTGGTACCACTGCGAGGCTGCTATATAAAAGCTATATATTCTGGGTGGTGGCATATGGTGGTTATTGGCATCAGTGTGCTGCAATCATAGAGATGATGAACAACCACTTCATCGCACTATATGTTACTGCTTCATTATGGCTTCATTAGGCTCAGATATTAGAGAGGATCATTTTATGTAGTAGTCAATGGGGAAATGAACTTTCTTCTTTCCCATTGCCTAATCAATAAACCTGGCCCATTCCTCCTTTTCATATTGCTTTCATCTAATTATCTTTTTTCACTACCTATTTTTCTTTTCTTCTAACTCTTGCATTGCTCATACAATACATGTATAGTTCCTCTGTTTCTTTCTTACCTCCTTTTTGTTTGTTCCTTCATTGTTTCCCTCACTTTGTTTTCTTTGTTCGCTTTCATTTTTTTCCTCCTTTTATCCCCACCGAGTCCATCCTCGCTTGCCTATGTATTACTTCATTATTCTTTCATTTCTTCATTGTTTGTTAATTTACTGCTTGCTTCACTTCCGTTGCTTATCAGTCTCATCAGTTACTGTGCCCTCCCTTCCTCCCTCCCATCATTCCTTTCTTCCTCACTTTTTTCATTGATCCCTTTCTTGCAGACATTATCATTTCCTCTTAGGTGAAGTGCAAAGACACCAGAAATCATCTCAGCCAAAGCTTATCTGGATGTCCTGAGTGCATGAACCAATAAAATAAATCTGAAAGACATTCAACTACCCATAATACACAACACACAGCAGCATGAAAACAAGTAGATGCATGCGCCCACAGTGACACGGGAAGTACAAGCCCTCTGACAGGCTTTAGTACTCTGAATTAATGATGCCTGTATGCACAGGGCAGGTCTGCAGGGCAGGGAGGAGCGCCATCAGTTATTTTAAATGCTGAAAGAAAGCCAAACATATATCTGAATGCCCCAATAGAGACAAAGCTATAGCAATGCTGCTATACGGCATATGAGTGTTTGATTATTTGGGTGTTGCATTAGGAGCACTGCAAAGCAAGACGGATGCCTTACAACTTTCTTTTTCATACTCTGTCCACAGGCAGGAATGAAAACTAAAGTGCCCTCAGAGCACAGCCTCATCTATTTGCATAGCCGTGATGGATGTCGTAAGTGTTAATGTGCGTGTGAATGTAATTTTGTGTGTGTGAGATATACTTACATGTTGGCCTAGAGAAACCCCAGCAGTGCTTTTTATTTTCACCATTTGTCTTTCTATTAATCTCTTAATATGGAGGCTAAAAGAGCCAAGTTGTAAATTTAGCATCAGCACAGCACAACAAAACAATGATATAGATGGATAAAGAGATTGTGTATGTCTGTGTTAAAAATCGCTCCTTGCGTGGGTGTGCGTATTTGTGTCTGTGTGTTTGTCTAATGTGACATTACATTTTGCTGCTCTTCATCTATTTTCAGTGTTTTATCCATTTTCTGTTATACTTGCTAATTCTTTGTTTTTTGTCTCATCTGCTTTTTTATCTGCATTTGTCACTCTTGGCATGGCAGGAACAGTCTGGCCCCTATCAGGAGGGAAAACTCTACGTAAGCGTGAGCCAGACTCACAGTGCCATAGCAAAACCTGCGGCTGTTGAACCTGAAACAAGATTTAAAGCAACTACTCAAAGGCTAAGCATCTCTTTGTGACAACAAAAGTTTTTTTTTGTGCTTGTCAGCAAAAAAACTGTATGATCACAATGCAAAGAATCCAGAGTTTTTTTAGCGTGTAGAAAGATAAAGTGAGATAAATATGAACTTCTCACACTTTTTTGAAGAGGAGTCTAACAAATTCTTAGTGCATCAAGAGCTGCATAGACTACTGCTAAACTTCAGATGTACACTACTCTGTCTGGTCCTCACATAAAAAAATGCAATAGTACAATTTTATACACCAAGGTCTCCATCAGGAAAGTACATTTCATAGCTGGAGCCCAGACTGAAAATGTGTATGACCTTTGGGCAAGACTATCACTGAAAGTGCAGCCTCTTAAGGACTCAAAACATGGCAGATACATACTTTCCACTGAGCCACAGAGCACCCCAGAAGTCAAGCATTTCTTTATTTAGGGACCTTTCTATCTGTCCTCAATCCTGTTACCAGTCCAGTCCACATGGTTCTGAACACGTCTTCAAAGCTCCCTCTCAAATGTGGCTATGCCTCCTTCTTCCTATTAAGATTCAAAGAAGAATAAAGTCCACCTGAGTCTGCTGAGGTCCCAGTAATGTGTGCTTTGTACAAGGTTGTGGGTGTGTATCTGTAAGTGTGTGAATGTGCTTTGAGCTCCTGCAATAGCACAGCTATGCTATTCTGGCCTAATGCTACTCATTTCATGCCCTGACGGGATTGTAGCAGATACAGTTTTTGCACCAGCGAGAGGGCAGAGATTATGTGTGTGTTTATGTGTGTGTGTGTGTGCGCAAGTCGTTTTGCTGTTGTGTGTCTAAATGTGTGCTGTGGGGCAAAATGATAGCAAGGGAGAGGCGAGAGGAAATCGATGTGGGGGTATTTTGAAAGCCTCTGGAGACACACACATGCAAACACACACGCACACACACACTCCGTATCTCCTCTGGCCTGCTGTGCAGCCGTGACAGACTAGATACTTACTGTATATTTGTTTGTGTTTTTGTGTGCACATTTAGAAGACAAACACCAACACCCTCTGGCAAACACCTCACTGTAATTGCATGTACAGTACAGTGTCAACACATTTTTTCTGCACAAATAAGTGTGTGCATGTATAGGAGTTCGGCTTTGTGTAAAAGCTAGTTCAGCTGTAAAATAATGAAAATAAAAAGCTCATGGAACTTTTAGGCCACAAACCAGCTGACAGCAGTGTAATGGCTTTAGAAAGGACTTTGGCTCCCAAATAATCTGTCGACTTTGTGTCTGTTCAGTAGTTGGCATTTGACACAAAATGGCGGGCCAGGCACACCAGAAGGAAATGGTAAGTGAGCGCTTTTGAAACCAAATGCTCAAATCCCTTTGAATCCAAATGAAATGCAATTAGTCTTCTATCGACAGCCATGATGTGCCAGGAACCCCCGTCACAATGCAGCTCGCCGATTAAATTGAAGCCCAGAGATTTTAACAATTTGAGCCGCTGGAAGATGATCACAAAAACCTGCTGGATGACGTGTCAATGATAAGTCTCAGAAAAAACTTAGAGAATGTGAAATGGGGTCGTGCAAAGCTTTCCCACTGTTTGGTATTTAAAAAAGGTTCCTTCTCCTCTGTGCTGTTGCCATCTCGTCCATTTCCTTCTAACGTTTGACACTTTTTTTCTAAAAGCCTTAATGTATGACATGGTGTGGTGAAAGCATAGATGTTCATGAGTCACAAAATGTAAGTCAAGTCTGAAGTCTCTAATGTTATCTTACTTAATATGTCTATTCCAAGAGCATTTTATCCTTTTGAATTTGATCCAGTGTAATAACCAGTATGGGTTATAGTGTAGGAACTACAATAACAGTAGTCTTTAAGCACAAATATAGAGGAAAAAAGTTGTATTTTATTGTATGTATTAACTGTATTTTTTCCTTAAACAAATGCCCGCATCAAGTCAAACATTGCCTCATTGAATTGCAAAGACTAAAAGGTAACAACACATAAACACTGCTCTAATTTATCTGACTGTACACTTGAGACTTTTTAAACCAATACTGTCTGAGTAGAATACATGGGTTTCTTATAATTATATAATTCTTTTTTAAAAATATGAAGAATAAGGAAAATAAACACTATGTGTACCTTAACAATGTGGGTCTTTGTTTAAAAGAAAAACACACTGCATTTATATACAAACAAAACGATTCCCAATGAGGTGTGATCATTTGTCAAGCAAATGTAATTTAAAGTAACGCCACTTTTTTGGCTTTGGCTAATTATTTAAAAATAACATTTTAATACCTGCTACACCACAAATACTTGGATGGCCTAATTTGTATTGTAGGCTACAATTCAACTAAATTTCATGGATTCTTTAAACCCTCTGAAACCAAACTCAAATATACATATTGGTATGAACTAAAACACCACCTGATGCGGAGGTAAAGGCTCGATGCCAACAACAGCTGTGTGTACTTTAAATACATTAGCGCTAACACTTAAAAAAAAATCATCTAAAAAGTTTTAAAAAACATCATGCAGAGACTTGACTTCCTGTAGGGGCCTGTGCATGTCTCATTTTGATTTGACAGCGACTGTAGCTGCCTTCTGTAAACTCATCTTTATGTTCTCCATACTGATGACACCTCACTTACAGTATATGCCTAGTGTGACGGCCCCTCTGCAGGGTTCATACTGCTGTTTTATATGCTTTCTGTCTCCAGGGCTGCAGACCTGATAGGCAGGGTAATCAGCAACATGGGACACACCTGGGCCTGGTGTGCCCAATGCTTATAAGAGTAGCAGTCAATCTCGGTTGGACATCCTCATCTCACAACTTGCTTTGTTGTGTTTGGTTTCCTTGTCTTTGTTTTTACAGCACAACATCCATTTTCACCCATCCACTCCCCACACTACTGACTTTACAGATTCTTCCCACTCATTGCTTTTGCTTATTTTCTTAATAAATCCCTTTGTTATTTAGTTTACCTGTGTGTCACCCGTGTTTTTGTTGCAGTCCAAGAGCCGGGCTGTAGCTGACACTAGTCACTGTTCTCTGACTGATGGTTTTTAATATTTAATGAGTGGTGGCCAGAGATCTTCACAAGTCATTTTATGCAAGTGCAAGTCAAGTCTCTTTTTGGAATTCTAAGTGTTCCATCCACTGTGCATCTTTCCTCGGAATGCACTTTGCTTTGCCTTTTAATTATCTAATTTAGCTATTTCTGTTTAATACAATCATTTTACTTATTATTTTTTTAATCTACATAACCATATCGATAAGATCACTTAAAAATATCATACTCGCTAGCTGCCTAGCATACAATTGTTGCCTGTATCTTAATATAGAGATGTAGCCAAGCAATAAAATATATATTATTCCTAAAGCATCTATGAACATAATCTTTACAAAGAAAAGAATTACTGAGGCAATAACACAGGACAAGTAGCCCATAAATATAGAAGGAAACCTGTGAGTCACGAGTAAAGCCACCCATCCCTATGCTTCTCAAAAATTACTGTTTCCTAAATAATAACAATACTATTTAATGAATTCACAGTCAGTCATCGCTATGAAAAAAACAAAGCAACCAATTCAAATTAGAGAAATCATTTCCATCAAAGGAAAGTCATGTTCTGCACAAGGAGATGATTCTGTTAATATATCAGAATCAATCCAGAGATCATCATAGATGTTACATTGTGTAGTCTACATTTATTCTGAATGGACTAAATACCCTTTAAATAAGCCATTAATGGAAAGTGAAAGTATTACTGCGGGCTTGTGAAAGGGTTATGTGGGCGGATTTCCTACACTGCTACCAGTGGCGTAGTGTGACATTAGTAGAACAACCAGATCATAAAATGAAGAGCTAGTTACCTGATTTTCAGAATTTTTGTTTCTGCCCAGCTTATTATCTAGCACGATTATTATCTGTGTGTGTGGATTTGTGTTTTGTGGGGGCAAACTTTTAAGAGATTTAAACGCTCCTATTTGCAGGAAGGTTTTTAGAAAAAGAAAGAGGGAGACAGTGTATGTCCGTATATGTGTGTGTGCGTGAGTGCTTGTGTTTTGTCATCCCTGAAAATGGGTGATTTGGTTAAACAGAGGTTCATAATGGACATAATTATTGCACACACCAATTACCTTAAATAAATGATTGCTCTCTCTTGCAATCACACAAAGTAGTGCGCCATAATCAGGAAGCCAATTGACTTGCTGGAGTGTGCGTCTGCATCAGTCTGTGTGTCTATGTGACTCTGAGCGTGTGTGTGGTGACGAAATACACACCGTGCGATCAGACTGACGGCTGGATTAAACCTCACACTAGGCCAGATAAAGAGTCAGAGTGAGAGAGGGAGAATAAGAGAGACAAACATGGAGAGAAATTACTCTCATGCACACACAGAATCACTCCGATCCATCTTACATTTGAGCTCCAAGCGAATGAAGTCAGTGTTGCCCAGGTTTTCCAGGAAGACGCCATAGGGTGCACTGGTCTTGAAATAGAAGGAGATGTCGGCGCTGGTCTCACCCTGGAAGGTGGCAAAGTGCAGGTAGGATGATGGGGTGGTGAATGATGCGGCGTTCCAGTAGTTGTCTGTGAAAAAAAGCAAACAGAATTACAACGCTGAACCAGCCCGTCCCCCGCACGCACGCACGCACACGCACGCACGCACACCCCCCTGCATTAGCGCTGTGGCAAACATTATTACCCATTCTGATCTGATATGCTGCAGAATAAATTCATTCTAGAAATGGTTTCATTTCAAATGGTTATGCATACATTTCATTTTATTCCAATCTATTCTGGATAAAACATTGATATCTCAGGCCCATTGTTTAATGTGGCTCATTTAATTTCTCCTCAGTAAAAATGGATTTCATCACCTAAAACTCTATTCCTGTGCAGAGGTTTTAACATCGCCTGTCATTTCCTGCAACTGCAATAATATTCAGTAGAAAGTTGATCACATGATAATAGCAGAGAAGGGGACAAGGGTACATGGACAAAGTGTTGCGGGATTTTTGATGACAACTTTTCTAATGGCTTTTATGAAGCGAAACCAGCGGCTGCTAATGAAGATGAAGTAGCAGCACGTTAAACAGCTGCTGATGAATTATCAGACTGTGGTTGATGAAGTGACTTCTCTGCGGTCTCCCCTCCTCGCCTCTTGCCATGTCTCTGTCTCGCTCCTATCACTCAAGGAAGATGAAGAGCAGGTAGGAAAGTAAGGGAGGAGCAGCAGCAGGGGAGGGGAGCACGGAGAGGACAGCTGAGGAGAGATGGTAAGAAGAGGAAAGATGCCAGGCACGGGTGAGAGGATAGAATATTGAAGAAGTGAGGGAAAAGAGGAGAGTAAAGTCATGCAGAGGGCAGATGACAGCTGGGGGGAGGGCAAGAGGAAGAGAAGAGCGAAGGCTAATGTGGTATCAGCTGTGTGAGATCTCTTTGATGCCTCTGAGGATTGGCCTCAGACCCTCCACCACAACCCTGGAGGAACAGCGGAGCAGCAGGGAGAAATATGTATGTGTACAAGAAGTGTGTGTTAGGATGGCAACTAATGATAAATTTAACCATCAATTAATCTTTAAATTATTGACCTGACGTGTATCTATAGGTCTACAAGATGACTTTAAACTAGCCGATCCAAGACTCGATGTATAATGACAAACCCTCAAAACTGAGAATGTAAGTTTTTCTAGTTAAATGACAAATGTTTATCTATTCTAAAGATTGTTGCTGATTGATTTTCTGTCGACCAACGGATGAATTCATTGACTCGTCATTTCAGCACCACTTTTCTTCCTTTCGAATGTGTGAGTTCAAACCTATTTTTTGCGCACAAATGCGTTCACATGTGTCCTGTGTATGTTTGCGTGAGTGTGAGTGCATGCCTGTTAAGAGTACATATGCGCTAGTGTCCACGCCATCTATGTGTGTTTGTGTCTGCTGCTTCAGTGCGATAAGCGCTCCCCAATGACAGGGCTGAGCTCCTACCTTCTCCTCCTTCGCCTCACATCCTGTCACCAGGGGCAAGGGCAGATAGCGGACAAGCACACACACACACACAAGCGTGACCACCTACTGATGCCGTCTTTGTGATTAGTGTGTTTGAAGTTGGAATACTGTTCATTTCTCTACGGGAGGCGCGGCCAATTATTGAACAGGGTTAATTGAGGACTAAACAGGAGGAAGCCTGCAGAGGCCACAGAAACAAATCATTATGTGTTGTACTGATGTTCCATCATAGCAAGAAGAAAAAAACAGGGCCACATATTATAGCTGGTGACAATCAGATGTGCAATGACTGACTGATTACAGGGGATAGTTTGGATGATTGGAGCATATGAAGGGGCTTAAAGGTACAATAATGATGTTTTTTCACTAGAAATAACCAAAAGGTTACAGGAGTAGGTAAAGAGTAGAAATAAAAAGCTGCCACAGTTGGTCTCCCAGTCCCTTACAGTGCCATTGTTCCATCCATCCACCAGGTGCCCTCTGACTTTCCCTCCTTTCACCCTCATTTGACTGCCCTCCTCACACCTGTTCCCACTTCTCTCACCTGCTCTGCAATTGCCTGGCCTTCCCCGCACACCTCAACACCTGCATCCCCATAATCAACCGCCCGCTACATAGCTACCAGATCCTTTGTTCCCTGGTCAGTTTATCTTTGTTGCTATGTTCCTGTCTTACCTTGTGTTTTTGCTTTTGAGCTTCTGGCACCCAAACCCAGACGTTAACCTGGACCTGAACCTGCCTACCTGTTACCTGCCTGCCAGCTATGTTTTGTCAAAAAAATTAGGGGGTTGACAGAAACTGAGTGTTGGAGAGAAAACAGTGTTAGAGGAATAAACACGGAAGCCAAATCATAAACCTGATTGCCCGTGTGCCAGATCCACAGATGCAACTGGTTGGCCAGACTCTGTGGCACATTTATCACTCCCATATTGAAATGTTTATCAAACAAATATTTCAAAAACTGATCCAGCACATAAATGTCTTTGCTAACAGAGACACCACACATATTAAACTGTTAACGCCTGATAACGTGCTTAAAGGCGAGGCAAAGTAAGTATACAGTGTACAGTTTATTCATGTGTTACTCCCCCCCCTAATGTACAAGACTTACAGTAGATAGAAACAAGAACGCCCTAGGTACTGCGTCAATGGTTAACAATGGGTGCTTCAAAGACAGGCAGTTTTCAAATGAAATCTGAAGTGGTGTGCTTGATGAGCCATTTTTATCTGTCTAATAATTGCTTCTCAAGGTGATGCAGAAATTCTCATCCTGTTGTCACTTCTCCTGGATGCCCTTGGTCTCACTGTGTGGTGCACTACTTAGCCAGGAGGATCTCAGATCTACTTTCAGGTTGTCTGTGGCCTTTGTTGCTGAGCTATTTGATTGTTAGACGCTTCATTTACTAAAGAAACAGGATAAAAGTTGATTTATATTCATTTCTTTTCTTCTATTAAAGTTCAGACGAAGCCTTAGATGGCCTCAAGAATATTTTACTGCTTGGTGGTGGTCTTTAATAATTCCTATCCCAGTGCACCTAACTTTAAACCACTATTTGAAACATTTCACAATGCATACAAGGACTGGGCCCAGCGAAAAAACATAATATTACAAACCAGCACTCTGTGGAAAGACCACTGCTGTCTGGATGAGAGGACCACCATCAGTTAGCAGCATGTAATAACAGACAGTCTACTGAGTGCCCACAAAATAAACATGCAGATTAAGCATTAGCATCAGGCTTTATAGCTTTTATGCTCCGGGTTGTTGCTGCAGTGACCATGGTGATTAGAATATAGCAACAGCTCTATCTGCACAGTTTTCAAGAAAACAATTTCACAACAAGCAATACTATTACTGAGGCTCAGTCCTATGGCTGGAGGATGTTTGATGTATAGCTACTGTTCTACATTAATCCAGCTGGAGCAAAACCAAATCTTTAATTAGTCAGTCTATCATTTAAGTCCACACTAAAATATCTCAACAACTACTGGATGACTGCCATGAAATCTGGTATAAACCTTCATGTCCCCCTCTGGATGAACTGTAATAGCTTTAGTGATACACTGAATTCTCATCTACCGCCACCATCAGGTCACAAATCAGTCACTCCAGGATTTTGGGATTGCAACTACTAACACAAATTCAAAAAATCCCAGTGAATTGAATGTGACTTGCAGTTTTGACCAACCATGCAACTTTCATCATCGCAGTTTCCCGCAAAACGTAGTCATACGTCTGCTTGTCACTTCCTTGCAGCAGACATGTGATCTCACATTTGCCAAAAAAAAAAAGGATGAAAAACAGGATCCTGATCTTCTTGACCAAAGTGGGGGTAAACTGCAAAATGTGCAGTCTTGTGGTTGAACATAAAGGGAATTGTGATTGACAGAGAGTGGCAGAAACGCATGGAGGACGTCAGACGAGACAACTCACTTTGACACAGGCTGTAGCATCCTGGTCAACTGTAAGTGCTGAAATAATCAAGGTAAGCTGGTTTGAATATGCAGGGTTAGAGGTAAGGTTAGGTCTGCAAAATCCTGGAGTGACTGTTTAATGATTCAGCTATAATTCTAAAGTTTAAAAAATCTACCTTTGCAGTTTTCATTTATTCCCATGATTCCATCGCAAAAACATTCCCCAAAACATTGAAACATTTTGCCGCAAAATCAGCGATTTTAGGCCGCAACAATCACAAAAAAGGCCCACGAGAGTACTTTGATTTAGAACCAAAAAACTAATGACATTCCCATCAGCCGCAGCTGTACTTATGTTTAGTGCTAATAACCAAATGTTAGCATGCTGAAACACAAAGCTAAGATAAGATAGTGAACATTAAGTAAGCATTAAACATGCTAAAAATTGTGAAGTGAACCCATCACAAAAGAACCATCCATCAGCCAGATAACCCAAGTTTAAGTTCTTGCAGGGATCTGCAGCTACCCCAACCACATCTTAAAATTATTATCATTATTATGGTGAGTTTGCACTTCATGAGTAGATGCTCTTTACATATAGTTGTTTCTTTAAAAGGAGGTTGTGAACATCGTTGGGCCCATCAAATACTTTGACTAAAAACAGCTGCTGACCTCTGGATTAGGCCACAGGGACTCGTGTAAAAAAAAAAAAAAACTCACTGAACTGTAGCGGCTGACATGATGTGAGATATAGTTTGAGGTGAAGTTTGGGTCTGGAAGCCAACTAGATGATTCATCTGTCTATGCTTGACCAGATGGGTTATGTGCCAGTACCAGCAGATGGTAAGGATAACTGACTGCACTGTCTCAGGCCATTAGCAAGGACATTTTCAGGCGCACACACACAAATATGTGCATATACATTAAAAACACTAATTCATGTACACTGTTGGCTGCGGGCAGAATAGACCACACTTACTGCAACAATAGCTCATATTTATAACCTCAACCTCACACATGCTGCATGTACTCGCAGAGTGAAGTGTCCTATCACTGCAGATCGTGACATTTAGGATCTCAGGCTCTGCTGGAACACTTATTACTCAGTTTATTGGAGCAAACACACGCTCTGCAATCTCATTTAACTATTCCACTTGCTACTTACTTCAGGTGCAAAGTGGGTGGGAGGCTTTTTCATCAAACGACTAAGAATAGTGTCATCTAAAAAGAGAGACAGCGGCACCTATCTTGGAAAGTGATGCATCTGGCTTAGAAAGTGCCCCTTAGGACACAGCTCAGATGTCATTGTTCAAAACACAACAATTGAACCTACATAATATAGTTCTGAAACGTGTTTAACTGTGGCATGACAAGCCTATTTTCCTGCCCTATGCATATTTCTTTCTCGCTTAAACTTCCATTGAGACTCATTTGTGTGTGATTGAGCCATCTGTGGAGTGTAATTTTATTGTCTAGGTACTGTATATTTACAGTAAACATAGCATTAGAATTTTCAGGCAATTAGTTTGTGTCTTTCATTTTTAGGCCCAAGAAGCCCTTATCAGTCTCACTTTTTAATTAAGTTGCTTGTCACACATTTGTAGCAAGAAAGAAGGAAATAAGTATAATTTATTTCTCTATTTTTCTTATATATTATTTCTTGTGCATCAGCCATTATTCAAAGGAAAGAATACATGTACTCTGTCTTTTTCATGAATATAATGCTATGCTAAAAACTGCACATGCATATGGGACTGCTTTGGGTAAAAAACATCCACCAAAACCTCGGGATCACCTTTTGTTTTCCTCTGTCAGAGTTACTGGAACTGGTTGAGTTTCAGTGTTCATTGACATTTCAACAGAATTATCAGCTGTTGGAGAGAATAAACCTTTGACTTTTCTATTTACACCATGGTCAGCTGTTTTGGTTTACCTGTTTGGTCTATTGAATCATTACCATGCACAATATATTTACACCTAAATTTCACAATAAACAGATCAATTCAATTTATTTTCTTTAAACAAACCAAAACAATGAGCTTTATGTAATGCATACACACTCAATGTCTCAAAAAGCCTGTCAGAATTACATCACTTAGACACTACATGTTAGCATATGAACAGTGACAAATGGTACAAACCAATTAATTAGTTTTGTACTATCCTAGGTGACCCTAGTAAGCATTTTTTTTTTTATGGTCAGTCATGAGACCAAGCATGTCTCAAAGCAGGTGCATTACATTATATTAATAGAACATATGCCGCTTTGCTTCATTTGCTGTCATTGATTTTCATTCCCATCTATTAAAATGTCCAAACCCTTTTAACATCAATAAATGGGGCTAATTCCTCTTTGTCTGCCTGTGACTGTATAGGCTGCCATTAAACTAGCCATGGAAATGGGCTTCATTAATGCTGGAGCATGTACACACACACAGGCGCAAGCACACACTCACACACGCGCGCGCGCGCACACACACACACACACACACACACACACACAGAAAGTTGCACTCTTACTTGCCTGTGTGCCCACCACAGACACACACACACAGACACGTACACATGCACATACACACACACACACACACACACACAGAAAGTTGCACTCTTACTTGCCTGTGTGCCCACCACAGACACACACACACAGACACGTACACATGCACATACACACAGACACATAAGTACCTCCTTACTAAAACTTTCCCTCACTGCCCAAGACATTAGTCATTTGCCTATGAAAACCCATTATATGGCAGCCAATCATCATTGCTCTTACTGAGACAGAGCTCCATGCACAGTATGAGGGGCATCAATCATACACGGAGTACCTATTCACGTGTGAAATTTTTAATATATGTTTAATATGCCTTAATGGGCCAATATATAATGTATGCTCCATGTTCCAGTGTCTTGGCCAGCAGTGTTGCAAACATACCTCAAAGTCATCTCCATTTTAAAGTTAGTTGGTTAATTTGGTCACTTAATAGAAAAGAGGATAACGTCGTCTTTGTCTCTCATACACACACAGTGGATAGATAGACAGAGTGAACAGAGTAGGACAAAGAGAATATGGCTCCTTCCAGGTGACAGAAGGATCCATCTTTAGTAATTGTGTCTACCATATCGCTACATGATAGATCCACACACACAAACAGATGTGATGTCATGGGTCATTAAATCATGGTTTGTTTGTATGTTGGCAGCTCTGTGATGAGGGGACATTAGTGAGAGACTGGCACCAGATTGTTGATGAAGGGAACATAATGAGTGTGACACCAGTGAGGAGTGAGGGCAGGTGTTCTGTCATGTTCTGCAACCTCGACAGAACCAGGCCACTTCCTGTCTTCCGGATGAATGTACGCACGGACTGATAGATTAAAATGAGAGCAGAATATTTGGTGCATGAGAGATTTGTAAACTCATAGTTTTCTTAAGATATATTCCTCTGTGGTTGTAAATGCAGTACTGTCTCTTAAAAAAAACACGCAGTATGCACATATCTGCACTCGCAGTCTGCCGAGATGGCATAGCTACACTCTATTATTCCTTTTAGTATGAAAAATGAGCAGTCAATGGATAATATATGAAGCATTAGTATCGTAATGATCATGCTGCCTGGCACTAAAGATTAAATCCATGTTTGCTTTTTCTTTCCACAGGATATTACTTTCCACAAAACCTCTCTGGTATTTGTTACATCACATAGCAGATACCGACATTACTTCCTCTCTATGCTGTTTTAATGTATTTTGTCTTAGGAGAGAAAAAAAGAAAGACAGAGAATGAAGGAGGCTGAGACAATCTTAAGAGACAAAATCACTTGATTGAGGAATTCATACTGTTCTATTCTGAATCCTCTCAACGGGTAATACATTTGGGAAGTCAGCATCAGATTGAGATTGCTTTCACAGCTGTAGTTTGGTTCACTTGTTTCAGATTAAAGAAGAACACCATATATTGTTCCCTTTTACTGTAGCTGTAGTCTGTTTCATGTTCAGGTCACAATCAGGATCACAATCTGGCTTGAGGGATATTAAGCAAACGAAACAGCTTCATGGCTCCTGGCAGCCTCCAGAGAGCAACTGAGGACCACCAGTATACACCAGACACACCATACAGACAGAAGAAGTAGTCAAGGTAGAATAACCAGGATGTGCTGATATGGGGGAGCAAATGTTAAAAATAAAATAATAGCTGTTTTTTTGGAGAGCTGACGTGCATAAAGCAGAGGCATATCCATGTCAGACTGCGTCATCTTCAAGTTGCCTTGCTGACCCCCCTGGTGTGCAGGCTCACATAGAAAACAGCGGTTGCGGGTGTTTCGGTGTACATCACACTCTCGTGTGTGTTTTTCCTGCCCCACAGCTACTGAATATTTCCTTGTAAGGTAAGCGATTCCTTATGGCTGCGTTGCTTTACATCGTTAGGACAAGGTTTCCACTATCCATTTGACTCTTAGGAGTTTGTGTGAAAGCCCATTCAGATTCAGAATGAGAAATGTTTCATTTAGCCAAGTACAACAGATGCTTCAGGAATGTGATGCAATTAATCCATGCCGATCTGACAGAAACCCAGTACTCACTGCAAGACTGACCCCCCGCAGGTGAAACAGCAAAAGTTCATAAGTTAGAAAGGGAAAGAAAGCTGGTCAATATGATAGAGCGGCAGAACCTGTGTGTGTCTTCCAGCTGACCTGAAGTCCCACAGAGAGCAGTGTGCCAACACTGATTAGAAGAATAGACAGGAAGAGAAACAGCTAGGATTATACTGCCTCTCAGTGTGTTTGTGTGTGTGTGTGTGTGTGTTTCTGCAGTATCTGATATCAGATGTTTACCTGAGAAACAGCCAAAACTACAAGGACAAGATAGAGGGGAATAAAAGGATGAAAAAATGAGTCTTTAGATGGAAAGTCTCTGAATAGAGTTCAAATACCTCTATCGGGTCCCAGACACATACATAAGCACAAATATCATGTGCCTACAGACGCAAACACACACATAGTAATTTTCCACAGTAGAAAGACAGTCAAGATAAAGCAACTGTTTCTCTGAACGATCGCTACAATGTCAGTATGAGCAATGTGTTATTTTCACACTCAAGTGCAAACCCAGAATAACAATGTGCCCAATTGTGCTCTGCTATGCATGAAGTGTTTTCTCTTGTTCTCTCACGGTGGCTTTTAATTAAGACTCCATTCAAACCATCAGAGCAAATTCTAATCATCAAAAGGTTTGTTACTTTCCGAAAGTTCGGCTAACAATGTCTGAATGTATTGTACAGTCTAAGACATACTAATAACGTTCCACATCCACTGGGATTAGGGATGAAGAAAGAGTCAAAATGTTCTTCCACATAAGGAGAGTGAAGATAATTAAAATCAAAGAACTCTTTTCCTCTTTTTGAATTCTGTTGGTTAAGTTAACACTTTTTTAGTTGCATTTTTGGTAATAGCATAAACTCCTCAAAAGTTTTAAAGGTTCAGTGTTTAATATTTCTGAGGATCTATTGACAGAAATGCAATAAAAGATCCATATCTGTGTTTTCAGTGGTGTGTAAAAACCTCACATAATAAACCTTTACCCCATTTATATCTACATAACTGCAGGTCCCTTCCATGGACGTTGCCACGTTGCATCATCATGTTTCTACAGTAGCTGAAAATGGACAAACAGCGCTACAGAGCGCGTTTTGTCATTACATTCTTCTTGTTCTGCTTCTGGTAGAATTCAGGCAGTGCAGACACTAATAACTATACTGAATACGTACGTTAGAAGAAGAAGAAGTAGTAATAATTTACAGCAGGGATCTGCAAATAAGTTTTGCATTGGAGCAATATTTAGATGGTAGATGAGCATATAAGTCATGATACTGACTTGCATCAAAATGTGGATTGGTTAATTCAGTCAGTAAGGTGCAGCACTCACAACCCAAGGGTTGAGTGTTTGATCACACCTTGAGATAACTTTTTTTTACTCTCATGCATGTGCTGCACACCGAATACATGGAGTACCTATTCAAACACCGAAGCAAACACATGCTTCGGTGTTTGATCCATATCCATCAACCTACAGACTCTTTTAATGTCATTCAGAATGTTTCAAAGTAAAAGCTCAGTTCAAGTCCAAATACTGTATTGTACAGTAAACAAGCTTATTGTGGTTTTATTTTGTAGGCAAAACCACTAAAGAGGAAGTGATTATGTGAGTAACTGTTGCTGTCATGACTGAGATCTATTTCAGCACCACTATCAAAGTATTTATTTATTTATACTTTTTGCCGCTATCAAAGCACCATAATCTGTCTGTGGGCCAGATATTATTGTTGGCGGGCAGTTTTGGATACATAATCATGAGAGAATGAATGTGTTTCCCTTGTCAGTGTCTATAATGTGGTTTATAATGGACTGTGGTGCAGAAACAGTGACAGTGTTTCACAGTCTTGGCTAACATTTTCATGTTATGTGTCAGTGGACAAGTCGCAATAACACATGGTTTTACTGAATAATTAAGTAAATATAATTTCTTAATAAATATACTTAAAGAAACCTCATTTCTTGCCTGGCTACTCTCTGCTGTCTCAGAAGAGACACCTTTTGTGCTGTGTCAGCCACTGTACCTGTCCGACGCTCTTTGAAAGAGTAGGGGGCAGTAATAGACTGGACAGATGGTTGCAATTCACAACCCTCACCACTAAATCTTACACACTGAACCTTTAACTATTGCCAACACATCGCTGACCGTACAGTTTCTAACATTAAGTAATATAGTGGGTGGTTTTAATTGTGGGTTTGTCAATGGTTAGATGTGCATAGACTGAGCAACATCTGTTGATAAATGACCATGGTTGGTGCCGCAAGTGTGATGCAACCGTGGCACGGGTCACAGAGACACTTCTACAGGTGGGATGCCCTTTTGTGCTACCACTGTTAAGTATTTGAAAACATCCACAGAATGGACCAGAAAACAACTGGATGTCCCTGAAGGACTGACTCCACATTGTTTAAATGTGCAGGTAGACCACGTACCCTTGATTGCCATCAGAGGCTTCTCCAGTAAACGGTACAGTGAAGTGTTACAAAGAGGGAGATATCATACATCATTAACCGTTTTTCCATATATTGTTGTTTGAAGTGAGACTTTTTTAATGTGTAGATAACAAACATTTCTTAGCTTGCTCCTGCCCTTTGCAGGTGCAGTGAATTACATGCACAATGCACCTGCCACTTAAAATAGTCAATTCAGGTAGTAATTCAAGAATAAGTACGAATGTAGTGAGCTATCATTTTTAGATGCCTAGCACTTTGCTCTCTAGTAATATACAATCCTTTTAGTTCCCCTCTGTTACATACCTGAATACATCAAAAGTGATAGTGATAGGGAGACAGCTGGCATTGACTTGATTTCCATGAGTAATTTTCATTTGGCACAGAAAGGTTGAGTCAAGCAGAGTGGAGGGAGAGTATAGAGAGGCAAACATCACATAACATTTTAACTCTGAACATGCTGTCCTACATTGTCTTGCCGACATTCAGAGAAGACGATGTATCTTTTGGAACCTATAGAGAGCTCAGCTTCTTATGCACAGGAGGTCATAAGTCAAAAGTT
Organism: Micropterus salmoides; assembly: GCF_014851395.1. Classification (NCBI taxonomy): domain Eukaryota; kingdom Metazoa; phylum Chordata; class Actinopteri; order Centrarchiformes; family Centrarchidae; genus Micropterus; species Micropterus salmoides. The sequence continues at coordinate 38,258,232 of NW_024040040.1, read as the reverse complement.
TCTACAATTTTCCTGACTGGGGTGCCTGCACTTGTTATCATAGGTTATTGAGAATGCAATATTCTCCCAGCTAATTTATTCAGTTTTAATTACATTTTGGAAACATTCCAGTCTAGTTTTAGGCTGTTTCACTGAATACGAGACAGCTTCTGAGAGAGTCACATATTACCTTCTTTGGACAAAAAGTTATAAAAGAATGTGATCTTATACATTTTAGATCTTCGTGGTCTCTTGTCCATGCTGTACTACCTGATCTGCTTCAGCGAAGGTGTTGGCATTTCAGACACAACACTACCATGGTTCAACAGACATCATAGAGCAGTCAGTATTTTAACAGGTAACACAACCTTTATCTGCTATTACAACGCACAGCCTAGTGACCTTTGTTGTAATCACCATCTCGTTTTCTCTACAAATTCTTCCACAGAGTAAAATTTTTACACAAGAGTCCTTTAGTCCTTTTGCTCCCCGACTGCTCCAAAGCTACACACAATGTCAACAAGGGGAACTTTAATATGAGCTGTATTAAAGAGACCAGGGGTGTTCTCTTGATTCAACCTTTGATGAGCCGTTCGCAAAGGTTATGTGGTCATGCCTCTATAACCAGCTGAGAGTTATTTTGAAAATGAAACCCCCCCTAGCACACATATTTCCTCTCAATTAGGCCATTGTAACTGCAGTCCTTTTGCCTCGCTCAAAGGTCCCTTTTAGACCTGCAGCTAATCCAGACCAGAATGCTCACAACAGTTTTCATTTCTCTGTTCAGGCTCCCTGTAAGGTTTGAAGTTCTTTTACTTCTAAAGCACAGCGTGATTTAGCTCCTGGCTACATTACTGAACTTTTCACCTTGGCATCCTCTGGCAGAACCTCCTGTATGTCCCACAGTCAGGACTCATGGGGACCGAGTCTCCATTTGGGTTCCAATAGTGTGTATTAATAAAACTAACTTAATCAGGTTGACCCTTAATACAAATTTGGTTTCAGAGCCAGTTTTTAGATAAATTCCTTCTTCTGTTTTTATTTATTTATTATGTATTACTGTTCTGTAATAGGCTTGTTATAAATCAGTAACCTCCACTATTATCAGTACAGCAGGAGCCCTTCTTCAACCAAGCTGAAATCTCAGCTAAAGTTAATTCTTGTAAGTCCAAGATTCAATAATTCATTAATTATTTTATTAATCATTCTGGATTCTGACATAGTTACATATTTGCCAAGCTGCCCATCATATATATAGTACATTCGACACTTACCATCTCCTTGGCAACGAAGTGGTCCAACAGTGAGCTTGGCCTCAGAGCCTGACCTGTTGGTGTCACCCACGGCAACCTGGCTGACTGGCAGGTGTTCCTTGTAGACCAACAGACCCGAATCTTCTCTCCTGTAAGATTAGTGGAAAGAAACATGCAGACAGAGGTAAGAAGAGATTCTAGGTTACATGCTGTTTCATATGTTCGTACTTTTAAAATCTGCAAATTTTTTGCATCTTTTGCTGTTTAGAAACCTTCTTTTATTTTGCACATATGTGATGATATGGCTACACCATTCATTTAAATAAGGCAGCAGTGGATCCTATGCTTCAAACTATAACACTCCAGGCTCTGTGGTCAAGTTAGCAGTAATAAATATGCAACAATTGGTTAGACTGGGTAGACAACAGGCATGACTTTCTTTGGAGGCCGTCCTTAGTTTGACTGGAAATACAGTTGTCAACATAACCATTTTATATACACACATTTGTAGTAAACATTCCTTCATTCATTAGTAGTTCATTAAGAATGATGTCCTCAGACCTTTAATCAGCGGTCTCAGAAACAGCCTCAAGCCACATATCTTTCTAAACTGTCAACAGAAAAGGAGGGTGAAACAACTCTTGATGACAGGCATGTTGGCAGAAAAACAATACTACTACTCAACAGCAGTCATACACGTCAAGAAATCATTCTTGCACTCTTGTGGTATTGTAAATTCCACAAATACAACTGTAGATCAATGTAAGCAAAAGATATAAATATAAATATATTTTTCCATTCATGGATTTTTTTTAGGCTGATGCAGGGGGGCTTGTCAGATATTTATTCAGCATACATGCACGACGCCTGCTGATTGTTGATGGCAGCGCCTGTCGACCTGTTGACAGAATGCAGCATGAAAGCAGGTGAAATGTTTGAGATCTTACTTCATGCCTAATGTCAGGGGCAATTCTGTAATACTGTTGCCTTTAAATGACCTGACTGTTTTATCCTCATGATTACTCTGCCGGTGAAATAAAGTCCTGTTTAGAGGGTCAACCTCTGTCTCTCTCTCTCTCTGTGCCATCCGTGACAGTCGTCCTATGCGTGTGCCATTACACTGGCACTCTATGAAAACACGTGCACACTCCTCTCTCTCTCTTTGTCTTCTCTGAGTGATGCAGGCAGAGTTTCCAGTACCTATCCATTGAGGAGGGAACCCCCTGTTCTGGGTCAGAGACATAGATTGATTTTCTGTGTCCCATAAACTTAAACAAATGTAAAAAATAAATACAGGAAGCGAGGGGCCCAACGCAAGTGCGCACAGGGTGGGCTGGGACTGATTTAAACCTTTAAAATAAAACATGTGCTTACCACATGGAACTAAAACTACTTGGTTAGGTTTAGGAAAAGATCATGGTTTGGGTTAAAATAAGTATGTTAGTTACACAAGTTGAATTACACAACTTAATTTAGTTAACTTACATAACTTAATTTACATATGTATGTAAAAAAGAGGTCTATGTTTACTATTTATTTCACATGGAAAACGAAAAAACGGTTTCCTGGGTGAAAGACCTGTGTTTAAAGCAACAGAACTGTACTGATATCCCAATACTACAAACATTAAAAATATAAATCACAGCATCTAAAGTGGGAATGAGTCTGACTAAGACATGTTCTAAATTATTCACAGATCTATTTGATATGAATAGTTTGCCATTCATTGTAGTTCGGAAATGAAAAAGTAAGATGCAATACATGGCTTAGTGTATGTATGTGCGCGTGCATGCGTGTGTGTGTTTCTACGTGCTGCCAAAAATATCGGTAATGAGTGGAAATAGAGTTATATGGGTAATATTTCAAAAACTCACTCAGCCAAACAATGAGACATTAATGCATACAATATTAATGGACAGAACGAGACAGAGTAAGACTTATTTGTAATCTCATCAGTTTTAGAGACAAGGGGGGAAACAGGAAAGTAAATGAAATCTCTCCTTCTTGCTTATTAACAGTATGCACACACACATGCACACGCAGACAGCATTTGTTTAGTGAGAATATCCATCAGATGGCTATAAGAGCTTTGAAACACAAACTGTTGGTTCTGGAGGAAAACATCACTCTTAAATAAACGCATCACTGATGGAGGATTCATCATTCAGTCACTTCAGCCTTTGAAGTTAGACACCTCATCAGACTGTCCAGCTAAGGTAGACTCTGAGCTGACACATTAATGCTAACGTTAGCATTAGCAGCAGTGACAATTTTAGTTTCAGCACAGTGAAACTGTCCAAAATTCCCATGGGTACAACATATTTCACTTTTAAGTTCAGTTGATATAGTAACACAATCATTTTGCACTCTTTCAGGCAAGCTCTTCTGCTCTTTGTAGGGGTTATGCAGAGTTTCAGAGATGTTTTCATATGTGAATGTCAACCAAATTGAATGTCTCGGTAACAGAACACATACTTATGAAACTTAATAGGCACTTAATGGGCACATTGACCTTTAAAATTTCATTTTACACAATTGCATGTCTGATAATATTAACATTGTTATATGTAAGTTCAACCAGCTCCTCTGATCAGCTGAGAAAATCTTGGGTGGGCTAACTCAAGCAAAATGACAACAGCTCTAGCTAACAAGTTCATCTTTCTGAAACTCACTCTCAGGCTGACTTAAATATGCACTTGGCGGCTACATACATGACATTGTGCTAAAACATTCTAACATAACGTTATTACTGCTATAGAAAACATCCTTGAATAAGCAAGACAGAGGTAAGACTTATGTTTTATTATATTCATATTTTCAAACTCTATTTTTCACCTTTACAAGAGAAAAGGCTAACCAGTGTGTTTGACAAACCTACTGCTATCTAAGTTAATGAGTTTGGCTGGAGTTGCTAAGTGTAAAATCCAATATAGAAAGGTACAGAGACACTAACATCAGCCAAAATATTAGAGGACTGCAAGCCCATCGGGTGCCAACTGGGCGGGGAGAATTCTTTTTTAATAGATCGGGCTTAGGCTTTAGTTTCTCTCCTTTCATTGTACCCATATATGCGCAGACCACAGAAAGGCTACTGTATGAAATATTGTTATGTTGATTATATTATAAATAGTATACATAGCCAACACAATATGCATGTATGTGTGCATCAGCATACACACAACAGTTGACCATGCAGAGCATCAGGGAGAAGGCAATTCTTTTTCTCCACAACACTTGTAAATAAATACTGAATGATGACCACCGAGAGTTAGAGTTCTTTGAAACATTGTTTTTCAGTTTTTGTAAAGTTACTTAACAACAAATAAAGGTAGGCCGCAAATCGTCATTTACTTATTTGCTGCTGGATCACTTAGCTTGGCTGTATTCTCTACTGCACGCGTATGTTTCTCTGTAAAGGATGGTTGGTTTTCATATTTGTGGGTGTGGTTGTTGGAGGCAGTGGTAGTTATGTTAGAGGAGTTCTTGCCCCATGCAGGGCTTTAATATACGTATCTGATCTGATATAGTAGCATCAGGATTGGCTTCCACACAATGGGAGACTACTACACGGTGGATGTCTTTGACTTTTTTAAAATGTGACCTGTAATCCCATCCAATAATGTGGTCGTTAGTTTCCTAATGACATAAATACTCTTAATTGTGGACATAACTCTGGCTTACTACTGGTAACCTATTTTGCTAGGTATGTTATTAGTTGCAGTTAGATTAAATGAACATATTGTTTAACCCATTCCATCATTTTCAGGTGAAACTCTGGGGTAAATTTATTTTTACAGAGTATATGTGCCATAGAATCTCTGATACTCCCAAATGTATAAAACTGAAGTGGGATGGACACAGCTCAAAGGACCTCAAAGGAGTGCACAGCAGAATGATGTAAATAAACAGATGTGATGACTCAGCTGGATGGATGTTCCTGTATGACCCACCATGCTCCACTGCAGTGGCAGGACGTGGTGTGACTGAAAACCGTTCACTGCAGCTTTTGCTGCTGACTTTAATTACATTAAATGCAAAACTGAAACTGTTAATCAATAAAATAAATTTTTTTTGCCCCTACTCAACTTTTACATGATAGTCTGACTTACCATTGTTTGTGGTCTGCATCACAGTTGCAGTCGTACTTTGGGTCGGTGCAGTTCCTGTCGATGCCACAGGCGCATTTCTGGATGCCAGGCCCTGAGCCTCCCCAGTAGAAGTGCTTCTCGCTGCTGCGACCGACCCACCACGTGTAAGGGGTCCCATCTGGTGAGCAAACACAAAAGCACACACAAACAAAAGACAACATGTAAGTTCCTTTCAAAAAAAACGAGAACAGTCATCTCCCTACTGGTTTCTGGCTAAATACTGCAATGTCTCCCTCACAGAAAAGTAGAGCAGAAACGAAAACACAAACTTTTGTGAAGGCAATTAAGTTGTGTTACTAAACTGTCCAAACTAACTCCCATTACAAGTGATTAATTGTTAAATCATTAACTGTTTGAGGCTTTTGTCGCATTAATGTGATTTATATTGACAGCAAGCAGCTGCATGGTGAATGTAATTCATTTGCTCAACATGTTTTCCACAGCTGGATGGTAAATGCCTTGGAGACTGGCAGGCACACTTAAGTCACAGATCACACCTGTGATTTTAGATATCTACTAAAACACAGAGTGCTGCATTCACATTCATCTTTTGCAATATTACGTGTGAATATATGTGTGTGTGTGTGTGTGTGTGTGTGTATTAGTGTTTGTGTGAAAGTAGGTACTTCTGAGCGCACATGTTGACGCAAAACACCTCTTCTTTGTGCCTGTGAGTATGTGTGATTTAGTGAGTGGATGAAAGGTGAAGGATCGTCGCTTTCCAATAAGAAATGTAATATTGTTTTCTTTACCTTGGATAACATATGAGACAGGAACTAGGCAGAGAGATAGGTGTAAATATTTTGGTGCCTGGAAATACATCACAATAACAGCAAGAGAGAATGAAACAATATTACGTCCCCCCCGCCCTTTATTCCAGGAAAATAAGCATTGTCAATATCGCTTTGTCAAATTCCGAGAGACAATTCGGAGACAATGAAATCTCCTGAGACACATTTTTTACAGGAGGGGATTGAAGTGGACTTTTGATGCAGCACAATTGCATTGAGAGGCGTGATATACTGTATTATTACACTTTAGATTTTCTGAACTGGGGCTTAACTCCAAAGCTATGGATGTGTCTGTTTATATTGTGTGTGTGTGTGTGTGTGTGTGTGTGTGTGTGTGTGCATTGGTGACCTGTGGGTTTTATTGTCCTCATAAAGAGAATTAGCCTCATCTCTCTTCAGGCCACTGTTCAGACAAGCCATTGTCAATAGGATTAACACTGCCTCCTCATGAGACTTCACAATCCTCTCCCTTTGTGTGGACCCGTATGTGAGTGTGTGTGATTGTGTTGTTGCACTTCTCTACAAGGGAGAACCAAGATTGAATTTAAGGCCTTCAAGATAGGTCAGTGAGGTCCCCAACCAAGCTAAGTCCCCAGCCTCCCAAAACACCAAACGTCTTGCCCCTCAGCCCAATTAGTGAGTGAGTGTCAAGTCATTGTCCTTGAGGCCACTTTTCTAAGTGAACGGCAAGTGCAGTTATGTTGCCTCTAGGTCTTGTGTAACTGTGATGAAAAATGGAGTAAAACAAGTCATTGGGACAAAATGGTTGCTACATGTGCAAAGCAATAATAAGTGAAAATGTTCCAGCATCAGACTAAACTAACATTTGTATTTCTATTGCAAACATGTTGTAAGATACCATGACATTAGTAACTTAAAGCTGCCTGCCTTTCTGGTACAAGTTCTACAGAGGAAAAATTGCATAAAACCATCAATAAACAATGGACTGTCTTGCACTAAGAATAAAGACTTGTGCCAAAGTGTTTTAGACAGGTGGGGACTAAGTGTAATAAAAGTATTTCATATAAAAATACAACTTGATCCTTTAATGTCTAATGATAATGCCTTTTTCAGGATGAGTAATAGAAGACAGAGGAGAGAGAGTCATGGTTTTGCGGTTTTGTTTTTTGTATTTCCTGGTTTAGTTTGTTAATCACTTCTTGTCTCTGTGTTTCTCGTTCTTTTTCATTCATTATGTTGTGTTTTGTCAGTTATTCATTCCTTCCATGTTTCCCGTTTTATTTTGAAGTTGTCTGACGCGATAGGACTTGTCTGGCTTTGCTTCCTGTCTGTGTCAATTGAATGTTTCTACTTGTGTTCCTGGATTGTTTCTGTCTTGTGTTTGATTCATCCTTGGATTCCGAGCAGTTTTGGATTTCTGTTAATTCCTGTTGTTTGGATTTGTTTATTCGCTGGACTGCCTCATCTGCACTGCAGGTTGCAATCACTTGGGTTAAATAAACACTGTAAACTGAACCTCCTCCGCCTTAAGTGTCTGTGTTTGGGTCCAAATCCCTCTTTTCCTGTGTCTGCCCTTGACAAAACCTAACCTATAAAGGAAAGGAAAGGAAAGGAAAGGAAAGGAGAGGAGGAGAGGAGAGGAGAAGTGGTGTAGGAGTAACAGCAGGGCATCAGGTGGAATGGGAGCTGTGTATTGTGCCCGTTTAAGTCTCCTGTGTGATTCTGTTTAAGCTCTGCCAACTGAGGAGTGGAGAGTGAGGAGGAGGATGGAGGGGGAGATGAGAGTACAACAGCATGGATGGATGGAGATATATGGGAGAAGAGCTAGACTCATACTGGCAGGGAGTTCATATGGAGATCCGCAGAGAGAGGGCACTGCCAAGATGAGGCACAGTAGCATGTTTATGTGTGTGAGTGTGCGTGTGAGCAGAAGTGTGTGTGTCCTGAGTTTAAAAAGCACTAGAGTATGATTTGTCTTAAGAGTGGTAGCTGTATGCGTCTATTTTAATGCAACATGACATCAGACGGAAAGTAGCACTTCTGGTTTGAACTTTGAAATGCTGGAGTAGTCTCGGTGGGGCAAAAGAATGAAAGAAAATGTTAAAGAGCAAAGGATTAAAAAAGATTTTTGTAAAATGAAGGCAGTGAAAGAGACTGATATAAGCCTTGTCTTGGGAATTGTAGCACTGCTCTGTGGGGTGGATGTGTTCCCACAACCGTTTACCACATTAAAAGATCATTCTTGTTTACTACATCTTCCCATTTAGTACTTTCGACCATCATTGCTATCAGTACTAACATTGTACTGATCAAGTTAATTCCTTAAATCTGGTAACACAGTATTACAGCTGATAAGAAGTCAGATTGGGCAGGAAACACGCACTAAGATGATCATACATATTTTAAACATGCCAATATTATTTGGTAGAGAAAACAAAGAGGTATATATTGTGCAAACTGTCCATTGTAAACGCCTGTATCGTCTTGTCTGTATCATCTTTATAATCTACCCCTTACTTTTTTTTCATAGACAAATCATCCAACATGCTAAATGGTCACAGGAGAGGAGAAGATAGACAGGACGGATTGATAAGCCCTGGGGTTGTGTTCCTCCTCTGTCTGCAGGGACAACACCCCTTCAGTGATGGCTTTATCTTTCAATCTGTCATTTCAACATGCACTCACACCTACACACACTCTCACCTATTTATCTCCCCTCTTATCTAGACAGGTTAATGTCTGTATCTTCATCTTGTCTTCTGTAATTTGTACAGAGACTCAGGCCCCATCCACACTACTCCGTTTTTGTTTAAAAACAGAGTTTTAAAACGAATATGATCTCCGTCCATGTAACACAGGAGTTAAGTGGCTGTGGTGGAAAACAGACCGGGAGTCGCAAAGTAAATACGGCGACATGCACAGTACAAGTGTAGGCTGTAAACATACTTTTCACAGTACAAAATATTTAAAATACCAAATTAAAAACTCTTTCAGTAGCATTGTGTTTCTGCTTTGCATGACATATGAGACCCAATCAGAGAGTCAAACGAGTGGATGGTGCCTCATACTCCCCAAGCAAAGACAGATAGCGCTGTGGAGGGAAAGACAAAGACACAGAGTAGCAGAGAGACTGGGAGGCTAGGAGATAAAAAGAATGACAGCAAAGAGAAAAAAAGATAGCGAGTGCGAGGGAAAGAGTGTGATTACTCTCTTCACAGTGATGAACTGAACCAAATGCTACTCTTACTGTTTGTGTTACGTCTAAGCTACACATGCACCAGAGTTATGCCAAAGTAGCATTGAAAGTTGCTCAATGTCAAAAAGAACTTAACAGTTCTAAATATTCTGATCTTTGAGAATTTAGCCCGTTGGGGAAGATTTGTGAAAAATTTTTGTGGAAGATATATGCAAATAGATGAGTCAATAAGCAGTTATTTGCTGGCTACAGCTGGTATTTAATCATAATGGATGGCTGATATAGCAGCAGATTAGACCATGTCTTTATTGCACTGTACATTCTTTTATGATGGCAGTAAGAGACACAAGATCAGCGTAATCTCTGACATAACATCTAAAAACAATCATTCTGTTTTCAATTGACCAACCAGTACAGATCTGGAACCTGGAAATGATTGGACAGAGACGTTTGCTGCTAATTTTATTGGAAAGATAAAGGGCTTTTGGTCTAAGATTCCTTCTGATGCACAGACTCAAACTACTACTACTACTACTAATATCTGAGCAAATCCTACATACTCAGGGTTTTTCCTGCATATAAACATTTTTGGCACCCCCAAAAGAGGTTTTAGCGAGCAGCAAAGGAAAATCACCAGCGGCAAAATGAAAAAACAAAACAAAAAACGCTTCAAATATTCTCCTTATGTGTTTTAATAGCCATTTATCAAACAACTGTTGAGCAAGCAGAACATAAACTTAAATACGATGATTAATGACTGAAAACAACCCACAAAAATGAAACTGCTGTTTTCTCCAACTGGAATTAATATTATAGGCTACTAATGGTAATATAGTAGTCTGTACTATGATCTGAAATTATAATTAATACACTAACATCAGCCTTAATCAAACCTTAACCAAAGTGGTGTAGGCTAATATCAGAGAAATGTTTTATTTGTGAAACAGCTGAATCTCAACTAATAAAACTATCTGTAGGCAGATTATCCAAGTAAATATATTATACTAACATTATACTTTCTAATTATTGTTATAACATTTATTAAAAAAACAATTTATACATTTACTCCTCCAGGTTGTGGATATATTTTGTTTATCAAATGGTCAGAAATAACAAGAAAATGCATAGATTTAGATTTATCATAAGGTAACTCACTGCCTTTACGTGTACCGATCATGCTTACTGTTGCGCGAAGTCACCCCCCAAAGGCCCGTTCTGAGCCAGGAAAAACCTTGATACTGTACTATCCCAAATAGGTTTTTCTCACTGTTTGCCCTTTTATTTTATTGATTAGCTCTCTGAGGATCCAATCTTGGCCCTCCATTGTTCTTAATATACATGAACCATCCATGTTCCCCTACAATCTAGTAACTCCAGCAGTTTAGATAATTTCCTTGGTTGCCTCAGTGTTATAACATGTTGGATGTCCCAAAACTTTTAAAACTGAACGATGATAAATCTGAGGTCACAGTCTTTGGTCAAACACATTACACCGGCATGCTTCACAGTGAGCTTGGTTCACTGAAAAACATTAAGCAGGGTGCAAGAAATCTTGCAGTAACCTTTGATGCAGATCACTGTTTTGAGGCTAATGTTAAGAATGTTGTCCGGTCTTGCTTCTTTCTGCTTTTAGCATCATTCCTGTAGCCCACTCATTTGCACAGAGTCATCCATCCTAGGCTACTGTCCAACTCCAACTGGTGCAGAATGCTGCTGCTCGAATTGTAACAGGCACGAAAAAATATGATCACTCCTGGGCTGGCCAACTTAAGCTGGCTACCTATTTTATTCTGTATTGATTTAAAAATTTCACTGATCACTTTTAAAGCTATGGCCTTGCTCCAAATTACATAAAATATTTATTCACTCCCTTTGTGCCTGGGTGTTCTTTGTTGTTCCTAGATGCTGGCTTGTGAGCAAAGGCGACCAAGCCTTTAGTGTTGGAGCCCCCTTGTTAAAAAAATGCTTTATAAATAAAGTTTATTATTAGCATTAGGTCAACACATTTTATTAGCTGTTGGGTCTGTGCCGGGTTAAGGCTGAAAGTTCAGGGCTGTGTGGTACTGATGAAAGCAGCCTCCTCTTCGGTCCAAGAGGGGAGGGAAGTTTGGTTAGTTCCTTCAACCTTATCTCAGATTTTTTAATCACAGATGGGTCTGCAGTACACAGCAGTGTTGGGCAGTAATGTGTTACTGTAATAATAATACTTTTCCCAGTAACTAAGTAGTGTAACTAATTACTTTTCTAAAACAGTAATATTATTACTAGTTACTAAGGCAAGTAACGCTGCGTTACTCGTTACTGAACGCACCATCCTTGACGTAAATCCACGACCTGGACCGGACTTTGTTGTTCATGTCCGCTGATAGCCAAAAACTAAAGGAAGAATGGAGAACAAGGGGGAGAGGCGTTCTTTCCACAGCTGTAAGTAGCTGCTGCCATTATTGTGTCACAGTCTAAGATGCAAAGAACATTGTCATCTAGTGTAAACTCTGTGCGACCAGCAAAAAGCTTTTAACCGCGAACATTTCTACATCTGATTTATTGAAGCAGCACAGCAAAGTGAAACTTACAGAAAGAAACTCCGGCAGCTTCTGTCACTGATGCTTGGACCCGTCGGGAGAGAGTGGCGTTAACGTAGCGTTTTGTAACTGCTGAATACTGCTCTTACAAATAGGCTACATGTGCAGTAAAACCGCTGTTTAAAAGTCGAGATTTACTTGCTTTGTTTTTTTATTTCAGCTGGTGGAATTAAGAAACGTTAGGCCTAGGCCATATGCTTCGTAAAAACCACAATCCTTGCTGCTGTTATGGATATGATGTTAGTTAAAAAGTCGGGGGAGACTACTTTGTTTGGGGGTGAAGGGGGGTAGTAGGGAAAGCAGTGTTTCCCATAATTAGCCTATAATTTGGATAATTATCAACGCGGACCGCCACATATTGATTTTCCAAATTTTTACAAGGCGTATTTAAAATCATTTTTGATTAAGGAACTGTATTGAGGAGCATATATTTGTGCAGTACAGTACAGTACTTGTGTTCATAAAACTCACATTATCCATCACATGTACTCGCACTCAACACAACACAAGTACATGAGCAACACTTAGTTCACATCGAGGGATTACACCCCTGCCAGTCAGACTGTGAACCGAAAGGTCAGTGGATCCAAAATGGCACTCGACATGCTCAGTCGCTCATATCCCCAGTCTGGGAAATGATGGCTTTTAAGAAAGGCGGTCAGATGGAGTTGAAATGTCAGAATGGCATTCATAATGCTTAGCTTTGGCTTCCTCATAAACCTGTCTCAGACATCACCTTTAGTTTGCCCCTGAACTGGAGTCATTGCGCCTAAAAGAATGATTATTATTGCCCTCCATTTACACTGAATTTCCTCTGTGACTCCCCGCCGAGTGACAAGAGTCAGAGCACTAAGCACAAACACACGCACGCACGGTGAAAGCGCAGATGAGGATATAAACAGTTCACCAGCTCTCTGCACTGATCTGATCTGAGTGTGAAAGTGAATCAATAATACTTCTTCTCTCTCCTCTAACAAGAGCATCTACTGTATTATTTAGAAAAAAAAGAAAGGTCAAAAATAACTTCTATGCCCACTTCCAACCCCTTGCCTTTGCTGAAAAACACCCATCAGGAGACGCAACAAAAACGTGCACACCCATTCACATGCACACACATATGCCCCTGCTCTCACTCTCAAGGGCTCTGGAGTAGAGTATACCGCCCCACGCCCCCAAATACACACATACATTTTCAATCTTGGAGAGTTTTTTTTACACGCGGATCAATTTGCCCTTGTCAGGGCACCGCTGGTTTCTGTTCTTTGTTGTCATCGTTTGTTTGCATTTCTGTTTGTTGTGCAGAGAGCCTGGCGGCTCCGCTCTCCGCCCACTGGTCTTTGTTAGCCTCCTATCCTCTTAACATCTTTGTTTTTTTGTAGGGAGACTGTGGGGAGGCATATTAGCCATGCTCCGGGATCTCTCCGGAGGGCTACAGATAATGCAGCGGGTGTATATGAGGAAAAACAGAAAGAGAGAGAATTTGTGGGACTCTCTCTTTGTCAATGTCCTTTTGTTTATCTCCACAAATGCATGTGTGTCTGCGTATTCTCCTCTCTGCTCCTTTTAATCTGTCTCCGAGTCTTTGCCTAGCTCCCCTGTCTCTTTCTATTGTCTCAGTCTTTCTCCTACCGGACCACCTATCCATCACTTTACTTCGAGAACCTGTCCTCCCTCCTGGCCCTACTACCATTTTGGTACCATTCTGTGGCTCCCACATATTTAGGCCTGTCTCTACTTTGTTTGCTACCCACCTTTTCCTTGCTCCCTCATATCTCTTAGTCTCAGAGGCCTCTTTCTCTTTATCTCTCTTCCTATTATGTCTTTCTACCCTCTCTTTGCACTCCTGGATCTCTTGCTCTACCAGACTACTCTTTCCCCCTCCCTCTCTCATATCTGCCTTGCACACCTTTTCCTTGTATTTCCTATCAGTTGGTCTCTGTGGTCTTTCTCTCTCTCTCTCTGCTCCATATCTGTCTATCTATCCCACGTCTCCCCAACTCTTTCCTGGCATCTAATCTCTTTATGTTCTCATTAGTCCTGCTATAATCTGTGCTTTAATCCATGCTAATTGCAAACTCCCCTTGCCCTGATCCTGATCTGATGTTGTATTTGAAACACATCCCGCCCTCCCCATCCATCCCTTATGGTTTGATCTGCAGAGGGCTACAATGCATACCAAAATATCATACGCCTGCGATCTGTAAGTCCTTGCAATTCTTTACCCTTGGTTGAGTAAACGTGGGTGAAATAAGGGTCTGACTATTGTAGGGTAATGTAAAGGTACCCTGTGGAATTTTTGACCAGTAGTAGCCCTATGGAGCAGTATGGGTCCTTGTTTTGTTAGTATCTTGTACAAGAAGACCCAAGCACATTTAAGAGGGTAGGGAAACAAAGACAGAGAAGAAGAAAACTGCTAGCAATCAAACATTATGAACAATGTACATTTAATTTAATTTCCCAAAAGAATGAGGAAGGAAATGCATAAACTGTGTGTGCAAACAATTTAGTACATTTGTGCATACTTCCAACTTGTTCTTAGGTAAGATTGAAATTTAGGTCTGGCATATCCCGGATCACCAACCTCTGGGCTAAATCTGACTATCATGCAGTTTTCACCACAGTGCATTCCATTCCATATACTGCTGCTCAGCACTGCTAGACTAGTCTATAAGCAATTGACTGTACTCATATGTGCGCATCAAGGCCCCTATCTCCCAATCAGTTCTCCTTCCTCAATAAAAAACAATTCCATTCAGTCAACAAAATATGTGATGCACAGACTCATATCTTGAACGCTTCAACTAAACTAAAGTTTCTATCTCTGTTTTTTTTCTTTTTGCTGCCCTTAGGTGGCATTTCCTTTCCTTTTTCTTTCTTCTGTCTGAGTTTGACTTTACCTGTAAAATGCCACTTACATGGCACTTAAATCTGCTGCCATTATATGGGTATACTGGGCCGTTTCCATATGCCAATTGCAAATTCCCTGTCACACATATCAGATTTAAGATCGAACACAATTGATCAACATGGTCAGGCATCAACATAACAGACTTGGCTGTCAGCGCACGTTTCATGAATCCCACATAGGATATTTATATTTTCCTCTTACTGCTTTCTGCAAGAACAAGTATAAGAGGAAATAAGAAAACATTCATGCGGCCCAGTGTGTTTTGGTGAGAAACATTGAAGGCAAACATAAGTTTTGTTTGTTTTCAAAAAAAACTCCACAGGGCACCTTTAAGTACATCATAGATTCATAGTGTTGTATGTTAGTTGATAAGGTATTTTATACTGTAAAAAAATGAGTAACACATGAATCATTAAATAAAGCCACAGGTACAGTTGTCCCCATTAGACAAGCTTGCTAGTATCGCCAGTGCTTTGTTAGTACCACTAATGGGCCAATTCTATCTGAAATGCATGAATGGAATGGATGAATGGTAAAACATGGATTTTTCAAACCACCTGTTGTTTTAAGTTGCAAAAAGCTCAAACTTATTCTATAAACCATGCATTTTGTTGATTGGGGGAGAAAGTTAAAGAGAAACTTCAGAAATGAGTTCACTGTTGCCTGCAGTGCACAAAATGTCAGGCGAGACATCTCCGTTGTCTACATCACAACACACAGCAGACAGGATGGGGAAGGATAATGAGTTATTTCAACAATTTCTACCTGAGAGCACCCATAACTCGATCCACCGCCCTGGCAGTTCTGGGGCCGAGCCTCCTTCTCCCCGCCCGCACAGCGTTATGCTCTAGTAAATTCACTATGCATACCTCTGCAGCATCTACAACTCTTCACAGGTCATCACAGAGTGTATTCGGCCATTAAATGAAAAAGACCTCGGAAAGTGGAGAGAGGGGGAGGAAGGGAAAATTAATATCAATGGTTGTGCCCCTAATTGGCTTGTCTGCGTGATAAAGGACACAATAACCTGACTCTGCTGCAATTACCCCCACTTTCCTGACTCTAAAGTATGCACTAGAGTCGGCATGTGCACACACAAAAACACACACCTCCGTCATAACTGACAATAGTGTAGGCTGAAGATCATAAACAACCATAATCATCATTACCGCAGGGTAATCTCAATCAGAGTGTGTGTGTGTGTGTCTGTATGTTTATGACTATAAGTCAGATTTAGAGCCGTGTCCCCTCAGGTCAAGGCCGATGGACAGATGTGTCATGAGGAAAATGGCTTCTGCCACGACACACTCGTTTTTCACTCTGCTTTTTTACTCACACAATCCATCTCCCTGCATATCCGTCAGGCTCGTCATATGGATGGCGATACAGTGAACAACACTCATAATTACAGAGGAGGATGAGCAGGGCATAAACAACTCCACAGAGGCGAGGGCAAAGAGGAAGAGAGCAAAAAGTAAATCAGAGAGAGAGGCGAGCGTTGAGAAAAAGAGAGTTCAGATAGATAGAAAAGAGAAAACGAAAAAAAAAGAAGAAATCATATGACAAGCGAGAAGGGAGAGGCGAAGGATTGGTGGTGACAGAGATGTTTTGAGGGATTTTGTGTGAGAGAGGGAAAACAAGTGCAGCTTCTTTAAAGTCCGTCAGCGACAAGAGAACTGTGGGAGTGGTGAGAAAATTCACAGGTAAGGTGTGAAGATTCATGCTTTAGTTAAAGGTAACATGGCACCACCAAACTTAGAATCACTTCATTAATAACATACTGCTTAATCAAGACAGGAAGAGAATAAAGTTGTGTTCACCCAGAAAGCAAAGGGAGTTTTTCGCACAACGCGATTACATGTAAAGTCAATGCAAAGACGCAAATGGAATTCAGTTTTACGAATCTGCGTCATGATGTAGTTATTTCAGCATTGTTTTGATCCATGTATTGCAATTATATCACAAATCTGTTTATTTTGGGTTCATACTGCAGTAGTAAACCGAATTAATTATTTGTATTTAAGCACAAATAATCCAGTGGACAGTGGGCAAAATTTATATTCACTTTCTGTGTGAACACACCATAAAATAGAGCACGCTATCATGTTACTTGAGCAATGAATCAAGATTTTCTGGTGAAAAATCCCACGTGTGGCTCAGATAATTACTCTGCTTCATCAAGGATATCAGCAGTGGACATTTTATCATTTGCACCTGTGCTTTTTTTTGTCTATATGTACAGAACATGTAGACAAGTCATCTATATTCAGACAATATCCAGCCTACATGCTAGAGATATGGCATCTGTGATGTCAAACAGCTCAGATTTCGCAAAAGCAAACATGGAACCAAGCAGACAGAGCCGTAAAAATCTCCACTTTGCATGTCTTAATAATCATTTTTGAAAGTGTTCATCAAGGCACATGACAAGATGTTCAAAATTCAGCTGGGGTTTTTACTGCTTGGTAAACACAAACTCAAGAGGATTAGGATTATGTAAACCACAAAGATGAAATGGCACTTTATAGCACTGTCAGTAGCACAAACACCTGTGACGATTAGTCAGAGCCATATTGCTGTTTTTAGATACATTGTTGAATAGTTTGCATTTAGTGTAAAATCCTCTGTGGAATGAAAGGTTGCGTTACTTTCCAGTCTTGACATTTGCAGCTTACCTTTCAGTTGATTAAAACAATTGTCAGTATTATAATTAATATTACACTACAGCCCTAATTACAAGCACCTCACACATCACAGTTCACTACTGAGCTGCATATAAGCTATGAACTGACTGAAATTGAGTGCATGCACCCACACACTCAAACATACAATGACAGCAGGCATGCGCACACCCACAACAAAAGTCTAAATTTATTTCATGTTGCTGTGACACAATACAACAGATACAAGTCTCTCTAGTGTCTATCAATTATCAAAGAAGCTCTTGCTGGATTCTGGCTTTGTATGACTCATGAAGAGGATGTGCATCCTGCTGACAACTGGGTGCTATGTTCATCATTGCACCACTTTGTTGTCAGAAGCATGATGGATTTCAAGCTTTTATCCTTAAAGACATTTTTTTCCCCTCAACTTTTGACCCCCCCACCTCCCTTACTTTTATGGTCCAGCTGTGCTGCTTCAACTTCCATTTATGTTTTTGTAACTCTGACGTGGCATGAGCAAACAATATACCTATCAAGTCACATCTTGTGGAAAATGTATTTAAGTGAAGAAAGAAGACTGGGAAAAGAAGATTAAGAAAGACATGTTGTCAACAATCATCACGGGGTGGCTGATTCCTTCTGCCTGTGCTTGTGTCAGTCTCTCTGTTGCTTCATTCCGGTCTGAGTTAAATTGGTGTTAGAGATTTAACCTTGCATGTTGCTTAACCTTGGCAATATTTGATGATATGTTTGAATGACACTCTAAAACCTAAATATGTTGTGGCCTTGAAAGTCTCAGTATAGTTTTGCCGGTTGCATGTGAAGTGTATTATGCTAGGAGGATTTCATCATTGCATCAGCATTGAGAATTTCTTGCAAGCATTTATTACAGACTAAGACGCTGAGAGCCACAGCTTTGTGAAAGAAAAAGGTCGGGCGGCTTTAGACAGCCCAGACATTTCAGTGGTATACATGGTGTCTTTCAAAGGAGAACAAAGAATAACCTCTGACACTCCTCTCTCATCCAGCCTGCTACATTCTTTTCCTCTGCTTCATTCCTACACTGCTCTTTGTTTGCAGTTGATCTGCAGGTGAAGAGGTTGACCTCACCGAGCCAGACACTAACCCGCTGGGCTTCTCCCTGAGCACACAAAGAACCAGCATCCTTCTCTTATTCTACCTCTCTTACACGCTCAATCTCTGTTTTTAGCTTTGTCTGCTCTCTCAGCTGAATTTCTCTTTTCTCCCCTTGGTATTCCTGTCTCCCCATCTCTCCATTCCCTCTTCCCTTCTTTCCTTCAATGCCCCGCTGTCTCCATCTCAGCTAGAGTTATTGATTTCTGCAAAGCTTGACTGCGGCTGCCGCCTTCTTTTTTCTTTTCTCTTGCTAACTCCCTCTTCTTTCCTCTGCAGCTTTTCTATCGTCCAGTCTCATCTCCTTCGCTGAGTCTACCACTTTTTATTTAACTTCACATTGTGTTTCTTTCAGTCGCTCTCTTTCTCGCTCTCCCCCCCCCCACCCCTTTTCTTTCTGTCTCTCTGGGAGACTAAACTTTAGGCTTAAACTCAGTCTACATTTTTATGTCTGTCTTCTTCTCCCGGTGTTACTCTACCTTGACCTGACCTTGGCAGAGTGTACTTGTGTCATAGCCTGTACCACATAAATCCAAATTTATTCAGAAATGTCTGTCATAATCGAAGGACGTCCACATTACAGAGAGCAAACATAGTTTTAAATCCTTTTCTTAAATGTTAGCCATAATAAAAATTAATGTTCAAAACAAATTTTATATATAATGTTTTCAGATGGAATTTAGAAATGTGTCTTGAGTGCATCAAAGTTTTCTGAAGGGACGGAACTGCACAAAATAATGCACTATGACCGGATTTCTTACAAATACGGAGGATGAAGTGAGTGGTTATTGTTGTTTTTTTATGATGTGTGTACAGTCAGTACGATTTATCACAATTTCTTTTCTTAATAATGCATGTTTAAGAAGACAGATGTGACTCAAACATGATGATGGATATAAACAGCTTATCAAACCTCCATCTAGGGTAGACTCCGTCCAGGTTATGGTCATATTTTACATCTAGAATACTCTGGCACTCAGCATGATTTATTGTGACAGTGATTTGTGATAGGTGTCCACATGCGCCACATGTGTGACCTCATATACATGTATCTATATCATTTTACGTCCCTCTGAGCAGACGCAGTAACTCATTCTCACAGACTTACTTCACAGGTTTCCCTATATATTTCTGAAGCCATTCCTGCATAAATCTGCATATTAATGATGAAAAACTGATAGTGCTGCAACAGTTCATCCTTAAAGATACAGAGCTTATATTACAGTCAACGATGTGTTATGTGCTGTAGGTAAACCCATTACCAGACCCTTCAACCAGCAGCCATACTGTTTAATTTACAAAATTTAAAAAGCGAATTGAGTGCTCAATTTGTATCACAGTCGTGAGGTGTGAGGGATTTCTTAGAACACATACATTTGTAGTGACAATAAAGACATCCAATTGCAAACTTACCTTGACATTTACCCTTCAGAAATGCTTCGCACAAAACATTAAGGCAGCTAAATAAATCAAAAACAGCATTATATCCATGCTTTGTATAGCAATTATTTAATAGGTTATGTTAAATTTAGATAAAAACCTGAAGCATTTTGCAACAAATTGGCAATTTATTTTCAGAAGTGCAAGATTATACTTTAGAAGTATACTAAGCGTTGCTCACCTGCCCATCATTCCCTAATAACCTGTCCATGATGTCCTGGGGAACATGATGACCAAATTAGTAATGAGGACGTGGCTGACAGGTGAGGCTGCACCTGGCTTCTGGAAACTCATTACAGAGTCTTAATGGTGTGCTGTGTTCCATAATCAGGAAACTTTTCGGCTATCTGTCCAATCTCCCTGTTTGGTTGCTGTGTTGGCTGGGGGCAGCACAAGTGCTTTGGTTTGGTTTGACAGCTCGAATGCGCAGAGTGTCTGAGAGATCTGTGGAGCACCCACTGGATGTGCCAGTGGAAGGTTCTGCAGGAGTTTACACAAGGACACCTACAGGATGATAATGTGGTATGAGAAAGAGTGAGTTAGGGGCTAGGAGATGGAAAGTTGTGTCCAAATGTGTGTAATGAGCACATTTGTGTATTTTGCTTTTTTACTGAGCTATATCTTCTCTTGTATTTTGTGTTATGCTGACTAGCCTGGGACCAACTTCCACAAATGATGTAACTGTGGATGTGCAATGAAGTATTTACTACTGTATGTGCAAGCCTGTTTCGGCCAAAGCTGGTATGTTTTCACCTTTTAATGAGAGCCAGAAATGTGTGTTTCCAAGTCCAGAACCCTAATTAGGGTTCCAAACTGTTTAAGCTGGGTGATAAAGTTATTGTAGCTTGCGCAAAAGGAATCTGCATTTGAGTTTCAAAGACTATGGACACCTTTGCAAGTGCTTCTTACGTATACCCTTGTGTGAGTCAATGAGTGCCAGAAGCACTGGGATTAATTTATTGTGGAAATTTTTCCAGGTTTATTGTTTTGTTTAGGATTGACCATAAATATGACAGCTATAAACAGAATAACTGATTAATTAGACCCACAGAGTTTCAGTTTTGGAGACTTTGTTTGCAGTACAGACACCGCTGCATAAAGTTTGGATGGTTCTAAAACAATCAACAAACCATTATGATTATTTTTTTTATGTGACAGAAGAAGATAATGCACTGTATTAAGTGTTACACATGGTGATGGGTAGTCTAAGTATAAATAGGGTCTATATTTGTCTGTATCCCATTAGGGTATAAAAGCACATGTGAACCTATTATGACGTTATCTTCATTTTTAACTGACCAGGAAAGTACTGAAGCAAGTAAGCAGTATATTAAGTGCTTTTAGGGTGGTGTAAGTGTGTGTGTGTGCTGTGCTGTGCCAGTTAATGATGGGCAGTATGATTGAGCCGGAGTTTGCAGGTCGTATCTTGCTGCAGAGGAGAACAAATGATGAATACACTTCAATCATTTCAAGACAGGCCTTCATCATTTGTTGGAGCTGTCAGAAAGTTATCAGGGCTCACTGTAGGCAGCTGGAGAGGAGGCCTCGTCCATAATTGAAAATTGAGTTTAGAAATGTCACATATATCCGTCCATCTAAATTTCAAGCTGGGAAATCCCCATTGGCGCGCAGCATGTAAAGGTCCGACAGTACCCATCAATCCAAACTTCAACATTGAGTCAACAGAGACAATCGCCAGTGGGGGATTTGTTCATTTTTAATAAGGGGCATGTTGGCCAGCTCCAGTACGAGAATATGCCACGGGCAGACCTCAGTACTTTACTAATATATCATTCTTTGAAGGAAAGATTCTTGCTTTTCTGCATTTAGTATAAACGATTAAAATATTAGCAGACAGGTGGCTGGTAGTATCTGGCGATGCTCCCATTTGTGTTTTATTTAAAGCTGCTACAATTGTTCTTTGTTAGCTACTTTTGAAACCAAAAACAGATGATTTAACCTTTAAATCACCAGCTGAGTAACCTTTATATTCTTTGCCTCAGGCCAAGGCTGCCAATTTCACACACACAGACTGAGCTTTATCAAAGGAAGAGAAAAAGAAAAAAATCTAAATGCGACCACGTCTTGTGGTAATCCTTTGACCTTCCCATATGCTTTATTTTCCAAAAACCACAGTGAAGTTACTCTTTGGTATATGTGTTCACCTTAAGAGTATCTACATCCAAGGTCCAACTCCCCCGCAGTGTTTTCTAAGTGAGGAAAATAGAACGCTAATCTATTCTGGTGTAATCATGCTTTGACCTGGCTAATGGAGGCAGCATACCCCAGGGCAAGATGTAATCAGGAAGACAGTTAATAAAATGAACAAGATCGCTTTACTGATCTTACTAATGTCCCTGACCTTCCCTGAGGGGTGACACTTACACACATGCAAGCTCACACTTAAACATACATGCATGTGCCCTAATGCAGATATACCAGATCCAATACCATTTATCAGATGCAGTCTTAGGCATGACCATCCACATAGGCTGATTAATGTAAACACTCGGATAACAAGGCGAGAGCTTGTTGCCACCATCAATCTCACAATATAATTTTTATCCTATGATCTCTCTCCCCATTATCTCTGCACTAAACGGTCTCTTTAGGTTTAGTGGATAAAAGGAAAGATGAATCCTCAGCACCACACCTCACAGAAACTTTCAGTTTACACTCTAGTTCTGAGAGAGTTTCAAAGCATTATCTATTTCTGTATGTGTGTTTAGTTTACAGCTAGAGGGGGACTGTCTCTACCCAGGGTCACACATATCAACTCCAGGGAGCAGAGTCACGACTCCATAAACAGCTGTCAATCAAACACTGTAATGACTGACAGAGCAAATGTTCACGTCACTTAGTACTGGGGATATATATATATACATGAATAACATGTTGAGCATAGAAGTACAAGCAAGGATCTACATATAGATAGAGTGGTAGAATGGGTACGTGTACCTGCAAATGCAGACACACAAAAAACATGAACAATCCTTCAACTATAACAAAACTACTATCTTGAGAAAAAAACAACAATGGAGAATAAACAAAATCAAAACATGTCAAAAAACTGTCAGTTTATGATCCCTCATGGAAGTTAGACTTAGTTAGGGCTGTCATGACTGCAGTATATGCACTTATTAGTGCCTGGCAGCTCAGCTGTAACCTTGCACACCCATGCATGTTTCCAATTAAGTACTCTGACTTGCTGTTTGGCACTCACCATCCAGACCCTCTTTTTCCTGTCTTCTCGCCTTCACTGTTCACACTGTTACTATTACTTACTACTTTTGCTATTAACTACCACATACCAACCATACCTATTACATACCACATCTCGGTGAGAACAATTTCTTCTCCTTATCTTGTTGCTATGTGTTCTAGTTTTCCTACTTTGTGCCTTTTTAGTTGCTAATAAAATGTATATCTCATTCTCTTGGATAGACTATTTCACTATTTAAACACACAGACCATGACTTAAACTTCATCATAAATAGCATAATAATCTGAACATGTTACACAAATACAAACAGAAAACACCCCTCAGATTTCAAGGCGGATGTACAGTTTGTAGTTCTTCTGAATGTTGACAAAAAAACTAAATACGCCCTTTCAAGTTTCGTTTCTGGCTTTGTGCGTCAACATGATGCAACACTGCATAAAAAAAGGTAGTATTACAAATATTTTGTAAATACAAATGATGCAATGTACTTTCCTGCTTGCTTCAACAAAGTGCGTCAGCACCACCAAGCATATTTAAAAATGACTGTGTGATCTTGTAGTTTGATACTAAGACATAACATATATTATTATGAAGTAATTTAATAAAATATGCCGTAATATTAACTTCATTGTGTTTACGGTAAACATAGTTCACTGCTGGTAGGTATTATGAAAAGATATGTATGACATACAGTGCTGTCCCTGGGCCCATATGCTGAACCTCAGTTTATGATAGACCCCATTCACTCTCCAATCATAGTTTTATGATATTAGCCGTTTAGATACAGCCCCAGCTCTTCCTTTGCGTGGGATGTACTTCAGCCACTTGGTGGATTACAGTGATACATCAAGATGCTTGCAGCAAAATGAAAATGTAATTCTCTGAGCACTTGAGGGAAATTTCAGACGAGGGGTCAGGAATGATCACTTGTCGGAACAAGATCACTGGCTGCTAAAGCGAGGTTGTTCCGAAACTCTGACATTCCCATATGGCAAAGCCACTGGAGGTCATTCCAGGGACATCATTCCCAGGAAGATTATGGCTGGTGAGGCTACGTTCAGTGTGGAAGAGGTCTCTTTGGGGTATGGAAGCAACCTTGTTGTTGCAATATCACCTCTTGGCATCTTTTAATCAAGGCAGGCATGCATAAACACATGTACATGGACACAAAGAAATTAATACAGCCATGAGATAGACACTGGGGCAGATAGTTGACAGTCATAGACTAAACACTACTGGCAGCGTGGTAACAGTTATTGACAGAGTTTCAATAGTGACTGTCTGCATCTGTAAGCGCTGATGGTAATGGAGAATGAAGGTTAATGAAGGGCTTAATATAAAATAATTTGCTGTGTGGGATATCCTTGAAACGGCCATATACAGTGAGAAACTGATATAATGAACCTTCATCAGGGATAAACCAAACATTTCAGATCTGTTTGATCAGTTTACCACTCAGCTCCATTAGCCTTTACCTGAGTATACATCCTAATCTGATGGGACAGTACAGTATTATATTTCTAAAATGTATCACATCTAACAGTATGAAATAACTTGTAATAGACAAGTTATATTCTGCAATGTATTATAGAGGAGTATTGCAGGAAATGTTTTACTCAACATCAATATATGTAGCCTTATAGCTGAATTCATAAATTATGGCAATTAGAGAGTACATTAGAGATTTTACACAAACAAAATAAAATATTACTATATTTATCACTTGATAAATAAGCATTACAGTCCATTGGCTTAGCTTGTGTGATAGCAGCAAGCAATATATTGTTGAGAAATACCATTAATAAGTAATTCATTAAATTAATTAAATTTAAAAGCATTACTTTGCTTCTCTGATTTGTATTATATTCCTGAGGACATTTAAGAAAGTATGGTAAGGAGCAGTCATTTTAGTAACAGTTTTAAATATTGCAATACAGTAGTAATGTATGATGCTTGTCAGTTACTATTATATTTCAATTTTATGAGTTTATCCAACATTTTTATTTAATTAAAATATAACTGTAACTTACTTTCTGTTGTAGCTGTACATATGTGGATTGATAGTATTTTCTCATATGTATGATGGGCTTTTGATTTGCATAGTAGCATATCCTCAGCTTTTATGCCAATTTCTTTGGCCAACTTATGGCTTCCTCTCTCTTCAAATAAAGGACTAATTGGCTGTCACAAGTTGGGATGCACTAGTCAAACTTGTACAGAAGTACAGCAAACTGCAACCTCTGATGCGATGGAAAAAAACAGCACTGGCATGGTACCACATTGCAAGTATATAGTCATGACAGAGGCCATGGTGGGTATGCAGTACGCATAAAGACACATTTAACCACACGCACACTCAATTATACTTCAGTTACATACACCAGACAGATTAGTGTTTTGTGAGGGACCAAACAGTGGCAAGCAAAGGTGATGGACTGTCATGACCTTCATGATTATTGGATGCCGCAATTGGACTGATAGGTGATATAAGATAAGAGAAATACTAATGTTAAATCACAGTGGAGGGGTCTAGGAGCTGAATACAGCAGATTCCTCACTAACAAGGCACAGCAACACACAACTGATGCTCCTTATTGTTGTTCTTCTTCCATTGAATTCTCATTGTATTTCCACTCTATGGCAACCTCTTTTGTGTAACCTCCACTCCAATAAGGCCTCATGAATTCAGCCATATTGAGCTGAGAGTACATGAGAAAGAATCCAGGAAAAGAAAGAAATAAGTAGAGGTTTAAAGCTTATATGCTAATCCCTACTGTCTGTATGAGTTTCTCTCCTTCTCCCCCTGAACTATACCGGGAACGACCGGGTACATATAACGCAGAGTACGTAAGAGGAAGGCTACTCTATTTATTAAACATAAAACATAAAGCATAAAACAAAGCACGCTCCGGGTTATTTGAATAAGTTACAGCGTATGGTCACACAATTGATTGTCGTTTAACCATGGTTTTAAATTAATTTTAAATGAACGATGTGTTTCACAGTATCTGATAAGACTGTTTCATGTATAAGCTGCTCTCACTTAAAAAGCTGACTGTCCGAAGGCAGTGGTTCTCATTGGTATTACACAATCCCCTCTTGCCTCAGACATACTGTGTCTATCATCAGTTGTTTTCTGCTTTATAAAAGCATTAAGGGGAGGAAAGAGCCAAGCCATGCAGAATCTTACAGACAAGAGACAAGTGTCTGTAAATTTGATAAGACAGACAGCATTGGTGATGGGAATGCGGCTTCCTGTCAAGAACCTTGGAAGCCTGGTGGTATCCTAACTGTACAGGTTTGAGTGTTGTACAGGAGGCTTGTGCCCAGCTAGTCAAACAGTATGATAAATGTGGCATGATCATGGCATTGAAGTATAAGGTTGCTGACGTAGTAGGACAGTTTCTGATTTGAGAATGTTAAACCAAGATATTTGAAATCAGCCACCACCTTTAGCTTTCCCCTGCAATATAAATACTTGGTGTGAGATTATTATTATTATGACTTAGTGAAGAACATAGAAACTGTTTTCTTTATGTCTAAGTGAAGACAGGTGTTATTAAGCCACTGTGTGACATCGGCCATCACTACTGTGAGCTTACATGCAGCTTGCTGTTGGCTGTTGCATGTACATAAATGACTGTATCATCTGCGTACATTTGAATCTCAGACTCATTGCATACAGTGGGAAGATCATTTATGTAACGCTAAACAACAGGGGCCCAGAATCGATCCCTGAGGTATACGGATATCATAACTAAGGGCAGATGAGAGCTCATCATTTATCTTGACAGATTGTATCCATTTAGTAACATTAGGGGAGAAGTTGAACAATGAGAGCTTTGCAAGTAGAACACCATGATCCAGTGTCAAGGGCTTGCTTTAGATGTAAGAATATGGCTCTAACAACTCCCCCCTTATCTAGTTTAGATATCACAGTCTCCAGGAAAAAGCACTTAGCAGTTGCTGTTGAATCGTTAGATCTAAAAACCAAACTGCATGTGATGAAATCTGAAGGGGCTGTTGTTAAGGTGGCTAAAGTTGTTCTGCTACATGTCCTTCAATTACCTTTGACACGATAGGTACTATGCTAATTGGCCTGTAAATGCATATCTCTGAGGGACCACCTGTTGTGTAAACTGGTGTTATTGTAGCTGTCTTCCATGCTCTTGGAAAGACCCCTTCATTAATGGATCTATTGATAGCATTGTTATTGGACCAGATAAATATGAAACATTTTCTGGAACATTATGTCCATTCCATACGCGTCTTTGGTTTTGGAATTCTTTAGAGAGTTTATAATCATTCTTTTGTTTCAGAAATTTCCCAAATCTCAAACTGATTATAATTTACAGGCATCATACTTACTAGATTTGTGGATGGGTTCTGTATCAGTGCTCGTACTGATTCCAAAAAGTATGAATTAAAAGTTGCTGCTATTTGAGTTTCCTGTCAGCCTCTTAAGTTCTCACAAATCCTATTGGGATTTCCTTTTGCTTTGTCAATGACAATGAAAAAAATAGCTTTAATTCCTAATGTTACCCTAATTGCTAGTCTCACAAACCTTAATCTATCAGTAACTCATTTTAATTTTAGAGCTGCTTTCAGTGCCGCATCATGTTCTCTCATGAATTTATTTATGTCACCACTTAGCCATGGAAGAGCGTTTTTTGTCTGCAGTTAGGTTTAGTTTTCCTTAAAGAAATATTCATTATACATTGAATTGAGGAGAAAAAGATCTGGCCAGAGTCAACATCAGAATAAGACTTATTATTATTCCATTTAATCCCTTTAATTGCATATTAGGGCTGTTCCCGACTAAGGATTTACATAGTCAAATGAGAACCGTCAAGTCCTGCCTATAGTCGACTGATAGTCGAATCCTTTGTGTTTTTGTGCACAGCGATTGCCAGCCTGTGGGGGGGGGGTTGTTACACACGGTAGCTCTGCTTTAATCTTGAGAAGCTGCGGAGATGCAGTCTCTACTCATTCAAGCTAAACAGAGGCTTTTTGAAAACCCTTTTCTCTCTCTCTATCTCTCGCCTGTCATTCACCAGTCTTGTGCAGAGTTTTGCGTGCATTCCGTGCTGCCGACAACTGCAGGCACGTTGCGGTTCCTCGCGGGTCTATTTCAAGTAACTGGCTGTTTAAAAACAATAAAATATTCTTTGTGTGGTTCATCAACGGTGATAAGTTATCCAAAAGACCCGCAAGGTGCGGACAACTTCACCAGTGAAGCTGGGGCTCAGCCTCTTCAGCAAGTGTTCCTCTTCTGCCACTTCACACATACACGCCTACACATGCACACTGACGACCCAGGGTTAGGGTTACAATTTTGGATTTATTTACGCACTTTAAAAACATTTATTGAAAATTTTATTCTTTTTACAAGTTTATTTACAGCATTAAACATTGAAATGTATATTGTAATAGGCTGTTTATTAATTTATTGGGAGAAAACTGGTAGTTCTATGTAAAATCAGACGTTGAGCACCCCCATATCGCCAAAATGGCGTGATCCTTGTTTCGCTGCGAAGCTTTGACTGTGAGATTGACAGTCGAATCAGGCTCCACCCATCGAAGCATCGAATCTTCGACTATTCAGGGTCAGCCCTACTGCATATTCAAAGTTATTTCGTTCTCCCATAGGTATTCTGAGCTGACTGGACTTTCTTACACCACAAGGACTAAAGCACATTTTGTACCATTTCCTAAATTATGATTAGATAACCCCCATATTTATATTGAATGTTTTGACACTTCTCTCTGGTTTATTACTGAATATCAGGTCTAGCTGTATGCGTTTTTTGTCTGCAGTAAGGTTTGATTCTTGATTAGTGGTATCATGTTGCTCTGTTTCCAAATTCACCTTCTCTTCTTGCTTTACTTCCCTATCTGATAATATTTCTGAAGTCTTTTGTGTTTTTCTTTACAGCACTGCATTTTTCATTTTCAGTTTTTTCTCTCTCCTACCTCTGCAGTTCATCCAACAGTATGAAACATAACCTCTCACTTTGTCTGAAATCCCTGAAATCTTTGTTTTTTTAAGTGAACACACACGTGCACACACACACACACACACACACACACACAAATCCCAAATGCTATTTCCAACTGCTAGAGCTGGAGGAAGACAGGGGCTTATTGAGATGAAGCATGGGGCCTTGGGGTGACAACGTGGGCATGATTGTCTGCCCTGCCAGCCTCCTCTTCCCTGAAACTCTACAGAACTGAATCCCCACCAGCGACCACAGCTAACCATCAAGGGAGACAGAAAGAGAGAGCAGTATTTCAATTCTCTGCCTTTTGCAATTCATCACCACCCTCTAACGGCAAACTGGGCAGTTAAGCTATCGGTCCCTGGGAGAAAAACTGTGATTCTGCAGTCAAACTGTCTAAAAAAGTAAGGTGCTGGTCAACCCAACTTATATCATTCCTGCAAAATGACTTAAAATAGATCTGATGGTATTAAGAACATGCTATGCTTTCCTACTTTCAATAAATTCAGCCACTGAAATTCAGCATGGACAAATCATGCGGATGGCTACGATTACTAAAATGTTGAAAGCTATTCAAACAGCTAGCTTTGAGGAATGCTTACCACTTGGTTTTGACAGCAGAAAATTTCTAGTCTTTTTAAATATCATAAAATAATGGTACTGAAACACCTCTGAAAATCCAATATGAATGCACTTGGCATTTAGCAAGCTGTCTGTTTTCCACGACTAATCTCTAATTCATGCATGTGTGAGGTTGGTGTGTCAGTATGTAAATTTAAGTGTAAGCATAAGTAAAGCTTCAGTAAAAATATCCATCATCATCATCATCATCAGTAACTATAATTAATTGTGGGCAATTTTTTTACACAATTAGTATATCAATAAAAAAGACAGACACAGCAAAACAACCCATTAGTCTTATTTATCCAACACCAGAAGAGAGTTCCAAGATGCATCTTGCATAGCTTTGTCAAAATTGGTCCACTGATCTGGCAGTATTAGCAGCGGCAAGTTAAAAAATGATCCCTTTAACTTGAGCATACCCATGGCACTTCTCACAGTGTATTTTGTAATACTGAAAGATCTGTGCTGTCTGAAATATCACCCGAGATATTAAGCTGGACGAGGGCCATCTCATGTGTAGGACAAATACAAATTTGAGGAGCTGAATAAAGCAATGACTTTTAAAGAAATATAAAAAATCTGATTTTATTTTGGATAGCTTTAGCTCATCAATCAGGCTTTTTTTTCAAACAGGAACAGACAGAGAGAAAGAGAGAGTGGAGAAAAGGGAGAAGAGAGAGACAAACAAGAAGGCTTTATGTTGAACTACACAGAAACAGAGAGATGGGCAGGTGGAAATCGGACCATTTTGAAGTGTAGATACAGGAAGGCTGAACAACAAAGAAAATTCCACTGTTGGTGTTCGCAATAGTCATGCTACGTTATGTGATCCTGTTAGCTTGTCTGTGTTATTGTACTTGAAGCATTGTGGGGTGGCAAGCACTGAGGAGGCAGTAGTCTTCTTAGAGCCACAGGGATAGAAGGCTAAACGGCAGATGATACACAGATTTCAACACCACAGGATGGCCCAAGGCAAGCTGGGAGCCACAGACAAGTACTCTTATAAAGTATCACAGACACTTTGAGTGCATACTCAAACAGACAAACTCTGACGGACTCGTATATTAGGCAAGTACGCTCATTTCAGGTGCCACTTCCTTTGAAGTCTTCGTTTCAAGAGCAAATGCATCATAATGGGCAGACAAGCCTGCATCATTCTAAAGGCTCCTCCATATGCATCCTCATTTTACTAATAGCATCCTTTCCATGCCTTGGTTTCTGACTGCTACAATGCACCATTAGTTCTAGTCTCTATGAGAAACTCACGGTGAAGCTATCATGAATACTTTAAGAGCTGCAGGGTCAAATAGTTTGAGTCCTCTGAAGGCCACACCATTGGACAGCATGTCCTTTGAAGGAGTTGGCCTCTAAAATGGGACTCTTCTAACATCCCATCTACATTTGGAAGCAGAGAGCTGTCTCCATATCATGCTGTGAATCTAATCTCAGTTTACAGCCCACCACATGGAATGAGCCTTCCAGCGCACCCTGAAAATGGATTATGATAATTCCATAACTGCCTTGAAAGGAGCAGTCAGGAGGAAACATCAGTAGCCTCCCTGGAACCTCCTGCAGAGGT
This sequence comes from Micropterus salmoides, assembly GCF_014851395.1. Classification (NCBI taxonomy): domain Eukaryota; kingdom Metazoa; phylum Chordata; class Actinopteri; order Centrarchiformes; family Centrarchidae; genus Micropterus; species Micropterus salmoides. Next base: position 38,226,752 of record NW_024040040.1, on the reverse strand, counting down.
GCACCACAGGAGGAGAGATCCACTAACACATACTTATGTACAACCTTTTATGATCGTCTTCTCTCCTTGTTTTTCCTGTTCTGCATTTTATTTAATGTCTGTTCTTCCTTCCCTCCATTCCCACTGTCTACTCCTTCCTTGTTTTCAATTTTTCCACTTCTTTCTTCATAAACGTGTACACACCCATACACACCCAGCCACAGCACCTTTTGAAAAGGACGAAAGCCTTGTGACAACATCAAATCCTGTTGTGCCGCCTATTGTAAGTGCGCAATGTTGTTGACAACAATGTGAAAAAAACCCCACCATGTCTTCACATTGATGGAGAGCGACATGCCATCTCAGAGTCTCCGGCTGTAATATTTGTAGTGTTGTGTAGTGTGCTATTTTCCACTCCACAAGGCACAAAAAACCACCATGTACCACACAATATACTCTCTCAGTGAGGAGTTGAAGGTCCCTACTCAAATTACAATAAAACTGAAAGAGAAAGCATATAAAGAAAATAACCTCAGCGCCATTTTCCTCTGCAGCTGTGAAGGGCTCCGCTTGTGCAAAGAAAGAGGGCTAATAGTAAAGCAATGGCAGAGAAAATGAAGCAATGAGACACAAATGGGGAGGCAAGCTTTTTAGTGTGTCTAAAGGGAAACATAATAAGAAGAAATGAACGAGCAAAGAGGAATCAGCTTTTATTGGAAAAATTTAACAATTTGTGTTTTACAATTATAGTCAGCAATTGTTTGGACATATCTGGAAGGCAGTGCCAGGTGACCAAATATACTGTAGATGTTGATCAAAGTGTATACTGACGACAGCTCAAGACAACATAACCTCAACTTGAAAATGAAATAGCACATATTGCTTTCTCAACACTAACATCGAACCTCAAGATTAACCCAAACCCTGAGCCTTATTAGTGACATAGCGACTTGAATACTGATACCTAAATTGTATATTTCAATGATGTGCAACAAAAAACCCTAATTTATTATTTGCAAATTGGGCAGATGTGAGAGTGGTATTGATCTTCTTATTTAACAAGCATATTTCCCAAAATGTCAAACTCTTGCTTTAAAATCAGTGGATTTGTTCTTGACAATACATTGGTGATTGTTGTGATTTCCTGATTATTCGGGGGCTGCAGCAGCATCAACATCAGCTGCTGCTGTGAAACTGACTGAGGCTGGGAAATGTGAGACTCTACAACATCTGGATGTGCTTTGCATAAGGAGATGAGGTCACTGCAGGAGGCCTTTTAATTTGTGAGCATGAACAAATTAGCCTGGATTAAGCCACCTGAACTGCTCATTTTGTATTCCCTTCTATTTGCTTGTTGAACACATTTATGGTTATATGAGTCCAGCACCTCTGTAGTCTGACTAAGGTTTATCCTCTGAGGAAGTAATTTGGACATCGGGCACTAAGTACCCTGATTGGACTCTCTCTTTTGAGCTGAACTGCTGTCTTGGGTTGACACGGACCTATGTGAGTAAAGGAGCGCTCACAAAGGACATCAAACTCTTTGCTCCTGTAATTGGATGGGATTAGTCTGGGCTGAGAAAAGCAGCACTAAACATGGCTGAGCCACAGACACAATTTGCATAATTCAAAACCGCAGGGGTTTGTAACAAGTGAGTTTGGAAAAAAGAATAACAAAAGGGAGGGATTTAGTTAGGTTGGGTCCAGGTAATCAACAAGACACAGATGACAACTTGGTGTTACGGTCGGAGAGATTTGGTCATGCTAATTTATACTCCAGTGAAAAAGTGCAGATTCCAGGGTAGAAGTAGCATCTCACAATTAAGGGATTTATATTGTGGAGCAGGAGGTGGTGGCCAGTCTATCTTTTTAATACAGCAAGGCAGACACATGAAGAATACTTGCTTGCCAGGTAGAGGAGCAGAGAGAATCAGTTATTTAGTGCCATTTCTCCTTGTATTATGCATTTCATTTTTTTTCACAAACAAAACACCAGTGCGAAGCAAAACAATACTTTACAGAGCCAGATATTTTTTTTATCAAATACAGGTGATGGTCATATAATTAGAATATCATCAAAAAGTTGATTTATTTCAGTAATTCCATTCAAAAAGTGAAACTTGTGTAATATATATATATTCATTCCACACAGACTGATATATTTCAGTGTTCATTCCTTTTAATTTTAATGATTATAACTGACAACTAATGAAAACCCCCAAATCAGTATCTCAGAAAATTAGAATACTGTGAAAAGGTTCAATATTTAAGACATCTGGTGCCACACTCTAATCAGCTAATTAACTCAAAACACCTACAAAGGCATTTAAATGGTCTCTCAGTCTAGTTCTGTAGGCTACACAAGCATGGGGAAGACTGCTGACTTGACAGCTGTCCAAAAGACGACCATTGACACCTTGCACAAGGAGGGCAAGACACAAAAGGTCATTGCTAAAGAGGCTGGCTGTTCACAGAGCTCTGTGTCCAAGCACATTAATAGAGAGGCGAAGGGAAGGAAAAGATGTGGTAGAAAAAAAGTGTACAAGCAATAGGGATAACCGCACCCTGGAGAGGATTGTGAAACAAAACCCATTCAAAAATGTGGGGGAGATTCACAAAGAGTGGACTGCAGCTGGAGTCAGTGCTTCAAGAACCACCACGCACAGACGTATGCAAGACATGGGTTTCAGCTGTCGCATTCCTTGTGTCAAGCCACTCTTGAACAAGACACAGCGTCAGAAGCGTCTCGCCTGGGCTAAAGACAAAAAGGACTGGACTGCTGCTGAGTGGTCCAAAGTTATGTTCTCTGATGAAAGTAAATTTTGCATTTTCTTTGGAAATCAAGGTCCCACATGTGATACGCTAGACCCAACAATGCAGAAGAGCTGAAGGCCACTATCAGAGCAACCTGGGCTCTCATAACACCTGAGCAGTGCCACAGACTGATCGACTCCATGCCACGCCGCATTGCTGCAGTAATTCAGGCAAAACGAGCCCTAACTAAGTATTGAGTGCTGTACATGTTCATACTTTTCAGTTGGCCAACATTTCTAAAAATCCTTTTTTTTGTATTGGTCTTAAGTAATATTCTAATTTTAGATACTGAATTTGGGATTTTCATTAGTTGTCAGTTTTAATCATCACAATTAAATGAAATAAACATTTGAAATATATCAGTCTGTGTGTAATGAATGAATATAATATCCAAGTTTCACTTTTTGAATGGAATTACTGAAATAACTCATCTACCAGAGCTACTTCCAGAGGTGACTGTAGAATACCATATAGGAAAAGTTCCTTTGGACAGCAGCGCGTACCTGGAATATGATACCTACAGAATTAAGAAACATTTCTCTTTTTTACCACCTTTTCAAAAGCTATAAAACAGTGGTTACTGGACAATCAAATATGTAGTCATAATGTGTAGTAATGCTTTGTAATTGTTTTTTGTATATTCCTGTACTTACATGTCGAGGTATTCTAAGTGTCATATTATTTGTGCTTGTCTGATTTTGTCAGTGCTTATGTAATTCGTGTTTTAATGTTTTATCCATGTTTTAATGTTCTAATAACATCAACCTTCCAGGGACTTCAGATGAAAATTAGTCTGTATGGCTAAATCTGGCTCATTTACATTTGGGCACTGTCCCTTTTATATTAAGAGAGGAAAATAAAATAATTGTTAAAACAAGTTCATATAGGTGTCATTTAGGTGCTTCTGTAGAAGCAAAATGTACACGCAAGCCAGACGTCAGTCGGCCTTCAGATGTAGTCTCTGTGGAGTGTTCAAGTGCAGCTTTAAATAAAAGACATAAGGAGATGCAACGCATTTGATCAGTCAATCTTTGAGGACCCAAGGTCTTTGAGGTTAGCTCTGCATGCCAGGATCCTTAGGCTGAGCTTCTAAACCAACTTCTACAGACAACATACACAGATGCACTACCAACACAAATCTGTTACCATGAACCTTTCAAGTATGGTATCTTCAAACACACCCCAGCTATCATCAAATGATGAATTCACTTTACACTTAGAAAGGTCAATTTCTTTACTGCGACTACCCAACCTATGACTTAGGAATGCAATATCTGCTCTAAGATAAACTCTGCAACACCTGAGCTTAACTCATTCAGTGTCTTGATTATCTTCTACCTAAGTTTACTTTTGCAATTTCGGGCCAGGTCAAGGTTAAAGGAAAAGTGTGTAAGGAGCACCCAATGCAAAGCATCACTCTGGGAAGAAGAGAATGAGAACCCAAATTAAAAATGGATCCCATCATTGTCGGGTCAATAATCTATGTGTGTGTGTTAGAGAGAGAGAGAGAGTGATAGAAAGACAAACGAGTGAAACTACACGTAGAGCACATTCAATGAAGCAATGGAGTCCATCTGCACCAAAGGCACATAGAAATCTTGGAATCCTCTGACATATAAATTGCCTCTCACAGTGCTACATAAATCAAAAAGGACTATGCAAGGGTGGCCTTCCTCCCCCTCTCCTTTTTCTGTCCCTCTCCCACTCACCCTTTTTTTTTTGTCAGATACGCTTAAAAAAATACATTAGCCCCTCAACTTGCTTGTATCTTCTCTTCCCTTGGTGCTGATGTGAATGTGTGTGCCTGTATGATGCCTTCTGACAAAAGCTGCTCTCGACAAGCAAAACCTGCCCCCTCTCAACACCCGTCTTATCCGCTAACATCGTGATCCATCACGCTGCGGTTCACTGACACCACCACCCTCCCCCTCCCCCCAGCACCCAACAACACCACGATCCACTCCACGTCCAAGCTGCCTGTCCAGCTCCATCCTTCCCTTCCTCCTCCCTCTCACCCTCCTCACGCTCTCATTTCCCCGCTCTGTGTGCCACCCTCCCTCGATCCCACCCACATGCACTCCATTTCCTCCTCCCTCCAAATCTGTCTGACTCCCTGTCAGCCCTCTACCTCCCCTTTCCCTCGTCAAGTGTTTATCTCGCTGCTGGTGCTCCAGTCATCCAGGCAGTCGAGGGAGGGACAGAGAGCTCTCTCCCCCGGGTCGGTGACCCTTGTCAGGGGGACAAACTGCCCACTGCTGCTTGCCTACACAGCTGGAAAATTAAGAACTTGTGAGGGCGAGAAGGTTCAGTGTTTCTGTGTGTGTGTGTGCGTGTGATAGAGAGTGAGAGAGGCACCCGTATATCAGTTTGTGTATGGGAAAGAAAGAGGTACAGAGAGATCGGTGAGTGTGTGTGAGAATATTAAGAGTTTGTGCATTTTTCCTTTGTGTGTGTATGTGTGTGTGTGAGACTGAGATCAGGTTAAACAGTCTTGTTTAGAGAGGAAACATGCTGCAGATGGTTGTGGGTGTCCAGCTGTTACTCCGTCTAATGGTTTAATGAGAATCACAACATCTATCCAACTCACAGTCTCCTCTTTTTGTCTCTCCCCCCCTTCTCTCTTCCACATTAGCCTGTTGGCACATAACCACACGACTATTTAGTGAACAGAATAAACAGCACAAAAAAACCCCAACAACATTAAGGCACACAGTTTTTGTTCCCATGCTTGAATTTACAGTTGATGCCAAACATCAACAGCTGTTTGTTTCCTATGAAGGTATAAAATACAAAGCTAATGCCCAGGTTATTTTTGTTATTGTTGAGGAACATTACTGCTGTTGGTTGATGGTAATCCTAATAAATTGCCCTTTGGGACTGCAGCAAACACTAAAGAGAGCCGAGATACTTTGTTTGCTGGGTTTATTCTGAGGAGACCTTGGCAAAATGCCTTTAAGATGTGGTTTCAATAAATTACTGTATAAAAAAATGACATGAACTTCAGCAAGCATGTTTTCCAAAACCATCGAAAGCCAAAGTGTGAATGAGTTTTAAAAGGCTGACAGATGAACCATTCAACGCACATTTTTTGTGGTTTACCTAAATCACATCATGTTTTTTCCTGAAAGCATTTGAAAATGATATTAATAGCAAACTTTTCTATTTGATTTATGAGATAGCTGCAAAAAAAGCACATCAACACACTCAGATGGCTGAACGCAAATTGACAGGAGGGCTGGATCACCGACTGTTTGACTTGACTGTTTTAATAAAGTTCAAATGAGCAAGCAAATGCAATCTTCATCCATCTGTTGGTTTTTTGAAACTTTTCTCAAGATTGTGACTTGGCTTATACGTACATATGACTCAGAGCTCCCAAATGCCTCTGAGTAGAGCTCACACCCAGAACACATTACACCCACATTGCATGTTTGGATCCTACATAGCTTCAGAGAAGAAAACTTGCTTTCATTCAGATCAAGTCTCTTTAATGACCAGCCTACTTTCAGGTCTGCTAATACATGTAGACTACATGTAGTCTTTTGTCAAGTGAAGAGACTTGTAATGGGGGGGTTTAGGTATTTCTTATTCAGGTCACCCAGAATGGCAATCATATTCAAAATGATCAAAGCCATGTTAAATTTTCATCCAGTCTGGACGTGTCTGTGTTGACCAGGTGCAGCATTTCCGTTTTCAAAACACAACTACACGGCTGTTGCCTGAAAGGGTATCTGTGAAGTTCCTGCTAAGATTTTTCATTCGGTGCAAGACCTCCGTGTCTTGCCATATGGTACCTTGTCTGTTTATCTACCTACAGGACTGGGCTACTGCTTTTTCTTGATCCAATTCTTTTTCTGTCATCTTCAGCCTGGAACTGCACTGTGTTTGTTACTCTGTGATGAGCTTCTGTTGAGACAGCTCTCTGTCAGCACCAGCCAAAACCCTAAACTTCTTCCAACTGAGTGAAAATGCATCGAGTAATTTCTTACAGACATGCAAGTATCAGAGATGATACAAAAAAATGAGGGTCCTAAACAAATAAAGGACAAAATGAAAAACACAAAACTGACATAATTATATATTTCTAGCAAAATATGATAAATAATAATCATATACCTGAATGACTTCAATATTACACTGAACAAAATTATAAACGCAACACTTGAACTCAAACATCTAAGACTTTTCTATGTACACAAAAGGCTTATTTCTCTCAAATATTGTTCACAAATCCGTCAAAATCTGTGTTAGTGAGCACTTCTCCTTTGCCGAGATAATCCATCCACCTCACAGGTGTGGCAAATCAAGATGCTGATCAGACAGCATGGGTATTGCACAGGGGTGGCCACTTGAAAATGTGCAGTTCCATTCGTTGACGTTTTTTACTTTTTTACCGACCAAACAACATGCTTCAGCTTCACCAAAAGGAATGTCAGTGTCACACTAATTAAATTTAATTTTGTAGCTTTTCTGTCAGAATTTGCCTCCTTTTGTTCATGCAGTCAGTACGTATTAATGTTATTCAGTGGCGTTTCACCGACCATTTATAGGCAACTATGGGCGTTTAAAGGGTCGGACATGCTCCCTCACATGCGCCATATTTCAAGTTGATTGTGATTTATAAAGGGAGCTTGCTTACAACTGTGCGTACGCACGGTTTTATAAGTCTGAATATTTTTTGGTGTACGCCATTTTTGGCTTTTGGCCGCACGTACACTTTTAGTGAGGTTTCTACGCACAATTTTAGACACGAGACCCCTGGGCAGTAAGCAACTGTTTACAGTTTAATGGTATTATTGAAAATAAACTTTTACTCCTACAAAGCCAACAAAAGCGATGCTCAGGGGGATAAAAATAGCAATATTCTTTATATTTTCTTACTGCCAATGAAGGACTGAGGACTACTTTCTGCAGCGACTTTGGTGCACTAGTAAGTCTTTGCAGGATGATGTATGTGGGATCATCAAAATAATAATAATAAACTACAATGCACAGGTTCATAATGAAGGAACATGTCACCCAGTGCAACGGTTCGGCTCACTGATGTGTTTTTAATGGTTTATGGACAACAACGGGGCTCTTCGGCACAAAGGAATAAGCTATGTCAGGCTTTGGCTTGGTGATGCGTTTTAGAAGGACCAATTTTTGGTTGAAGTATTTAAGAAACTTATATCACCCTGCTTATTCCTTCAAAGTTATTTTCCATCCATTTTAAACACATATTACATCTTAGTAACATTCTTTTTATTCTTCCAGTATAATTTAAGAGATAGACTGATTTTAACTCTTTGGGTTTTGCTGTGTTTTTTGCCAATACTTGTGATTTATTTCATCTTTTTAATAGATTCCTATTTTCACAATTACTGAATAAACATCTTTGTACAGAAGTCCTATTATAACCACTGTATCTTGTTATGGACTGTAAAATTGTTCCTCTTGGCTCACTCTCTCAAAGAATGATACTCATTAAGGAGCCTACATCTATGACTCAGAAATAAGGACTTTGCCACTTTGGTGACAATGCTGTCATTTGTTGATACCCAGGAGGACGTCATATGCACCAGCACTCATGAAATCAAAGGCTGTGTGTACAAACACGCAGTATGACACAAAGACACACAAACAATTGGAGCTGAGTAATTACAAGAGAATGTCACATGCTACACCAACATTAGATAAGACAAACATCATGAATATTCATGACTTTGTTTATTCTTCCTCTGTGAGAAACAAGACAAAAAAACGCTCCACGGAGTTGTGTCATCGTCACACAATAACACACTGACACAGGCACGAACACACTGACATTTACTGACATTGATATAAACTCACTGATACTAACTAAGTACCATGCATATGACAAACAGAACTCTGCACATGTACGCCCACACGGAATCGCTATCAAACTGTGGCACACATGATAGCAGATTCACACCGATGGACAAATTCAGCTGTTATACTCTATCTTCTCCAACTTTCTCTATCTAACTTTCCCTCGGTTAGTTTTTAAAAGCCGTCAAGGTCAAGTCGGATAATCAACTTTTCTCCCTGTGTTGCTTCATTAGCACCACTGAGTCATATTTCCTCTGTTTTTCTCCTGTTGTTTTTCCAATTGGTCTAATCTCTCTCTGCCCCAATATCCCGCTGTAATCCGAGAGCTGTGTTAAAACTGCCTCCAGTGATCGGTGCATACAAACTCAGATGCCAATAAACCATGTACTCGGTGATGCAGACACTCTGCTGCATGCATAAACACTAATGGTTCATATTATATATATATATGTGTATGTGTATGAGTGTGTGTATGGAAATGCATGGAAGCATGTCTTCGTAATCTCTTGCTTGATGGGATCACTTAAACCTCTATGTTTGATGTTCCCTCTGTGGTCATACGCCACAGCTTGTCGTGCATCCGTTGTCCCTGGCGACCTTGGGGAGGACAAATGGAGAGGCAAGGGTTGCTTCAGAAAGCTTCATAATTGAGATCAAATCCTCAGCTCGTCACAAATGAAAAGACAATATTATAATTACTCCTTAAGCGAGCTGTTTCTATTTTTCCATTTGCCTTTTATCTTTCCGCTAGGCGGCGGCCATATGGTGTGCGGTTTGTGTGTATGGGCTTGTTTGGGTGTGCTGGTGTGTGTGTGTGTATGTGCGCACGTGAGAGGGAGAAAGAAAAGCTCAAAATCCCATTAACGGGGATATGTATTGGTTTGCTGTGTTATTCAAGGCTTTCTGGGACATTAGCACTGACGTATCTTTCAATGTCAGAGCAAGCGGCAGAAAACAAACTAATCTGCTTCTCCTTCTACCCTCCTTCCTCCCTCTCTTCTACCTCTTTTACTTGTTTCCTTCTCTCTCTGTCACTCTACATCAATCTCTGGCTCACATGCCCCTTCTCTGTATTTCTTCCCTCTTCTCATCGCTATGCTACTACAAGATGCAACATTTTCCTTCGTCCTTCTTTCTGTCCTTCTTCTCTCTGTGTCTTCTTCTCTTCACACTGTGAGAACCTGAATTGATGAGGTCGTTTTTTTGGGGTGGACACAGGTTTTAGTTGTGCTCAATGTTATGCTGTCAATCTCTGAAGTTTGCAAAAACGGATGACAAAAACTACCTGTACTCAGGTAGAAGCAACAAATCAAATCCCAAAAAACACAGACAAATAAACAAAAAAACAAAACAAAAAAAAACCAAAGCACACGAACATGTCTCTGTCTCTAAAAGAAGTACACAAAGGATTAACCCCAGTTGTCAAGTGTAAACTAAAATCCAGGTGCTTGCTTTGTTCTCAGCTGGCAAGTTCAAAAACAACAAAAGGATACAAAAACACAGACATACAGCACATGCTGAAAACAAAACCACACACACGCTGATTGTTGCAACAGCTGAAGAACTGTTTTTCTTTTTTCACATAGAAGCACTATGCTTGTCTGTATCAGAGGTGCAGCATGCTGAGTTTGATAAATTACAGTAAAAGTTTGTTCTTGGTACTAACCTGATCTCAGTAGCAAAATATAATAGGGCTTCTGTATACACGTTACCTACAGAACAATTGATGATGATCAAAATTGCTCTAACAATAGCAGTAACAATAGCAGTAAAGAAGAAATGGAAGACAGCTGAAAGAAATTTTGGAGCACTGGTAATTGTTTAAGGAGCACCATGATATCCAAACTCGTCAATGCTTAATGTATAATTGTATCTGTCTGACGTGTTTATCCACTGGAGGTTCAAGCTGTGTGTTTTGATCAGCATGTTGGTGAGCTGAAGGGAATTCACCAGGTTACTGTGGAGTGATTCATCATCTCACCCAATACAGTAAGTGAAGAGAACTCAGACAAATTTCCACGGTAGGCTAATCAGTCCAACACATTGTCTTAAGATGTTAGTGAATTAGCAATAGCTGCAACCTGTGTCTTCGACAACCGGTTCATGAGTTATGAAAAGGGACGTGGAAAATTGGTGTGTGTAGAGTTGCTCGTCGCAGCTAAAAATTTAAAACTGATCTGATTTAAAAGCTTCAGCTTGTTCTAATAGCCAAGCAAATACTGCATGTGCCAAATAATAATTATCTTTTCATATTTCCATTTTCTTTTTAAATCATTAATGAATGCATTAACTATACTTTTGCTTTACTATTTACAGTTCCCTTGTGCCTTCATTAGTTAATGTGCAAACATACAGTAACATGTTGATATGCACTCTTATTCTTATAATTGTTGTCATTCTGACTAAAGTGTATGGCTAATGCATAGACGCTCAAGAAACTGAGACTCAAGCAAAATAATGTTTATGGGGGCAAGCATTGCAAGCCCGCTGAAGCTTTTTCAAGTAAACTTATATCGTACATAAATAATTTCAAAAAACCCACCAAAAGTAAACACATAAGGTAGACCCCTGGATATTATTGCTAACTACATAGCGATCCACTTGTGGGGCAAAGCAGCGCTCAGTGTGTGAATGTCGACAATTACATTCAGATTCAGGGTCTTTCAAAATATCCAACAGGGTTAATTCAGTGAATCCTTGATATGATATTGTATAAAAAACACCTAGAAACAACATACTAAACTTATTAACACTTACAGTATTAGCAAAAAAAATGTCTCTTCCTAAATCCTAATGTATCACTTATTTTGAAGGCATTGGGTGATGGGGGATTTAATTTCACTGCAAAGGACATGAATATGTACCTGAAAGCAGCCAAACCTGGCTACATCATTATCACTTTGAGTTAATGAGATTTTGTCGCTAACAGCTTTGTCTTATCTTAAAGGTCAGGTCTGTCGGTACAGCAACTCAACATAATGTATGATTTAAAAAAAAAAGATCTGGGAGACGCATTTGACTTTGTGTACATTTTTATTAACTTAATATGTAACTGCTCCAACAACCTGATATTCAGAAACTTCACCGTACTCCTTTGAGAAACACACTGAATCCTTAGAGCCATTAAAATGAGAATTTCCCAGAGGATATCAATAAGCTATCAGGTCCATTTTATCATCACTCAGTATGCTTACATCAGATATCTCGCCCACTCGAACGCTAGCCATGCAGAGCTTTTTCTCTAAGGAGCATTCCATTTAATGTTGCAATCTCCACCCAGTAATGTCATGAGCATGAGCATCCACAAGGGACAAACTCACACTGATAATGGGAACCCAATCACACACATTCACATTCCTTCTCACATGTTTCAGCATTGAGTGGAATGTTACATTAAAATGCTCAATGCATTTTGTCCATCAGCCACACGCACACACCCACAGCCTCATACACAGGGCATCATCAACACACATTTATCTTGCATTTGCAATTCTTCATTAAAGACATGAAGCCAGGGCAATAACACATGTTAGTTAGATTTGTTGGAAGCTCTCAGTGCTATAATGTGCATAGGTGTCACATTTGTGTGCGGTGCCTTTGTATATGTATATGCCTAGGGCCCACCCTTCGGCCTTTCAGAGCGTAGATGAGATTTAAAAAAAAAAAGAAGAAGAGATGTATGGAAGATGGAGCAGAAAACAGAAAACAGAGGGCGAAAAGAGAAGCTGCACAGAGAAAAAAAATATTTAAATATATAAATAAAAATAAAGGTACGGGGTGCTTTGTGTGGATTTTGTGTAACTTGCATTCAGTGCATGTTGCATTGTGTGATTACACAGATTTTTTTGTGCTCATGTTTTTGTGTGTGTTTTTGAATTGTACAAGGGTTTCTGTGAGTTGAGAGACATACAGGGCAGGAGCGGACGCATCTACTTTGTTGCTTTTTCGACAAAGATCCTTATTTTCTGGAAATTTCTTCTCTTTTTATTTCTGCAGCTTTCTGCAGCTTACACTCTCGCAACTAAAATATGAAGTGAAAAACACACTGTCATCCCCACTATTACTCGCCTGACCTGTCTTTACTTCAGTCCCAGAGGACCATTAACATGTCTTTTGTTGAATTGTTAATTGTAACTTTTAAAAGAACTATGTGCTCAGTGCTGTGTATGGATATTGTACTCCCATGTAGGCTCTTTATATTGACTGGAGTCTAATTTTGGCAAAGAGCAAAGGCAGGAAACAACAGTCTACATAGGCTGCTTGAACTCTGAAACAAAAGTCTGTCATCAGAAGTGGGTATGTACAGCATATTAATACTTTAATAAAGTTTTATTAAGACAGTATAGCTTCAACTTTTATTTCAATTTAGCATTTTAAAAACGGAAAGAACATACACAACACTTTGCTCTGTGTGTGTGTGTACATGTAATCTTGTATATTTGTCACAATGTTCAGAGCTATACAGATGTGAATGTAGAGGCAATGTGAACAAAAATATCCGTATGCATAAATATGTAAATACGTTCACAAACTTACATCCCATGTACACATAAATACATCCATACAAATACAGGACATGCATGTAAATATATGCAATTGCATATGCACAAAGTCACATACATGCACACATCCACATGCATGCAACCTTCAGCTCAAGGTTCTCCTGACAATGTCCCAGTACTCACTTAGATCCTTATCAGAATCTTTCAGTAAACTGGCTGCTCCCTCCATGTTCCTCCAGCCATGGATCCCTTAAGAAGCAAAACTGGCTTTCTCTCCTTCCAGTTGAGAAGTATCAATACATTAACCGAAAGGCAACCTAATGACAAAGGTGTGTAATCATGGGTACTGGTTATATTATCAGGGTCATGGCATGCACTTCTAAACACAAGGATTCCACAGCAGAACAATTCCACAACAAATTAATTATTGAACCACAACTACTACAATTATGTCAACACAAATGAGAGGCAGGAGGAACAGGAGTCACATATGCTCTACATAGAAAATTACATTGCGCAATCTTGTATCTAACACATTTGGACATATACATATGCCCAATCTCCAAATAGAGACCCACTGTGAGGTGGTAAGGGATGTGTAAGGCCATGTTCCCAAGCCACCTGGGTGAAGGACAAGCCTTGTGGACATCTAAAAAACACATATCTGTAAATATAAGCTAAAGCAACAGTGCCACACAGCAAGGTTGCATTAAAAAAGATCAGATCCTGTTCAAGAGGCATGCTCTGCACCCTCTATATATTCCCTCATGGTAGAAGCAAGTTGTGCATTGTCTATAATACTGTATTTTGGTGCAGCAAATGTATATTGCTGAGCCTTAAGAGTTGGATTGGGCATGAGAATAAAATAAAATAAAATAAAATCTAATAAAAATAATGTTATCCAAGGCAACAGGTGGTCTTGGATGGTACCATAATGATGCCATGATGGACTGACTTCTCCAACTAGTCCCAAGTGCCCACTTGATAGTGTTTCTTGTATGCCCATGAAATGATGTGGATACCTTGGTGTTATAAGAGATACGAGTAGCAGGTAAACACATCCGGCACTCCTAGGCCCCCTTCAGTTCTTGGGATAATATATTTTTTGTATACAATTCTGGGTTTGTTTATGTTCCAAAGGAAATGAGTGAAAAGGAAACTTATCTCTTTGAACCAACTGTCTTTAGAGAAATAGAAGAAAGTATGTATGTAAGCATAGGTCATATCTTCATTTTCTAAATGTAAGCTCTGCCTCATTGAGATAGTGGTAAAGCTGTCAATCTGTTCATATCATCCTTCACTGCATGGAGGATAACAGGGCCATGCAGACTAAATATTTCGGTCCTATACGTTCAACACTGAGGATAAAGTGAGAAATTTTGGAGTTATCCTTATATCAGTAACTGGAAATGTTTTGCATACAAGCCTTGTATTGCTCAAACTACAGTATAATAGCTGTAACATCAATGACAATGACAAATGTGAGCTGAAGTTTAGTCTCTGAAGGGTAAGATGATTATTATTATTAATTAAATCAGTCTACATTATTAATTATGTTCCTAGCCTTTTCATGTTTTATGGATTTAAAAGTAAAAGTGAATTATGTACTTACTTTATAAAGGATACTTAAATTATTCACATTGGATGCTTCGAGCATTTTTAAAACATGTGATGCAGATTTTCTGTATTCGTGAATCTATATACTACCTGTGCTCCAATTTGTGTTTGATTTGTAGCTCTAATTATGTACACCTGACACTATTTACCTAAAAGAGGGTGGACGGCAAAAATCTTTCATCCTAGACACTGAACAAGGCATTTGCCTAAACATTTGTGCTTAGTATTCTTCTGCATCACATACAAATAAATATACAGCAAATGAGAACTTCAAAAGATGGCTTTTACCTCTGTGTGTGAACCAGTTTTACCTCCAGCAAAAACATGACAGAGAGCAGCCCTTACCATTTGATCTTTGGCTGTGGCAGAGCACCAATTTCAGTTTCCAGCAGCTGCGGGTACATCAGACAGATTCCTCTCAAGTGAAAAATATAAAAAAATATAATGTGTAAACTAGTTATACCGAAAGCAAAACACCTTTCGTAGAACATATCCCATTATTTCCAGGTTAGTAAGATTCCTGTATGACTAGATAACTAATCCATTCAGCTCCATGTGCCAGGTGTGGAAACACTTGTTCAAAATCAGTTTTGAAATAATGAGATTTTATTTTAGTCTGCACTAGGAGGAATAAGCTAAAACGGTATTCTCACTATTTACAATTTGTCTCACAGACAGATTTTTAGGAAAGTTCCTTTACCCTGCTGGCACTAAAATACTTTTGTTCATTCATTCAGGTGTTTTAAACAAATGTATGCACATTTTAACAATTAAAATGTGTTCTTCCGCTTGGGTAAATTCCAGGATGGCTACTTTTTTGTCTTTGCTTAAGTTAAAACAGAATTTGTGCAATCTGCCCAACACTTGGCAGACCGAGAACAGAGCGTATTTGACATGCTGGGGGAATGCTCCAGCCAGTGGCCAGGAGGCATGGACAGCTCACTCTATGCGAGTGCCAATAATCGCGCGCGCGCGCACACACACACACGTACTGAGTGAGAGGGAGACAAAACGGCTTTGAAAACGCACACACAAAAAACTTCACTAGCTGCTAGTGTTATCCTTCCACACAAACAGACATCAGACAGATACACAGTTACACACTATAGCTGTAACTTAACCAACCTTGGGACTCTCAGGAGTTTGTGTGACTAAGACACTGTGGGAGAGAAACGACAAGCACAATGAGAAAGAGAGAAAAAGAAATATGTCACGAAGAAAAAGCGTAACCGCGGAAATAAAAGAGAAACAACAGCAAGACGCTGCCCTCGCAAACACCTTATTACTCCAACTTAATGTACTGTAAAGTGTTATACTCTTTTCCTTCGACATGGGCACCTGTGTGGCTATGAGTTGTAAGTGTTGCACTCAGGTAGACAGACATAGTGTGGGAATAAGACACATGCCTCTGTCAACACAACATATGACAGCATTATCCCGGGCAATGACGCATTACAGAGGGAACAGCTACCAGAGAGCTCACATTATGGGATGTAAATGATATGGCCTTCTCTGTGATGGATAACACTTTGTTCCTGTATTTCTTGTACAGTTTCTCGCACCAAACACCACTTTGACACACACACACACACAAAAAACTCACCTACCCCTCCACCAACACACACACACGCACATGCACACACGCTGTTTCCCATTAGCAAACCTTCTACCAACACCACCACCACGGACATCTTCAAGTGTCTCCTGTGGTAACCTATCTGAAAGGCTGCAGAAAGGTTCCAGGCTAATTCCAGCCGTTAATTTGCTGTTCTATATAAAGCCTAACTTTACACGTCAGCCTCGAGTGACTCTTATCAACTGAGTGAGCACCCTCAGCTCCTCAGCTCCCCTGCCCGTAATAGGTGGGGGCCAAAAAACTGCCTGCAACCTTGAAGGGAGGCGGATTCTCATCAGGGCATTTAAAGCAGGGAAAGATAGAGATGATAATTTAACGTTAATTAGCATCTTGTCTACAGGGGGTAAGAAAAGGAAGGGAAAAAGAAAGGTACTAAGGTGATGGGGAGAATGAGAGAGACGCCCAAGGACCCTGATGATAGTTCTCCTTTCTCTTGTCTTTCGATATATTAGCTCTGGTTCTCTGTTGGCCCCTGACTTGTTTCTTGCCTCGAGTGCTTTCACAAATTAATGACACTGTAACCAGAACATTAGTCGGGTAATGAAAGATGTGGCACAATCGGGCAGTGTGTGGGTACAATAGGCTAATAAAAAGGGATAATACATGAAATAAAAAGGGATGTTAAAATTAATAATGACATAATCCCAAACAGTTAAAAGCCAAAGACAAGGTCCCGGTCAGCATATTCTTTTAAAGTTATTTTTCTCCCATAATGAGTAAAACAACTAGACAAGCCATACAACAGAGGAGTCAGCAGCACTTGTGTAGATTAGATAAGACTTGCATATTTTCCAATAAAACTTAATTAGGGACAGACTTCCATACTCTAGCTGGATGTCAGCTGGCCTTGTTCACATTTCACAGATTTGCACCATTACTGGTACCTGTTATTTTTGCAGAGTGTGAGAGCGAAAACGAGAGAGAAGACGAGAGAAAATTGTCTGCCACTGCTGCATTTGTAAAGGTTAACTATGACCATCAAAAACCATAAATGATAGATAAATATAAACAACTGGTTAACCAGTGCTGCAGAATAAAGTCATTAGGGTGTAATGCAAGACCTGTGAGTGTGTGTGTAGAATATTACAGTGGTTGGCTTGCTGTGACTTGCGAGGCAATAATTGAGACCAGAAGTACCCATGGAATGAACCGTAACAACACTGCGCATACACAGCCTCATTATCCTGAACCACACTCATCTCTGGCCACGCTTGTTTCTTTCCTCTCCTTCTGTGCACCTCACTCTCTCACGTCCTTTGGCTCTCATTCCCTTTTTACACCAAAGATTATTTTATTGGCCTGGTGTGGTTACACGTTTTGACTTATGCAGGTCTCAATTAGAAGCCTGGTTCCTTGATGTATCAATCTCTCTCTCTGTGCATGAGGGTGGCTTAGATGGTTGGTCTCTCAAAGCTAGATCAAATGAATGATCCATAATTGATATATTATCCAATAGCCAAATTTGTATACAAGTAATATTCATACTGGTTGAAAAGAGCAATTTGATCTTTGCTGAGTTTTGTGGGAAAGGAATTAAAGGCCTGTCTCAAATATAGGCAGGGTGATTTAAATGATTTAAGCAAATAAAAGCCTAAAGTACTAAATTAAGTTTTACGGTAACTTGTCTACATGTAGCGCTTTTAGTGTTGTTCTTTACCTCTTTCATCAGCGAGCTAATCACTTGTTCACCGAGTGTCCTACTATACATAATATTCTTGTCAGACTTGTGTGTTGCTGGCCAAAGCACAGTCCTTTTTCTCGACCTGTGACTGAAGTGTGTTGACAGCCTGCTCTAACAGGAGCTGTTTAAATTTCTCCCTCTGTTCTTTCTCTCTCAGCTTCCTCCATTTACTCCTCCTCACTCTGTAAACGTGTTTATCCTTTCCATCGACTGAATATAACTGTCTTATCATCTACTTTAACTCCCTTTTTAGTGGTCTGTAACATTTGAACAGCCAATAAATATGCTAACAAAAATCCATAATGTGATAAAATCCTGAAATAATAACATTATAATGATAGCATTTTTACCGGTAACATTATAACGTTTGACATGACTGGACAAAAATTACTTTGTGAGATTGCCGCAGATTAATTGGATGTTGTTTTGCTGACAGCAAGTGAAAGCTTTCTTAAGCAGAGAGAAAAGGAGCTGGATATGCA
The DNA here is from genome assembly GCF_014851395.1 of Micropterus salmoides. NCBI lineage: Eukaryota > Metazoa > Chordata > Actinopteri > Centrarchiformes > Centrarchidae > Micropterus > Micropterus salmoides. The sequence goes on along the minus strand of NW_024040040.1, from coordinate 38,208,209 downwards.
GCACTATCAGCACTCTCATTTTAGGGTGGTCAGGTTATCGTCTCAAAATATTAAGATTTGCTGTAACTGAATTTTGCTACCAGCTACCTTGAGAACAAACACATCATGATGACAGTTTTTACAGTTATATATACAGTATATATGCCCAAAACGTGTGTAAACAGGCCCTTGTTCACCAACTGTACAATAGTAAATAGGAATAACTTTGTAAGGCTAATAGTCATGAAGGCTACATGTTTGCTTAGCCACTGATTTAGCCAAATCTTCTTTATATAAGCAGAAAATGTGTGTGTCTATATTGTCTTTAAACTGTGCACACATGAGACACTTTAGTTTTACCGAAGGAAAATTCACCGGATTAATGAGATAATTTATTTGATGGAAACATTTCTCTCTTCATTAGCCTGGATGCTGTAAATGATCCTATCAACCGCTTCAGGCAAGACACAACATGTGCTATCACAAGTTAACAAAAGCTCTGTGAGTCAAAGTCAGTGCACACACATATGTGAATACATTTGGTGGTGCGTGTGTGTGTGTGTGAGTGAGACTGTGAGAGAAAGTGGAAAGAGCTACATATGTTTGTGTTTTAGGTTCTTGTTGGCTCTACTGAGAGCAAGACAATTGTAGTTTAACTACTAACAACAGAAACTTCTGTATTATAGTATATGGCCCTTATTTCAGCAGAACTTCAGTTTATCATCAGAATTGTTCCAGTTTCTTCCAATATCCGTAGAAATGAGGTCTATACAGGACGATTCCACACCTCAAGATTTACGTCCAATGCCAATGTTGAGTGCCAACGTTCTTGCTTCGTTCAAGGCAGCTGTCTCTCTGATGATGTACAGCACTAACAAGCTTTAGCATACACTTCATCCAAACTGTGGCTATATAGTATGTGCGTCGGAGAGTGATAGATGTGTGTTTTTATCAGTGTCTGCATCTGCACAAGGGCTTGTTTGTGCAAGTCTTGTGCCATTGGTTGTTTGCAGGTTGTTTACGCTGAAAGGACTGATGCTAAATCATTAGTGAAGGGTGCTAATTCTCCTCTAAAAGCTGCGATTCCAACACTAATGGAAACAGTGCTCAACAGAGTGAGTGAGAATACAGGGGCAGAGAGTTGCGGTGCAGAAAAAAAGGAACTTTAAAAAAGACGGAAAATAGTCGGATTGGAAGCGAAGAATGGGAGAGAGGCAAAAATGGAGCCTTGGATTGAGAAATGGGATGAGAGTGAGAACAAAAGGAGAGTATGGAAGGAAAATGTGGAGTAAGAGGAGATGGATAGATTCTGATAATGCGGATGCAGAAGATGAAGGGGAGCTTTGGAGAGAGGAACTTACTTAATATTGCATGAGTGTGTGCGTTTCTTTGAATGGTGTCTTTGTGTGTTACTGCATGCGTCAGCACTAAGCTCTCCAATTACTTTATCTACTCATTTTGTGAATGAGCGAACGCTGGACAGACATAAGCTCTGTGTGTGTGTGTGTGTGTGTGTGTTTGCAGGCGCAGGATGTGTTTAAGTGAAAGACAGGTGATAAATGGACAGAATACATGAAAGAGATGAGGAAGGGGGTCAAACAATTAGGACAATTACTGCCCAAGTTCCAAATTAGGGGTGTCACTGGTGGCAGAATATAATTCCCATTTAACGGTTCATTTAGCTCTAAAATGCCAGCCCTAGTGAAATAGATGAGATCTGGATGGGGAAAACATGGAAGTGGAGGAGCAGCCAGTGTGTGCCTATGTGTGGATAGCCATGCAAATGTGTGTGTGCCTGTTGTTCCCAGTGAAAATGCTGTTGACGGTGTAATTTGATGAAAGCTGACAGCTAATTTATGAAGCATATTTTTGGGTAAATGATTTTTCCCAGTCCTACTTTCTCAGTCATTCTAGACTGGTAATTGGATTTCCCTAACTTGCAAGGTAGTGAATTAGGAGTAAACTAGTTAATGAAGGACTGACTGAATGTCTGTATGTGTGTGTGGCTGTGGGAGGTGTGTAAAAAAAAAAAAGAAAAAAGGATATTAAGAAAGTGTGTGTATTTGGGCGTATGCACACACTTTGTAGGTGTCGGTGCCATATCTTAGCACAGTGGAGGTTTTGATCTGCTGCACTAATACCCAACTATTAAGCCTAACCACATATTGCTTAATTTCTACTCAATCAAGGACCATGTCGACACACGTACACACACGTACACACACATTTAGGCATACATCTAACAAACCTGCAATCCTCTCTCCCTCATGCTCTTCATGCTTCCTCCCGCTCACTCTAATTGCCAGGAGAGTCTTGTCTTTATGAATCTATCCCTAAAGTGGGTCTGTGTGTGTATGCGTGTGTGTAACTTTGTGTGCATGTGTGTTGGCCAGAGGAAACAGAAGAAAATGACAGAAAACGGTCCTGACAATGATAGCAAGCTTGTTATTCTCATAGTGAAAAACACGAGGCACCCCTAATAATACTATGCACACAAACACGCGTGCGCACGCACACACATACATACACAACACACAGGTGTCTTCCTCCAAATAGGACATTAGACTAAATACCAAGCTTTGACAGAGACGGAACAAAACAAGATTAAAACACAGCTGTGAGGCATCCACTCTACTTTTTGCTACTGAATAAAAATGATTCCAAACGCTGTTGAAACTCCACTAAACCCAACCATAACACAAATCAAACATATCTAATCCAGGGCAAACCATGTACATCTCAAAAATTTTGCAAGTCAGCCTAACTAATCCAAACCAAACTGACACAAAACCCTACCAGGCCTTGCTCAAGTACATTACAGCCAAAAAACACAGAGCCCAAACACATCTAATGCAAATGAATTTAATCCAAAATAATCTACTCAGAATGAGCCCAGCCAGTCCACAACTCATTTCCAATGGTCTGTTTCAGCACTCTCATCTGTAGAATTAGTGCTAGGCAAAGACAGGGCGAATGCACCAGTTGAAACATAAAGCTGGGTAAAAATGAAAGGAAAAGAACAATACACAGCGTCTTAGAAAGATGTTGGGCCACAACAAGAACAGCTTTAAAGCTCCTTGGCATCGATTCTGCAAGTCTCTGGAACACCATTTTCCCAAAATATATCCCCATGTTTGGTGTTTTTCAAATATCCATGACCACTCATTCTGTGAAATAGAATACTTATCCATGTAAAAAAAATCATTAAATCTACACTTTCCTAGTTAATGTATTTCTCTAGCAAACAAGCTGCAACTCAGGTTGGCGTAGGAAGGACGGTACCTTTTGCAAGAGAGTAATCTCCTCTAACATAAAATTTGTAGATTAAAACAATACATATTTGTGAAACAAATTTCCATGATTTTTCCAAATCTTTTTGAGTTCTTTTTCAGGTTGTTTTTATGACAGTAAGTCATAAAAGCCTGTCTAATTTGTCTCCCTTCTGTAGTATCCTCAGGCAGGAGGAGATGGGGAGAGTGTGTTGTTGCTAATACGAATTTCCCATCAAATTCTGCCTATGTGACAAAGAAAAACATCCTGCCTGTCTCAGTGCAGTGTACTTCAGTCAGTGGTGAATAAAGATGTCATCCTCAGCCTTTACCTGGAGTGTTGAGCAGTCTGGACATGCGACAGCTGTAGGCGATTTGCTGCTCACAGTATTCTGCACTGGTGGTGATGGCTGTCACCTGGAAACACAAGAACGGATATGTATTTTCATTTTATCTTATTCAGTCAGACAGGTCAATTTCATGTAAAAACTAATTACTGAGCTGCAAAGTGCACTGTAATGTTGTTTTAATTTAGCTACCTGCGATTTAGAGAAGCTGAAAATGAAACAAGTGATCCACACAAATGAGGAGGGAATATAATTACAGGATGGCTATGCTACTCACACCCTGTCATCTCATGGAACATAGCAGTCTTGTATTGCTGTCACTGCTCATAGGAGTTTTGAAAACTGTCAAGTTCACACACAGTTTGCGTTTTACTGAGAGTGACAACTGTAATCTATGACCACTCACCAGAAAGATTAAGCTATTGACTCCTGAGAGAGCAGATTCAGGTAGTCTGAGTTGTATGTAGCAAAACCACAGCAGACAAGTGGTGGAGGGATGAGGTGAAATACTCATGTTAGATTATCATGTTAGAGGGCTGTAGCTGAAACTGGGCAATCGAGGTTCACTTGAGGAACTTCTCATTTCTCAGTTTCTACATCCTCGATTCCTTTCCTTGCATCCACATGTCTTAGTCCCTACCACCCGAGATGTGAGCGGAGGAGGCGAGGAAGAGCCACAAGGAGAGAGGAGTTTAGGGTGCGAAAAATGAAATGACATGAAATGAAACGTCCTTGCTTCAGAGCTGTCAATTAAATATGACGTGTGGCATAGCTGCATCATCTGTCCATTGTTTTATTATAGCCCTACCCCTATATTTTATAATCGCTGCCTGAAGAGCATAACAGTGTTCATGACAACTTATATATTTACTTTTTTATTTAATTCACAATGTGGCATAATGTGACAAGAATGTACGGATGTCATATTTTCTTCTTATTTAACACACACACACACACACACACACAGTAAATTAGCGATGAATGCAAGATGATGTTCTTGTTGATATTGCCTAATAAGAAGACATTAGCAGCTGTTTGCACTAGTCATGTCACGATTAAAGCAGCTGAATTAGTGTGATGTGGGGATCAGCTCTGACATTATCTGAATGCGCATGTATGCATAAATCACCCACACGCCACCCACCCGAGGTAATTATTTTCTCAGATTTAGAGACCCGCACCCGCGTCGACATTTCACTCCACCTCTACCGGTCCCCGTAGGCGGCATTGCCTTTTCAATCATGTCGAGCGGTGCACGCTTTCCAGGTGATTTCTTTATTGCGTGTTATACTGATGTATGAGTGTTTTCTTTAGATTTAGATACTTCATTGTCCCAGAGGGAGATGACTTTATTTTAATCATTAGAGAGGCTGCTGTCAGTAATTTTAAAGGTTTTCATGTGCGCAGTTATGTCACAGCAAATATCGTGGGACATTTAAACAGCAAAACTAAAAACTGTAGTTATAGACAGAGCAGACTGAGGAAACTCTCCAGAGGAAACAGAATTAAACTTTTAGCTTCTGAAATGCATTTTTAGATGCTCTGATGGAGCGCAGGAATTATATGGACGGCGGCTGCTTTACTCTAAACAATTTCACTGTATGAACATGGACTGTGTGCGACCCTTTAGATATGTAAAAGAACACAGAGCATTAATTAACCGTATTTCACCTATTTCTTATTGGAGACAGTGGAGAAGACTGTACCTTACTCAATGTAAGACCTGCCTTTAAGTGCGGGATATCAGCATTTAAAACAACATTGATGTCAACTGTATTGATTGAGTTTACCTGTCAATATGAAAGCACATTTTATAATTCAAGGACACAATTTGCAACAAATAAAAATATCCCATGATCAATCCTTGTGCTCCTCATGCCTCACAAGAGGATGTAGATACGGAGTCTCTTAGCATGAAACCAAAAGCCTGATGGGTACAATTCAAATACATGAAAACCTCTGTTTACCTCATTATATATAAATATAATGGGGTTTTTTTAATCGTGTTTTTTGCTATTGTATTTTCCTATAACAACATAACTTTTACTTTATGGACAGGCACAAATACACAAATACACTTTTAATATACATTTTGTTTTTGTTGGATTGAATATAATCTAAAATGCAAATGTTACACTAAGTGTATGTGTTACCTGGTCCATAGAGGCACTGTAGTTGACCTGTAAGACTGTGCGCTTCTCTCTACTGGAACCAGTCACTGCAGTTTTGGGTGGCAGGTTGTTCATGACTGTTGTCCACACTTTGTCCTCTACACACACAGACATGTTAAACAGAATGATTATTCAACTTCAATTCATTCATCAGCAAGAATAAAATCAGCACGGTGTAGTAAACTATTTAAGTGCGTTTACACAGATTACACACATTTACACAGAGTAGATTCACCCCCATGCTAATAGACTGTATATCAACACACACACACGCACCCAAAACACACAGAAAACAGCAGTTTAGGCGGTTCATGGCAGTGAAGTTCTTTCTGTGTAATCTAAGTTACAGCTATGAGACTGCAGGGTTTAATAGGCACAAGAGCCAGTCACTCAGGCATCTCCCTGTTCATTCACACTGTCACTCAGGGAATGTGTGTGTGTGTGTGTATTTCAGGTCTCTGAAATGTGTGTATGGGTGAGTGAAAGAGAAACTCTTAACATTTCTGAGGTGTGTGAGAGTGTGCTATTCAGCGTGACTAAGGGGCTAGCCAGCGGAGTGCAGTGACATTTCATTAAAAGCGTCGCCTTTGCTCTGCTGTTCCAGGCCATCTACTTATTCCACTGTGTATGTGTGTGTGTCAGACCAATGGAGCACTCTTAGGCTTGCATAACAAGCCCGTTTCATATGTGTTTGTTGTATGTGTGTGTGTGTGTGTGTGTCTGTAGGTGTGTGGGCGTGTATCTGTGTGTCTGTGTGGGTGCTTCTTCAGAGTTAAATGTCAGTAGCTGTGACCGTGTTGCCATGGAAACCCAAAGTATGGCAGGTTAAAAGTGCTGCTGTTTGAGGTTAAGAATGAGGAGGGCTGGTGAGTTTTCTTCACACACAGGTCACTGGGGCCAGATAGAGTAGGGAATTGTGTGTGCGTACACACACACACACACACACACACACACTGATGCACCACAGAGGAAAACTCACACAGAACAGGCACAGAAGGGTGATTTCAGGCACACACACCTGTCATGTTACAGTTGACTTTGAATGGGCCAAGGGATCCGCTGCCGTCAGGGTCGATCCAGTAGGTGTCAGAAGACCTGCCCAAATGCTTATAAGCCTCACAGGATGGCTCATAGATAGCTGTGGGTGGGGCAGGGGCAAAGAGAAATAAGGGGGGAAATGAGCAGTTGGAGGAGGAGGAAACACGACGAAAAGTCCAGAGCCACTGAGGTTGCAATGCTCATTATACACCTGCAATATGTTGGATGAGGCTAAGTGACAATATTAAGTATAAATAAGTTTATTAAATTGTTTTACAGGTTTATTTTATACACATTGTTTATACTGAGCAAACTCAAAATTAACATGAACAAAAGTGGTTGTTTATAATAAGAGTTTATAAGATTTTGGTCTTGTTAAATGCCTATAAGTGGAACACATCTCTCTTTGAACATCAGTTTGCCATGTTGAGATACTTTTATTGGAAAATATCCATAGTTTGTGACAATGATTTCAAACATCACTGTTGTTGGATGGAAAATGGAGAAGCAACTTTGCTCTTCTAAGATCATTAGTGGGGTAAAAAACCCAAAAGGCTGATAAACATGCAGGTGGGCCGATATTTGCATGGCAGGACTTCTCATTTTCCATCCTGACGGTGACGCTGGATATCTTGGGTACGGCTAGGAATCACAGGGTAAGTCATGACTACTATTACCATATGCTGCCCACAGTAACAACATGACAATAAAGATGATACAGCTCTCCAAAGATAGCCTGCATCAATTTCTCTTCATGCGTTTCCCTGCCTGCATTCTATATCCACATTTTAATATATTCTTGTTATGTAATGGACCAAAGATTAATTAAATTGTAGAATTTCAGAATGGATCTAAAATAGTACATCAATGTCCGAAGTAGCTTTCTTTTTTCAAATCTTCCAGAAGGCAATTTCATGCGGTTGCCAGTCTCCATTCAGCGCCTGTCAAGATGTTATGTCTTGTCCCACACACTCTAGCAATCTATCTGACAACATATTGATGTTATGTTTGTGCTGATCTACACACAAACAGACAGAGAGGGGAGGGGAGGAAGAATTACACTTCTAAGAAAAATGTCAGAGTGCGACTTGGGAGTGAAACTTTCTTGATTGAGGCTTAACACTTAAAAAAACTGTTTTAATCTCCCTTAGTTTGCTTAGTCTCTTTTTTACTGTTTCTATTTTTTTCACAAATCTCTTCTTCCCATCCTTTATTTCATCCTCATTTTCTCTTTCATTACATCCTACTTGATTATTGGTCTTCCTGTCTTTGATATCCCTCTGCTCATCCAGGAGTTTAGTTATGCAGTGGCTTGCCGAGAGGACGTACCCTTCAACAAAATCGACCCTGCTAAACTATCTCACAAGGATCTGCACAGAACTACACAATACTTCTGGTTCAAAGCCATTGGTCAAAGACTGCAACACAATGGAAGTTGAACAACCACAACAATTTCTCCTAGGATTGGTTGGACACAGCAGAAAGATTCAAAGGCCAACAGAGAAAGCCAGAGATATTGCATTAAAGGGAATGTGATTCAGATATAAGTGGAAAAGTTCAATTTACCTTCAGAGTACAATGCCATACAATATCCAGATAAAAGCAGTAAACATCTTGTAACATCCACGCTTCACTGTAACCTTCACCAGAACTGAATTGCAGTCAAAAAATTTACATTTTAAGTAGTATAAAGGATGACATCGGTAATCTATTGATTATAACTGGGAAACCAATCAAAGCCAATTATTTTTAAGATGCTACAATATAGAGTAAAATATGATGGTGTATTAGGGCCACTGTAGATCCCCCATCCCGCCCCCCAAAATTTCCGGGGTAGGACGTAGTATTTTAAGAAAAAACTAAAAATTTATGAGATTAATGTAGTCACTTTCTAAGAAAAAAAATAACTAATATTCTCTGAGATTAAAGTGGTAAATATACAAGAAAAAACTCACAAACTTTCAAGAAATAAACTTTAAATTTTTTTTAATAAAAATGTGTAATAATCATTCAAAATCAGCAGGGGGACATGGAGAAATACCATGTTGTTTCTTGCAGATTGCTGGCACAGTTGGAATTTAGAATATGGAAGTTGTATTTTCAACCATAAAAAGTGTGTAAGCTAAGAAATCTAACTAAGTGACGTGTTCTGTCTTTCCATCTCCAATCTATCAAGTTTCTGCACTGTGGACAGTCCAGAAAGTTAGCCTTTTTAGTTTACCACCCACATTACTCCCCTCCCCACAATTTTTTTTTTGTATCTACAATGGCCCTAATATCGTCATAGTGAGCTAATAGATTCAGCATGTACATTTTTTTGTCTCCAAGCATAAGAAAGTAACTCAGACTTGATTAAGCTTTTTACTGTCTGTGCTGTATTTCCTTTCTGATGTTAAAATAAAAACTCTTCTGTCCCTCTGCAATGCTACATCCTGAACAGTGTTGAATTCTCTCACTTTATTTTTATTAAATCTGTTGCTTTATGTTTTAACAATATTTCCACAACCTCTCTCTTTCATCCTCTCTTAAAAGAGAACAATATTTGTGGCATATGGGAGGAGGGGTGGCATTCTCAAATATTTAAGCCTTTAAAAAAATAAAAACTCGTCTGCCTTTTCTCTCTTTCTGACTCTGTTCTCTTTGTGTGCTGGTGTTTTTGTTTGGGTTGCCTCTTCTCAGACCAGAACAAAACACACAGTGCAGAATATCAGAAAAGCCTAGCCTCTGAACACTTCAAAAGTTCATCTGTCCCTCTGCTGAGGATTGTGGCTTTGGAAGGAGAACTAGCTTAATCACTCAAAGGCGAACCGAGGAAGGTCAAATCAACACAAGGAACAGAATAAAGTGGTGTTCAAGATGGGGGGGGGGGGGGGGGGGGGGGTAAGAACACACAACTGCATACACACAGTCACACACTTACAAGTGTGGCAGGTGGCTCCAGTGTATCCTGTTCCATCACAGGTACAGCTAAAACTCTCCCATGTCTGTTTACACCGCCCGCCGTGTTCACAGTGATTAGGCATGCACCTGGACAGAGAGGGGGGGGGAGATTATTTTTAAACATCTAGAAAACATGCAATACCTTATAAAGAATGGAAAATATAAATATCTGGAGTATGTAAAGACGAACATAAGCACACACTACTTAATTCTATACCATCACCATACTTCAGATAATTTCTGATATTGATATGAATGTAAATTATTAAAAGTATTAACATCTGCCTGCTAAATATCTGTCACATTTGTGAAACATTTACATATTCTTAATGAAATACCCAAGAAATACCTTTAAACATCAGTGTGTCTAGTGTGTCATTTACTGTAGGTTTAAAATGTTAACTGTCATGTTGACCACGAAACATCAATCTGGTATAAGGGATATATATAAGGACTCTCCAGAAACTGGACCCAGGTGATTCAGTCCGTTATGCGTCAACAGAACTTACACGCTGAGTTTTGCCTCTAAAGTCCCTTTTGCTATTAAGGGCTTTGTTCATGAGCAATACATATCAGGATTGATGCAGAGAGGCATCAATATCCCACTGAGACTGCACACAATAATTTCTGTCATAATTATTATACCCAAAAGTGAGAGTAAATATTTCAGTTGATTAAATATTGCAATCAGAAAGCAATGTCACCACCTTTAGCTATTGTTACATGGATGACTAGCCAGCCCATTGCATTTTTTTCTCACTGTTTTGGCCCTTTGTTCACATTCAGACAACCTATTTTTTTCACATCCAATTATGGTGCTTTTTAGACAACATGTTCAGAGTGGACCAATCTAAAACATTGCTGTTGAGTAAAACATGTGGACAAGAAAAAAATAGACATATCTCAAAATTGTGACACATATCAGCAAAAAGATGAGATGTGATTGCTTATTTTGAGTGCCAGCAACTAGCCACAAAATACAGGTGTTTTCGTTGATCACCATTTGACTGAACATGCAGGTGCAACACGGCAGGAATTACTGGTGACCTTGGTTAATAGGTAGCAGTTATGAGCTGTAATAAATCATTATTTTATACATTGTGTGACAACAGACACAAAAATATATCAATTAGAACAACTAAATTGACACAATTCTGCATGAGGGGACAGAACTGAAGTGCTGATTGTCTATGCAGATAATGGTTGTAACACACTATTATGTGTTTCTTAACCAAAAGAGGAGGAAGAATTTGACTGTTACAATTCAGTTCCCACATTTCAAAAGTGGATTTAGGAGTAGAGCCCGACCGATTTATCGTTTTGCAGGTATTATTGGCTGATATAAGTTACTTGCAGATATATCTGCAACGGCGTTCTTAACAACCGATATGACATTTAAAAAAGAAACAGAGAGTCAGATCCTTCCCTCATGTCATGAGTGTTGCATAATTTGCCCACCAGAGGGCGCGCTGCAGCTCCTCTGTTAACAACACTGCAGCATCACAGAACAAAACATCAGCTGACCGAACTCTACTGGAGCTCAGCGCTGGAGTTCTGACGATCTATGCTGCCTTGTCGAAAAATGCTACCGTAGCGCAAATCGATAGCAGAGTCTATCGAGTCGCTCTGCCCTATGAAAAATGCTACCTTATGTTTTCCCTTTTTCAATCCCATGAAGATATAACTCTCACAGTATTTTATGACATTTTCTGTTTTTTGATTAAAATATAACATCATTTCAGGGGTAGCGTATTCTGATAAACTAATATCTCCTATCAAATAATGCTCCCCCTACAGAATCAGATCACAACCGCTAAGTAGCACATCTCGATAGGTAGCATAAATCGACAGAACACCGGCTCTGCCAGAGCTACGGAGAGTAGCTCCTGGTAGCTCTCACAGTCATTGTCCCCGGTGAGTTTTTGTCACGTCAATTACGTGACTTAAATAATAATAAAAATAGCCCTTATCACTCTTCAGAAACCAGACTTGATAACCCTCTCGTTTTCCACTGCACTCTCCAGGGTAACAGCAGCGTGTTAAATGTTAGGCTATGCTGCTGACAGATTTATTTCTGAAACAGTTAACGCTGCCTGTTGCTAAATTAGCCACAAAGCTAATGCCGTGTTTATCAGTGGAGGAGGCTAACAATAATGAGCGATTAAACTGTAGTGTCTATAGTTACAGTCGTATATTTTGTTGTACTTTTGTTCAAAGTACTATGTCTAACAATAAAAGTTTATTTTTAAACTGCATTATGTCATGGTGTCTTGGTGAGGTCTCAACATAACAAACAGGGATATATATAACTATATTAAAAATTCTCAAAAATCAAAATCGGTATCAGACTTAAATATCCCATATCGGCCGGACTCTAATTAGGAGTGTAGTGTAAGTATGCAGTATTATCCGCCTCAGTGTGAACACAGCATTAAGCACATAGCAGTTAAGATATCACAATTTTTCTTGTTGAAATTTGAATACCAACTCAAATCCTGAATACATCAAAGTTGTGTGGTTGCGCAGGCCTGGTGGGGATGGATCCCAAAGCAATGTAGTCTTAGAGACACACACATATACTCACGCACAAGTTATGCGATTAAAATATCTGAGTATGCTTATTTGAATGAATCAAAGTGATGTTAAGAGGAAAGCCAGCTGGAGGAAAAACAAACACTGACTCACAGGAGCTACAGGGGTCCTTTTAAAAAGCAGAGTTCTTCTTTAGTCACTTAGGGAGTCGGGCAGTTAAGCAGCACAGAGACGTTCCATCTCTTGAGGGATACCAGGCGATCACTGTTGTCAAACCTCCAGTAACTATGAAGCTGACATACAACTGTGGGCTTGTTCATAAGATATATGATGACATTTTCGTACGTCTCTGTATATCATCACTCACAAGCACTTACATTTTTTGTGCTTTGCAAGCTTTCAACACTGAAGTGACAAATTAACCTATGAATGTACAAGTATGTCAAGTAGGTGCTGTGGCAACAGAGGTTTTGAGCGTTATAGAAGAAATTAAATGCAGGTGTGTTTTATGAATGTACCGTACTGTACGTGTACTCTTAAATATGTGTGCATGCAAATAAGCAGTGCGTACAGTGAGGAAGAGACATAGCTGCTGTAGAAAATATAGAAAAATGACATTTGCAAATTAACCTTCCGCCTCTCTAAGAATATCTTGGCTCCGAATGACTGAGAATCTTCATAGACATCTAGCCATCACTTGGTTGAGTACTTCAGGCCAGCTTTGTTTCTTGAGCATTTAGTCTGTTTCCAGTGTGTTCTCTGCCTGAACCCAGATTAACGTTATTTGTCTATCTCCTTTTTCAAGTTGCCGAAGCCGGTGTGTTTTGCCCTGCTTGGAGAATCTCTAGGAGAGCTGATTGCCACTGCCCCTGCTCACATCTCACCTACTACCACTTTGTACTAGTTACTCAGTCCTCTGTGAATAAACTCTTTACTTTGACTGGCCTTGAGTGTTCTGTATCCGCACCCCGGTCTTTAGTCTTACTAAAACCTAACAATCAGCTTGCTCTTGAGTTGAAATAAGCAAAATTTTCTGTCCCACGCACTTGCCTTAAGGCCTGTGGTGACTGACCTTTTGAGGCTGTCGCACCTAGACTATGGAATACTCTGCCGGCCCCCTTACAGTCTGCTGATTCTGTGGATTCTTTTGATAGGCAGCTAAAGACTTCTCCATTTAGACATCCGTTTGGGAAACCTTTATGCACCACGTCTCCATCTCGTGTTTTTATTGTGTATTTTAATTGGCGTACTGTGTATTTTTTCTCACACTGTATATTTCTTATGCATTTTATTATGTACTCTGTTTTTTTATACATTTTTAATATGTACTCCGTTTTTAGTTTGCATTTTTTCTTCATGTTGTCGTCGGGTGGCCACTTTCTTTCTTCTTCCTTGTGTGCTACTGAATTTGTAAAGCACTGTGTGGCTTATGTCTGTGTAAAGCGCTATACAAATAAAGTTTTCTTACTTACTTAAAAGTGAGCACTAATCCCACCCTTTGGTGTTCAAAACGTATCAAACCGTGACTCTCTCAACATGCTATTGCATGTACTGTAAATGAAGAAAGAAATGAATATGCCTGTGATCAAAGTATGTCATGATGCATTGTAGCTTCATCAGGCTAACAAGTGCAGATAAAATGGCATTGTGCCTTCACAATGGGCTGCGATTGATGAGCACAGAATCACAAAAGACACAATGATCAGCAAGCTGTGAGCACTGGAGTATACCGATTATATATGCTCTACCTGTGTATGAGGAAAAAAAGGAAAATCTATGAAGAGAATGGAGCCCCTCTAGAGTGTGTATGCTTTTATGAATCATTAACATATCCATGTAGCCATGTGTTGTTGTGGCACCCTTAAAGAATGACAGTGACATTGTGGAATATGAGAATGTGCATGCACATAGCCTTGCCCCTATGTTTGTCAGCAAGAGAGTGTGTCTGTTGGGATGAGTGTGTGTTTTGCTTCTTCCACCATCTCTGCCTAAACAGAATCCCACAGTGGAACGGCATTGATCAAAAGGAGGTCAGACAGGGCTATTGAACTGCCTTCAAAGACATTCTGATTAGTTAGATGGTACTGCACCCATTCATCTTCCATGGCAGGAGAGAGGGCCCCCCTCAAGTACTGCAGGGCTGATACACAACATTTGAATAATAAAGATGGGCAATACTGCAAGCAGCAAGGATAGGAAACTGTTGTGGACAATTGAGGACCTTCACAACACTTTGTTCAAGAAATCTGACCACAGTCAGCTTGTTGGCAGCAACTCAATGCACCACAATCTACAATAATAATTTCATTCTACATTACATCACATTAGCATTGCAAAAGAATAACAAATGATAACAAAAGGTTGCTTCCTCATAGTGGTGAACCAACAGAAAATCATCACTCCACTCTGCAGTTACAGTCAGCTCTATGGAGCTTTAGAGTGTCTTTTAACTCCTTGTCTTGGTTTTCCAAGCTACAGCTAGCGTTTTAATTCACTCTCACTGCTCTCATAGCACTGTTTTCAGCTACAGGAGGCAGCTGTTTTTAGTGAGAGATTGCTAAAAACCCACTGCCTAGGGCAGCAGGCAGATACAGTAATTGACTAGCTGGCGAACATCACAAGTTTAGCAACTTATGAGCCAGACATTTCTCTCAGGAGTTGGTGGAAACCATATACGGAGTTGAATGTTGGACATACATTTGTCAGTTGGACAGAAACACAACTCCAAACAAATCTTAATATTGCTCCCTGTCTGATGGTGTCTCAAGTGGGCAACTGTATGCTAAGTTCGGCATATCAACTTAAAATGTGATAATATTTCAGAATTGTGTTCAAGACTTGTTTATCACTGCCCCCAAGAGCCCAAAATATCAGTTATTAAAGGTTCAACCCTGCAACATATGCTAAAGTACTTCTATAATAAAAGGCCAACTCCCAATGGTCCCGAATACTTTCGGTGGTCACTCAGTTTCTATATAGCCATCAATCAGATGACTTCATGCGTATAAAATAGTGCTTTGGCCGAAGGTCTTAATGCTGTTACCCCGGTGTTACAGTTAACAGCTTCAGTCCTGTATCTGGTAAACTTGCTTAGGTAGCACTTACAGTATAACCTTTGATCAAATAACTATTGTATAATATCAAAGTCATGTGACAACAAAGGCAGTCAATTAAACCCCATTGTGAGTTCTTTTGTTGAGAAATACAAAAGAAGCACTCAAACAGACACAAGAACTTTTAATTGTTTCGCTGTTTCATTATGGCCAGAGAACTTTAAGACAATGCTTTGAAAATGCTTTGTACTCTAACTGACACAAACATTTTGACAGATATACAGCTTTTCAAAACGTGATAAATGTTTTGTAAATCTGTATTAGCATTGGATATGGTCTTGGCTGTAGTCTAAAATTAACTATCCCAGCAAGCCAGACCTTTCTTGAAGTGAGGACAAAATTGATCTAAATCAAGCAGTGGCAGTTGGTGTCTATATCTCTGGGCAAGGATATGGATGAAGGTAAGTGTTATCGACAAACCTGACCTGAAAACAAATCGCTCAGTTCAGGGAAAAATACTGTTCCAATCGGCGCAAGGTCAACTCTTAATTGTAGCTTCCCAGTCTCCTTCACCTTGTGCAATTCATGCAATTTCTAATGATCACAAGTCTTCTTCATGGCCATCGTGTAACTGAAAACCACTAACTCTTATTTAACATAGGAATAGGCTTATTCCCTGAAGGTTAAACCAGTCCCCAGAGTTTGAAGGTTTTGCACACAGGCATCTGATTCAGTGTAAAAAAAACCCAAACACTCCAACTGGGTTAAGGCATGGATGATTCAATATATGGCAAATCAGTCCCATTGTGTTTGTCTAGTCTATGACAAAGAAATAAATTGAAATGTCAACAAGTTGTAATAAATGCTTCCACTGAGCCAACACTGGGATGTGCTGTGCAGGATCCCCAGCTCTGTTATACTTGGCAATGAAATACGTGGCTCATTTTGATGTTTGATTAAGATCATTGAGTGTTTTCCAAGGATGAAACCTACTATTTTATTTCAGTTTGAAATTTATAAAATATACTGTTTACACACATCCCCCTATACTCAGAATCCACCCCATCATTTATATCCATTTATCAGTATGACAAGCACACAAAAAAACCCGGCAACACACAAGCACATGCTTGTGCAGTTACACACACACACACAACAAATAAGCCCTGAGTCATACATCTCTGGATAAGAAATCAGGGACTCTGGTTATTGACTGTTCCAATTTAAAACCATTTGATTTATGACACTTATGACCCATTGTTTTAGTGCCTAGTATTTCCATTTATGAATGATTATGTAGATGTGCATAAATGCAGCAGTTTTCACTCTTACCTGTCTATGATTGCACACATGTCTAGGCTGACATTCTCAAAAGCTCCCATAGTGCCTTTTTCCACTGCAAGCAAATCAGCTGGTTGGTCGTCCACCAAGATTGCCTGCATGCAGCCCTGGAAGGAACGCTGGGATGGTGGGAACAGAGTCTGGAGAAAGTACCCTGAAACCAGCAAAAGAAACAAACAAAAGCACACAATAAAACTTTATCATACATTCCTTTATTATTCCAAATCGCAGAGAGCATTTTGAGAAAGAACAAAGGAATGCACAGCAAGAAGTAAAAGTGTGTGGGAAGACAACAATAAACAAGGAAAGATGACCTTTTGTAGAAGTAGACATCAGACATAACAACAACATTATCCTTGACGAGGAACAACGGAACCGGCCAGTGCCTAGTTATTGTCACTTTTTAAAGCCATGAGCCTTCATCAGTCCTTTTGTTTTAGAGCTTATCTGCAAGGCCCATTAGCCTTAATACCAGTGCTAAGGCCGCAATAGACTAGAGGACATGTAGGTTTTACTATATACAGTATATGAGATACAAGAGTCAATGGCCCGTCCAGAGGGCGCACTGGGCCTTGACTGAAACGGGGACAAGGCTAGGACAAAACTGTGTGTACATGGTGTGTATGAGTGTGCATGCTAAATGTTGTGCACAAATGGGGGTCCATGGATATATGGTAGGCATCTGTTATTCTTTGTGTATGTACAAATCTGTCTTCATGCATCATATACACTATATGTGAGTATTGTACACTGTGTTGTGTGTGTGCACATCTACAGGAGTTATTACAGTGTGCAGAAACTGTCAGATATAGGAGACGAGGGGCTTGAATTCAATCTTTGCCACAAGCACACAGGTCACACATAAAACACTGCCGCTCAATGACATCTCCATCATTGTGATGTTATAAGCTGTCACACTCTCCAGCATACCTATTAGCCTCAAGGCCACAGCATCAAAAAGTCGTATTATAAAGGGCATTTGCACTATGTGCGTGTGCGCGCCAACACAACTGTAGTTGGCTGAGATGCCAGAAAATAAATCAGAAAAAAATAAAGTGTGTGTGAGTATGTGTGTGTTTGTGGTGGATTCATCCTTTTCTTCTGATTTTTATTTCCTCCCCCAAAAAGGTTCTCCTGTCATCCTTGCCATCTGCCTCTCCTCCTGCCACACCTGTCTGCTGTCTTTCCAGAGGAGTTGGAGACAGAGAGAGAGCAGAGAGGGAGTGATGGAAAGAGAGAGAGAAGATGGGAAACAGAGCAGACTACAGCTGGCTGGCAGCGCTTTGTGTCCTGTGGATAGCATATGAATGCAAAGGGAATGCAGCCTTCCTGACAGTTTGGCAGAACGAATGGAGCAATGCATGGAAGGATGGATGGGTGCATGGATGTATGTTGCTAGGCCGGGAAAACTAGCAGGGGGTTGGTTGCTCTGTTATTCTATCTACACCAATGATGAGATGTCGGCCTACTCAATTTAACTCTACCAAAATATCCCACTTGTTTGCTGGATGTCACCTGTTTTTAGTCCATATTCTGCTCGTTTTGACATGCAACTGAACATGCTTGTCCTTATCAAAATGTCTGCCGAAACCGGTATTTTTCACACATGTTCATCACCAAACAGTAAAGTAAGAAATATATTCGTGATAATGTCTGATATTTGTAAAAAATAAGTCTCTGATAAGAAACCACACAAACTACTGTATGCACTCACTTGCTTCTATGTCCATCCATTATTTAAAAGTACTTTTAAGTAACCACCTAACCTCTTGTATCCCCACAGAGAAATTAGCATCTGTGCTGGGCAGCTCCCCTGTGTTGCTTGATTAACACTATAAATGTTCATTTGGGCATTGCACTAAAATAATATGCATATCAAGTGAATATTAGTTGGCTAAATACGAATAGGAGGACATGTATCCTGACAGTAGTCATGCTTTAAATCGAGTCAAATCACCATATTTTCCTTTATTGTTGCTCTAAAGCCATGACCGATGTTAATACATTGTTACTATTTTGTCTTGCAGAGCTCCTCCTATTAACATTTTCCCCATGAAGAAACAATTTTTCTTTAATGCCTTCCAAAAATGTATCATCTTATCATTCAGAATGCTGTTATAGAAGCAGTGACAAATAGAGGAAGACTACAATTAATGAGGTGGAATCCGACAGAGAAAAACACTTGGCAAACAAGGCATAGATGTGGTCATACATCTGTACATCCTCAAGCTATCCCACACCCACACACACAGCTTAAATCTAAGCTAACAATGTCTGACCGCATTTTATTTTTTCCCCCTGAATGCAACAATGCTGTGGGGTTTTAATTTTTAGTATAAACAAAAACTCTATCTCCCTAACCCCTCAGGATCTGGAACAGCAGCAATAATCCCCTGCAGTCTTGCTGGCGCTCTATCACATCCCCCCTGTTGTGCCCAAAGAGCTTCTCTCACAATACAAACAGGAAGACCAGCACCAGCCCTCTACTACCTGAACACATCTGAATGGCATGGCTGGCTCTCAAGCAACAGAACACTTGTTCCCACATCCCAACACATTTAGGAGGATGTATCTGCTTTCAGGAGAGGTAGGCTGGAAATCAGCCAAAATGCTCAGAGGTAAAAAAAAAACCCCAACATATTCAGACGAGACAAAACAATATTTAGATTCTCACTAAATCCAAATTCACACCAGGAAATATTGTGCTTATCTACTGACCACCTGCTGCTATTTCTCCCTGAACTATTTCCCTTAAATGTTAAAAAAAGAAAATGGTAAAACACTGCAATACACACTTAGAGCACCTTGTAGAGAATTGTCAAACAAACTTGCATGTGTGCAAAACATTACCACACACATGTCAAGGACAAGCTGTACCCACCATGGCAGATAAGCACATAAACAAGACTGTATGCACATACACAAAAGGTACACAGTGTACTGTACACTTAAAGACAGTATGGGCTGCTCTCTGATAAATGTGTCTGTCAGAGTCTCATGTCTAATTCATCACAAGATTTAAGATAAAGAGAGAGAGGTGACAGTATTTAGAAGCATGGCTGGACGCGTGCTATATATTACAATTATTACTAATATGTATACAGTGAGTATTAATTCACACTGCATGTCTTTACAGCTAAGTGAACAATTGTACTGGAGTGAGCAAATACACCAACTGGAGTCTAAGCAGCATAGTGACACTTTATTTTAAAAGGTTAGAAAGATTTTGCATCATGGTACACGGTAGCTGTTAACGGAAAGGCAAAGTTTAGGACTGTCAAATACTATAACACTGTCATTTATTCATGCACATAAAATAAATGTGAGGGGAAATATGACATTTGCAAAATGATGACAAACGAAGCAAGTTAAGAAATGCTGTGACACTGTTTGGAACAACTCAGCAGAGTTTTAAAATTGTGAAGGGAGTGGAGATTGCAAAACTAATAAAGGAAACACAGAGGGCTCTTTTTTTTTTTAGCAACCAGCAAGCTGCAGGGCGGAACGTCCCATAATTGACTACTCCTTCATTAGTATATTCATTTGTCCCCTGTTCTCACGGAGAAAAGATCATGGCTTTATGGCCTTGTGCATGTGCGTGTGTGTGTTTGTGTGAGCGTCCGTCTGTCTTCCCTCTTGAGAAATTCAATTTGTGGATGTCTCGTGTCAGTCACTTACTAATTTCTCTAAGCGCAGCGTCAGGAGTGAGAAACTACTCCCCGTAAAATAGGCTTTAGGTTCAGGAGGCTGCTTCTAAAAGCAGACGCTCGAAGGATAGAGGGGGTGGAGATGAGAGGAGAAGAGGGGAGGCAAAGGAAGGGGTCGACCCGATTAAAAAGAATAAGATGGATGAGAGGAAAGAGAAGAGGATGAGGGGACCAAAGAAGAAGAGAAGATAAACCGCGAAATTGGAGAGAACAAAATAAATGAGTTAAGGAGGAAATGGAGAAAAGAAAACAGAGGAGAAGAATACAATTAAGAAAACGGGCATAGTTGAGGATGGGATGACATCTAAAGCACCATCTAAAATACCCTGTAACTTTGTAACCTTGGGTTTAGGCTGTGCCATGTGAATTTTAATGTGACAGAATTTTAGAAAAGACAGGGCAATTATATCTAAAGCAACATTCGTGAATGGTGACTGTTTTCAAGGAATAAGTGATTTGTTTTCGCATCTTTTCACCTAACATCTGTCTTGTTATTTTAAATAAAGCTTGCATAAAGTAATTGCTATAACGTTATTATATTAGCTGACATAAAAATTGTGCATGCAAAACAATGTTTCAAAACAACAAGTTGACAGAAATAAGGAAGTCAAGTAAAGAAAGGAAAATGTATTAGTTGCCTAATTTGCATAGCCTTTAAACTCTTTGGGAATGGCACTTGAGTTGCATAATGTCCCATCATAGTCACCAAAATGCATTAAACATAACCACTTATGCAAAGTAGGTAATTTATTACGGTAATTAAAACCTTAATTAGCAAATATTTTTGTGTCAGCATGCTTGTCTTCATATTAGACAACGATGGTATTAATATTAATGCTATCTAAAAGCATTAAGGAACACTGTTATGTTTAAAACATTTCTTCTCTAATTAAATAGAGGATTTATGCATTAAAGTACTTAATACAATCTACAAGATCAACTTCTTATGAAGGGAACCTGAAGTTCAAGTAGTGTCACATTTTTATAGCAAAAATGATCATCACTGGTTGTCTTTATATGGAGCAAGGCAGTGAAAGATTTTTACCTGCCCCTGGCTAACTGCTTTCCATGTTTCACATTTAATGGAGACACAGTTTTAGACCTGGAAGACACAAAAAGTAATCATGTCCCACTGGTGGTGTTCTGTCCACTGCAGAGTACGTGTACATGCACACTCACTCACTTTCTGTTTGATTAAAGACTGATAATCATCTCACAATATACCTCCACGTCAACCACCTTTGTGTGCTCGTATATGTGTTTGTTTGAATGTCTTAATAGCAAAATTACCTGTTACCCAGCTGCACTGATCCTCTCT
Organism: Micropterus salmoides; assembly: GCF_014851395.1. Taxonomy (NCBI): domain Eukaryota; kingdom Metazoa; phylum Chordata; class Actinopteri; order Centrarchiformes; family Centrarchidae; genus Micropterus; species Micropterus salmoides. The sequence continues at coordinate 38,186,514 of NW_024040040.1, read as the reverse complement.
GACTTTAATCATACAGTATTATACTTTTAGTGTCAGATAAAACACTGGGCTTCAGACTTTGTGTGTTTAAGTGCATCTGCATAATGAATATACAACATATCCCTACATATGTGAAGCTTGAATACAATACTAAGTAGTATTGTTTGGTTTAATGTAGCAATTGGACATGCTTACTAAATATTAAGCCTCAGTGGGAAAAAAAAAACCCTTAAAATGAAGAACGCAGAAACAGACAGATAGTAAACTCTCTTTCTCTTCCTCTTCCCAAGGAAAGTTTCTACTGTGCAATGGCACCCACCCTATTGTAGTACATGATATGGCTACATTGGACCCCGCTTACTAGCAGTAATTTTTCATGCTAAGCAAACAGTATAATATGTTCACTACATGCATTGACAGTTAGATGATGAGAGGACAACCTAAAACAGAAATGGCAGCAGATAAATGCCTATTGTCAAAATGAGTGTATTAAGAGCCATGTCATAACGTGGTAGTGGCGGTATTACTTTGTTTATGAAGTCTGGCTCAGTCTGTGGTCACTGATCAACAACTCTTACCAATGAAAACACAGCAGATTGATGCCTTAAAGCTATGAGATTGTGAGCAGATGGCTACCTGGATGACTGAACCGACACAAATGACTCTTAGCAATTATCTAAAGCTTCGTTCTGCGTATAAAAGGACAAGGACTGTTCATGATACAGAGGGTTTCTGCTTATTGTGGCACATAGTCACATTGAAAGTGCTGATGGAAAACTGTAAGAGAGCTTTAGGACTTAATGCGCCTGGCCTCTGACTCATCAAGTTGAGCGATCAGAGAGAGTAATTGAGGGCAAGCCGAAGGCTAAACTATCTTTCATACAATCACTATATTATTCTGTTACCTCTGTGCTGGGATGGAAATTAGCCCCCGAATGTGAATAGGTGGAGTGTTTTTAATACATTTTTACGAGTTGTGAGTTAAGTGTGTTTCTGTGTGCATGTGTGCTTGGAAGTTTCAGAGCATGTGGTTAAAAAATACCCACACCCCTGTTCATGCACAGGTCATTCACGCTCACACTAACCTACATATGCACATTTTCGGATGGCTCCAGGCCGTCATTGTCATTATCCGTGATAATAGGGAAGCAAGGCACCGAGTGATATAAAATAAAACCAGGTCATGAAACTGGAGGACTGATCAGGATGCTGTATAAATCTAAAGTAAATCCAAACCCGACTGTCAAAAAACTAAAATTATTCTCAGAGCTAAAAACAACCTGCAACAGTACACTCACCCTTTCCCCAAGAAAACGCAAATCTCAAGTCTGAACTAAGAATGAACTGGTAGATATTTACGGTATCCATAAATGCCTTCCTAAAACTACTCCCCTTGCCTGTGACGCGGAGGCCTAAATATCAGTTTGTACTGCCATAGTAATAATCAGCAGTTTTGAATCCCCTGCAACTTGTGTTTACAGTACCGCCAGTCTCCCTGCTCCTCAGCATTCATTATGCCATGTGAAGCTAACGAGTAAAACCCCAGTCACAGTTGCTGCCAATTCAACCCACACACTACTTCTGTCAGTAGGAGTGGGGGAAAAAACTGAAAGAACATAGTTGTACCTCTCTGAATGGTGGCATGTAAGTGTGAGTGAGTATATCTGTGTATGCACGTGCAAGTGAAAGCTACGTGCAAGATTGTTTTCTCAAAATAATCTGTAACACATACTGTACAGTCTATTGTGCGTGCCTACCTGTGTGTATATGAATGTGAATCTGTGAATTGTGTGTGTTTGGAGCACTGTGTTCACTCTGATGACGTGCAGGTCACTTTCATCCTTCCTCTCAGCCTCCCCGCTCCTCTTAGCAAATAGCATTCGCCTCCTTTACCTCTCTCAAGCCTCGCACTTACGTATGAACCTGCTATCTTTGAAATTTCCCACCCAAAAACTTTGCTTCACTCCTTGTCTCTACTTTCTCCTCTTCCCTACCTTTTATCTGTCTTCTCTTCAGTTTAACTCTCCTTTTCTCTCTCCCTGTCTGTCTCCTCTGCCCTCTTCCTGGGGTAAAGACATTACAGAGATCCTCTCCTCTCAGCCACTATTGATTCCCAACTCAGCTTCCCTAAATCAATAAATCACCAATTGGATCAAAACAGAGACTAGAGGAAGAGAGAACAGAAGAGAGGAAAAAGAAAGGATAGACAAAGAGAAATTATAGAGAGAAAGTTGGGGTGAAAGAGACGTGAGCAATAATAAAAAGTGTTAATATTAAATGACTCTGCAACACTTTTTTTAAAAGTACCTATGATTACCCCAGAAAAAAACTTGAAAAAGGGAGTTAAAAGGTGCATACAAAAACGCAATGCTTCTTCAGTGAAATGCAATTAGCATATCAAGGCCTAACAAGCTTAGATTTCATAAATAAGAAGTACAGAGAGCCATCCTGGGCTTAAGGGGGGTTCACTCAACAGCAGCAAGGAGTAAATTAAGATGGACAAGAGAATAAAAGAATCTCGATGTGTGTGTGTGTGTGTGTGTGTGTGTGTGTGTGTGTGAGTGAGAGACAGGTGATCCTTATTGACTGGGCTGGGGAAATTATTTTTGCTTGATGGAGGAGTGTACTCTGACAGAGAGAGAGGGACAGTGGCCTGATGGAGCTATCAGAGTCCACACTATCTCTCACATTTACTGTAATTTCATACAGGTGCCCACACACCCAACACACAATCACATACACACACTTAGATATGGACCATCTTCCAACAGACGGACAGCGGTGTCTGGCATCATTAACCCGGCGTCTTCCTAATTCAGACAGATTGTGGCTGCCGCTTGTGCATGTGTGTGTTGGTATGTGTTCCCCTCTGTATGGTTGTGTGTCTATCTGGTGGTCTAGTTGTGTCTATGCTCTTGCTAAGTGAGCAACTTCCTGAACTCCGATAGGCCACTGGGATATAGATTTCTAGCGAGATAAATGATTTGCAGACATATTTAGCCTGCAGACACACACACACACAAGCCTGCAAATACCCCCCCACCACACACACACGGATAAGACAGTTCATATAAGAAGTTTCACTGAGCTCTGTCTGCTTTTCCTACCAAACTTTTCTATAGTAACTTACCAAATTAAATTTCTCAAAAGTGAAAGCAGATTAATTATCATGTCGTTTAAAAGGTTTCTGTGTCCATGGCTCATTTTGATTAATTAAGGAATAAGCAGGTATGCAATCAACCACAAAAAGTAATGTTAGTTATTTGAGACAACGCAACAAAAAATGAAGATTCATGACAATATTTTGTAGAATTTATGAAACAAGTAGTCAAGATTGACTGAAACGCAACCTGCATGAAAACGGTTGTAATCTGGAAGCTATATTCTGACACTGTCCCATTTTTCTATATGTAAGCGTAGTGAACTCTGATGCCTCCCACGAGTTTTTAACGGGCACTGGAGAGGAATGAGACGGGATGGCGATGAACGGAGGTGGAGGTGAAAGTTGTGTTGGTCAGATCTGTGGTTGATGGTGTCGGGGTGACCCTTACCTCCCAAGTGATAGGTTCCTCCTGTCGTGATGGTGAGAGGTGAGGTGGAGCGCACGGCAGATGCCTCCTCGCCATCTATTGTCAACATGGCGAAGTTGTCCTTGGCGACCAAACGTACTGCGTGCCATTGGCCATCATTAAGGCCTGAACCTGGACAGGGGAGGGGGGGGACAAGAATGTCTTCAGAGAACACATACTACGAAGGTGTATTTGCATAAGTTAAATTATTAACATCTTGTTCTGTAAGTGTAAAACCTTCTTGGTTTTTGCTGACTGAATTTCCAATGATTCAATAATAATGCTTCAATAATTTGAATTCCTGCAAAAGAAATGTACCCATAACCAAATCTATTAAAAATGCAGCACCACATTCATTCATTGTGAACTCTAAATTGAGAAAAAATAAATAAATAAAAAGCACTTAAGTGTCCAACCCTTGTGTTTTGACTGTAGCTGTTGACTTTATTTCTAGCTTGCTGTAATGACAAATATTCAAGACTGGTTCCTTTTCCTAGGTCAAAGTTAACTTCGTTATAGGAGAATGTCAAGGACCTGACTAGGATTGAAGGAAAAGATGACTGAGTGACTCATGATAGATGAGAGGCATGTGGGTGTACATGTACTTTGTCATACAGCAGTTTTTTCCCCTCCACAATCATTGCACCCCTGTATTTTATCCCTGCTTTGTGTGTCCATTCAAGCTGCCTGGTGAATGTGGCTTCACACAGAGTTCAGACATGCTCAGCAGAGGATCATCTTCTTGCCTTTACCACAGTTTTCCCCTCTTCCCTCTTCTTTCTATGTGTATTTTCATGTGTGAGAGTTATTCTTCTTTTCTCTTTTGTCCTCTCAGTCCGTCTTCCTCTCTCCACCCTTTCCAAGTCGAGTGCGGCATCTAGTCTCAAGGCCCCCGTGTCTCAACTCCATTAACTCTCAGAGAACCCTGTTTGCATCTGAGTACCAGAGTGCATGCGTGTGTGTGTGAGTCCTCTATCTGTGCAGGCAAACTTTGAGCACTCTGTGCAAGTGTGTACACGTCTGTAATGTGTGGCGTTGTCTGCATATGTCAACGTGTGTTCGTGCATGCAAGTTTTGTGCTCTCCTTTTCTCTCTATTCCCTTGTAGCTGTGCTCCATTAAATATGAGTGATGTTTTGGAAAGGGACATTACTACCAGAGCCGAGAGAGAAGCCAGCTCACTCTCATCACCCTCTCCTCTATACATCACCTCTTACTGACACCAATCTCTATTCATCCTTCCTTCCCCGCATCCTTCTCTTTCCCTGATTCTTTTTCCATCTCTCTGTCTTTATTTCCTGTCCTGTATTTCTGCATTTCACTTTTCCCTTTTTTTCTTTCCAGCTTTATACCCCTCTCCTCTTGTGGCCATCTGCCGCGTTGTCCGTCTTTTTCAATTCGGCTCAGCTCACTGCTTCACCGACGGTAATACATCAATGGTGCGGACGTTGTAGCGAAGTTCAAGGTACGGTCACGTGCAAATCAGTCTCAGCAGATTGCGTATACCCATGGATCTGAATGTACGTTAACACATACAGCACGCTGCATGTGTTAATACATTTGACCCACGTGTGTAAGAGAGTGCGCAAGCTTCTGTTAGTGCATTTGGTTTGTGTGTTACAGTTTCTGCGTTTCTTCACCGTCTACAACACACACTTTCGCATAGTTTATTCCTTCCCAGAATGCACTCGGAGACCCTAGCTTTCATGTCAGTAGGGGGTCTACACTAATTAATCTTCATCAGCAGGGCACCCGTGTGCACGTGTGTGTGTGTGTACGTGTGTGTCATCACGGCACTGACCAAAGAAGCTAAGAGCCAAGATGGCCACCTGCTGAGGGGTGTGACCACTGTGGCCTTGTTCAGGGCAATGCTGGTTAAATATGCACACACACGCACACACACACACACACACACACACACACACACAGATACAGTTTAATGTAGCATTTTTGTTGTACTTGAGAAGTTATGAACTGAAAAGTAAGAACTATTAGAGCATGGCGCCTGCTTTGTCTGAATGACAACAAAAACATCTGTTATGGTAGAAAGCGACCTTGATGTGCACCTTTGCTGGCACATTTCTGACTGTATATCAGTTTGATGTAATCACGACCAAGCTCTCTGCTCCAATCCCGTTCCTCTCTTTAACCTCTTGAACGTAATGGAAAATAGATACTGTGTAACCTTGTGTACCCTCATCTGTTTTACATCACCTGCAATAGCTTTGAATGATGAGCTTATCAGTGATAGCAGTGTTGAATCTTTACAGGACAGACACACAAAAAACGAGTCTTACATTAAATATGTTGCGCTCTCTCTCTCTCTCTCTCTGTGTCACACACGGCAAACACACAGGCTCAAATCGCACACATGCCGGCTGTCTGCCACAGATAAAAAGAATGCAGATAATGAAGGAGAGTAGAAGGAGGAGGAAGAGAATTGTTCAGATTTGACTAGATAAGACTGTTTAATGGCTTGCTTCTGAGTTGTCATTCATATGCAAGGAGCCCTGATAACGAGGTGTAAGGCTGACTGGTCACTTTGCTCTGTTTTTGTTTGGAATTCAATAAAAATGAAGAAATTGCACTGCGGGTTCACTCATCTCACACCATCACTTTGAAAACTCATTACAAAGAAAAAAAGTCACCAAACTATGGCAAGGATGTCTTCCCTACTGATAAATAACCCATTAAAACAACGGAAAGGGTGAGACTGATTTCACATAAATAATGAAATGTTAACCTACAGTAATTATATCATTTTAGAATAACATTTGACCCAGATATTCTTATGACATTTTGAGACTTCTAACTTGGAAAACAACTTTTGAGGTCACATAAAACTTTTTTTTTTTTTCACAATTCCTTCCAAGGCTTTCTGTTTTAAAAACACACTGTCATCTAAGAGTACCATTTATTATTAATGTCAATAGAGGCATTAATTCAATGAGTTACATTTGCCAAGGCTGTTCTGTTAATGCAGATAATATGCACATGTTAACGTCCAGTGTGCAGCTACTGACCATCTGCGTAAACAAGATAAATGATGAGAAAAGCACTGTTCAATTAAAGTGAAATAATTTCATTAACTCAGCTACATGTTAAATGTTTTTTGCGAGTGCTTAATCCCTTTAAGTCATTTTCTGTTCTGTTGGTGTGGGGGTCATTTTGAAAACTGTTATAAAATAAAAGGGAAATCCTTCTTGTATAAACAGCTGAGGGCGTTGCATCATACACCTTCCTAAACATGGTCAGGGACGGCCCTCTTGTGCAACTCTGCCCAAGACAAATAAGAGTTATCTTTGACCACCCACAATACTATTGGTCACTGGGAGACGTAAAGTAGAACAGTAAAAATCTCTGATTCCATTTCATTTCTTAGAAATTTTCCAGAGGGGTGAGGTTTTACAATGAGGGGTACTCTGCTGCTGGTGCTGTTGTTTGGTCTGTCTGCGACATGGGCTCAAGGAGAGGGCGGAGAAGGTGACCAAGGTTTACAGACAAGGAATGTCTGGGATGAGCTTAGAGCTCTGAGAGACATGGTGGTGGAGCAGAAGGTGGAACTGAGGAACACCAAAGCTGAACTGCAAACCCAGAGGGACAAAGTGGCTGCTTTAGAGAAGGAGAACACAGGTAGGAAATCAAAGACGAATGCGTGTACCAATTACTTGGTCAGTGAAATGTCAGAAAATTGTGAAAAATGTCCATGACAACATAGACATGTAAATTTCTTTTTTTTCTTCTTCTAACCAGCAGTCCACAACACAAAGAAATCCAGAGACATGTGCGATTAAATGATTAGCAAAATTGTTGACATTTTTTTTTCTGGTGATGAACAAATCCATTCATTGACTAATTGTTTCAGCTCTAGATTAGGCTAAACCCAAGTAAAGTCAATGTAATCATTACTTGTGATAATGTATGTAATATCTAATGTAATTGCCACACTTTAAATATTAATTCAGTGTACTGAACACTAATTAATATTAATCATTAAGCATTGCCAATTTAAAATTGAGAGATTCGAAACAACAGACTCATGCTCGCAGTCCCGCTAATCTGTTTTAAAATAGCTGTATATCAGCAGCAATACACAACAACAAACTAGAAATGTATTTTTATGAAGATGTTGTGGAATGCTACTTTAGACAGCATTACTTAGAGAACTTCATCCTCAGCCTCTATGGTATTTCAGTGATGAGCTCCAGACTGACAGCCACTGAAAACAAGGTGACAGCAATTACAGCAGAGCTGGAAGCGACTAAGTCTGAACAGCAGCTGCAGAAGAAAAAAGTGGAGGAGGCTGAGAGACTGATTTCTGGTACGTAATTACCAAAATCAAAGATTTGGTAATTCTGGAAAAATCTTGAAAGAGCAAAATGTTGAGTCTTTCTTGCTTCTAGCACAAGCAGCAGAACTGGCAGCCCTGGTTTCGAGAGTGACAACCAGTCAGAAGGAGGCGCAGGAGCAGAAAAAGGAGGTGACAGCTCTCAGGGAAGAGCTGGATATTTCTAAGACTCAACTACAGCTCACCAAGAACAAATTGGATGAGATAGAAAGGACAACTGCAGGTATTTCGATAAGAGACCAGAAATACATACTTACATACATACAAACTTTAACTGGAGACTGCCTACTTTAAAACAGCACCAGTCTGAATAGAGAACTGGCTGTTTTTATTGCTTTCCCTTGAAATTAAAACTTTGCTTCTATCCTGTTTTATTGCAATCTATATTTACAGAAACTCCGAAGCTGGCTTTCTCTGCTGGTTTGACCACTTCAGGAAAGATTGGACCATTCAACACTGAAACTCCACTCATCTACAGTAGAGTCTTCACAAATATTGGCGGGGCTTACAACCCAACTACAGGTAAGAATTACCAAAAGCATCATAATATTGTAATATTGTCTGAGAGATGGACAACCTCTCTGATTCTCTGATACTGTCGCAGGTATCTTCACTGCACCGGTCAAAGGAGTCTACTACATAAGATTCACAGCTTTCAACAACAAAAACGGAGAATGGATGGCAGTAAATTTATACCGTAATAGTGAAAGAATTTTGCATAATTCTGAGTTAGCTAACGGTCATACTTTCATTGCAAATGCATTAATTCTACAGCTGGAACAAGGAAGTGTCGTCTATTTGCGTCTCCAACAAAACTGTGGCCTATATGATGATCCTAGCTCCTTGAACACCTTCAGTGGTTTCCTGCTGTTCCCTCTGTAAGTTTCAGATATAGTTTGTCTATCTTTATTAAGGCCTTGAGTGTTCTTTGCACATTCCAGTGGTCTATTACATTACATTTAATTAATACTTTGTGAATACTGTCGTTGGTTACTTTAATTTAATTAAGTCAATTATATGCACAGAATAAAGATGCTGACTCTTGTATGCTACAACCACTGTCTAAATAAACTAATGTGCATGACCACCAACAAGCTATACTGTTCTTAACTGGCCCCTGTTATGAAAGGATCCCAAAGTTTTGCTGCTCCATTATTTAGCAATGAAATATCAGGCGTGAAAGATGTATGGGAACAAAGTGTAAAGCTGTAGATTAACAATTATTATGTGCAAATTTTAAAAATGAAATAAAGAAAGTTAGCATTTAACTACAATACCACTGAACAAATTGGTGGAGCTGACTTTCCCTGAAAACTTTCTACCAGTCAATACAGTAGAATTAACTGCCCAACTACTCACTGGTGTAAGACAGAATGGAACGAGAAGTGTTTGAAGGATAAATAATAGCTAAAAGCTATGAAATTGGCAGTAACATCATCACAACATCCAAGTTCACTTATTGTCTTCTATTGTGAGTCTGTCATAAATGTCTCTCTTGCTCTATGTAAAACTGCATAAGAATGTCAAAAATAGAGCATTTGCGTCGTTTACCCAGTTATGCTGTTGCTTTTGTCAACTTCAGCCAGAGGCTTCAGGAAAGCTTTCACCAAAATTTGTTTGGTTTTCATTATTAATTGTCAACTATACATTTTATATTTATGCTTCTTGACTTACAGTGTTTGCTTCCATCTTTCTTTATATTTTCTATTTATTATGTTTATTGTTACACAACAACATTCAACGGCAAATTCCCTGTGTGTCGAAACCTACTTGGCAATCAACCTGATTCTGATAAACACAGTGAAGTCCAAAGTGAACCAACACAGTGAAGTCCAAAGTGAACCAACACAGTGAAGTCCAAAGTGAACCAACACAGTGAAGTCCAAAGTGAACCAACACCGATGCCGTTGTGTCCGACTGAAATACACAGGTAGAAGTGTCAAACAAACATAAAGGACCAGCACCACCACCCCTGGCATCTGGGCTGAGCTGAAAGAGTGGAAAACATGGTAATAGAACAGAGGGAGGAGCTGACAGTGCCAGAGAGTCAAAGTGGCTGATGTGTAGAGTGAGAACACAGGCAAATGAAATGTTACATCTAATGATAGAGCTGGCTTAACGCAGTGTTATCTTCATCTATGTCATGGTGGGTGGATGTGCTTTGCATTTAACTCGTTTCATTGATGGACTCATCTGTTCATACAGTGACAGGTTTAAGTAGCCGGGCACATGCAAAGTCAGACCTTTGTGTTAAGCTGTGCTCTAACTCAGTATTCCTGTGGTAAATAGATGACTTCCATCATGTTTGTCATTATCACTGGAAAATTAAGCACTAGACAAAACTATATTTTAGGTATATTTACATTCATTCATTCAGCTTTTATCCAAAGCGACTTACAATTGCTATGTCAGAGGTCATATATGCCAGATTCAAGACTATCTTTCTCCCAACCAACCAAGACCAAGTGATATCCTGCTGGTTTCAAAGAGGTGTGTGCGCCTGTGTGTTTGTGTTTATCTCTATATGTGTAAGTTTGCAGGTATTGTATTTCTATAGATTTCAGCTATATTTGCCATGGAGACCAATGATCGATAACAGACTCACACTGATTCAATTTTGAGAGCGAGGGAGAGCTAGAGAACTGGGTCACTGGGAGATGTAAAGTAGAACAGTGAAAACGTCTGATTCCATTTCATTTCTTAGAGGTTTTTCTGGAGGGGTGAGGTTTTGCAATGAGGGTTACTCTGTTGCTGGTGCTGCTGTTCGATCTGTCTGCGACATGGGCTCAAGGAGTGGGTGGAGGAGCTGACCAAGGCTTACAGATGAGAATTATCTGGGATGAGCTTAGACATCTGAGAGACATGGTGGTGGAGCAGAAGGTGGAACTCAGGAACAGCAAGGCTGAATTGCAAACCCAGAGGGGCAAAGTGGCTGCTTTAGAGAAGGAGAACACAGGTAGTAAATCAAAGACAACTGTGATGTTTATGCTGGGGATGCAATGATTCTTAATGAAAATTATGATAACTTTCATCATCAATTACTTTTTTTTTTTTTTTTTTTTTAAGTAAACAATTAAATTATTAGCAAAATTGTTGCAGATTTCTCTTTGGTGATAAACTAATCTATTAATTGTAATTGTTTCAGCTCTAGATTAGGCTAAACCCAAGTAAAGGTAACCTAATAATTACTTGTGATAGAGTACTTTTAGCGAAGGTTAAATGATATCCACATAAACAGCCTTTAGATGGAATTGCAGCAATTTTAATATTAATTCAGTGAACTTAGCAGAATATCACCACTAAAAGAAAAACATCAGACTCACAGTCTCCCTAATCTGTTTAATAATGGCTGTAATGTAAAGCCTATTGCAGCTTTCTGTTTGAACTGAAAAACTCTACAATACCAGACACCAGAAGATGGGATAAGTCAGTATAAAAGTCTTATAAAGTTAATTATTAAGTTGAATTTGCAGTCATATCAGCACTAACACACAATAACAAACCAGAAATGTATTTTTTGCAGCCCTGGTTTCCAGAGTGACAACCAGTCAGAAGGAGGAGCAGGAGCAGGAGAAACGGGTGACAGCTCTCAGGGAAGAGCTGGATGTTTGTAAGACTTAACTACAGCTCACCAAGAACAAATTGTAAACAGAAAGGACAACTGCAGGTATTTTGATGAGACAAGAAATACATACTTATATACTGTACATACATGCATTAACTGAATGTTTTTATTCTGTTCTTTCCCTTAAGACTAACCATTTGTTTTCGCAATTATTGCTATCTTTAAAAAAATACCACAATTTAACTAATTCTCTCAGTTAAATGATTCCATGCTGTGTTTACAGAAACTCAGAAGCTGGCTTTCTCTGCTGGATTGCCCACTACAGGAAAAATTGGACCATTCGAAACTTAAACTCCACTCAACTACAGTAGTCTTCACAAATATTGGCGGGGCTTACAACCCAACTACAGGTAAGCATTGCCACAAGCATCATAATATTGTCTAAAAGATGGACAACACTGACAGCTCTCATTCTCTCCTGTCGCAGGTATCTTCACTGCACTGGTCAAAGGAGTCTAGAATGGATGGGAGTAAATTTATACCATAATACTGAAAAAAAATGCATAATTCGGAGGGAGCTAACGGTCATACTTCCATTGCAAATGCATTATTTCTACAGCTGGAACAGGGAAGTGTGGTCTGTGTGTGTCTCCAACAAGACTGTAGCCTTTATGATGATTCGAGCACCTTTAACATCTTCAGTGGTTTCCTGCTGTTCCCTCTGTAACTTTCAGGTATAGATTGTTTCTTCACCAAGGCCTTGAGGTTTCCAGTGGTCTATTACATTACATTGAATTCATACTTTGACAATACTGTTGTTGGTTACCTCAATTTGATGAAGTAATGTATATACAAAGACCAAATATATGACAAGTTTTGTGCCTATGTCCATTAGAAACATGAATGGTTGATTAACTTTTTCATCTATGTGTATGTCCGTGAGTGTGAGGATTGGTGATTTATTTTATTTCTTTATTTATCCATTTTTAGCTCAATCTTTTTAATTTTTACTGCCTATTTATCATGTATTCATTGTATTTTGCAAGCTTTACTTACTTATTCACTTAGAACTGTTTATTACTTATGTGTCATGTGTGTGGTATATTGTGCTGTGTTTGTGGAACGGTACAACACTGATGCTCAGCATGACTAAAGTTCATGTTACATTACATTCATTTATCTGACGCTTTTATCCAAAGCGATTTACAATTGCTATACATGTCAGAGGTTGCACGCCTCTGGAGTAACTAGGGGTTAAGTGTCTTGGTCAGGAACACATTGGTGGATGTGCCGATGTGGGATTCGAACCCTGGTCTCCCACATCAAAGGCATGTGTCTTATTGTGGCCCTGGCTTCGTGTCAAGATTAACAATGAGTAGCAGTAGTAACAAGAGAAAGTTAGCATTTAAAAACAATACCACTGATAAAATGGGTGGAACAGATTTTCTTTGAAAACTGTGTACAAGTCAATACAGAAGAATTAACTTAGAGCAGTGGCCAATAATAGGCCCGTGGGCCAAAGCTTGCCCGCAAGCAATAATATCTGGCACGTGGCCATATTTCTTTGTTAGTGGCAAAAAAATAATAATAATAGCGGCTGGTGCTAAAACAGATCTCAGTCACGACAACAAAAGTTACTTACAAAATCAATTCCTCCTAATTGATTGTGTCTACAAAATACAAGCGTGAGAACATTTCTGCAGCAGTACTTTATGTTGTGTTTAATTCAGAGCTTTTACTTTGAAAAGTTCTGAAGGAAATTCAAAAGAGTCTCTGGCTTGCTTGACACACCTCTGAAAAGCCATCAGAAAACTGAGATTGCGGATTCCCCTCAATGAGTAAAGCAGGAATTTCCTCTGCCTGGAGATACTGGGGCGTCTATAGTTTGATGCGGACCAATCGCCAGGATGTACACACTCCTGCACATGCTTAATTGTAATGTGTAATAGGATCTCATCACAATCAATTTGTTGAAAAGGAAGAAAAATACTAGCAGTAAGTGAGGATTTAACACACAATCCTCTAAACAGGAGTGATGTGCACTACCAACTGAGCTAATTGCACACACAGTAAATAATGGAATATTAATACACAATTGACAATGTTCTGGTCCACCATCTAATGACAAAAAAATATTTGGCCCAATGCCATAATTATGTGCCTGAGTAAGTAAGTGGCTCACTTGCCCTATGTAAAACTGATATGCATAAGATTGTCTTTTCTTCAAGCTTTCACCAAATCTTTCTTATTTATTTATTTATTTTTTTTACATATTATCTATCTTTACATAATTTTTATTTAAAAGCACTTCCCTATAATTGTATTATATAAATATAGGTTATTTGGTGTCTCTGAAATTGTCCTTAGGTGTGAGTGGTTGTCTATGTCTATGTGTGGCCCTGCGATGGAATTGGCTCCAGCCCCCCATGACCCTGTACGCAGGATAAGCGGTTGACGATGGATGGATATAGCAACAGTCCCCATTCAGTGGTATAATCCAAAGGAATCAGCCTACAATTTAGAGTTAGTGATAAAAGTGCATATTGAGCTGCAGGGACCAACGACAAGATTGAACCATATGTATTCCATCATTTAAAACACAATTTTATGTTATATTTTCTATGAATATCATTTAACAAGCATTAACAAATGAGTAAAGTAAGTATTTTTATTTATTTATTAAAGCCACGGCCCCCTTGCCCATTTTGGCCAAAGTGGAGTTCTAGATTAAATTAATACATTACATGAACAAATTACTAAAATGAATGTTTTTGACCTTGTGGCTAAAAGTTATTTTTATACTGTACTGTGTACCACAAAATATCACATTTCTGCTTTCTGTAACTGGGTGTTTGCTGACGTGTGAGAAATGTGTGGGTGTTGGTAGATACTTTGAATAACTATGTAAACATCAGACTGAATGTGGACAACATCAGGGGGCTTTTTCTTTTTTTAAACTGAACTATTGTCCCTAAAAATGTGTGTATCCTGCAAACATTCAAAAACGTACATACATACATATAAACTCAGCAAAAAAAGAAACGTCCCTTTTTCAGGACTGTGTATTTCAACAATAATGTTATAAAAATCCAAACAACTTTACAGATCTTCATTGTAAAGGGTTTAAACAATGTTTTCCATGCATGTTCAATTTACCATAATCAATTAACATGCACCTGTGGAATGGTCATTAAGACCTTAACAGCTTACAGAGAGTAGGCACTTAAGGTCACAGTTCTAAAAACGCAGGACACTAAAGAGACTTGTCTACCGACTGTGAAAAACACCCAAAGAAAGATCCCCAGGGTCCCTGCTCATCTGCGTGAACGTGCATTAGGCATGCTGCAGGGAAGCATGAGGACTGCTGATGTGGCCAGGGCAATAAATTGCCATGTCCGCACTGTGAGACGCCTACGACAGCGCTACAGGGAGACAGGAAGGACAGCTGATCATCCTCGCAGTGGAAGACCACGTGTAACAACACCTGCACAGGATCGGTATATCCGAATATCACACCTGCGTGACAGGTACAGGATGGCCACAACAACTGCCCAAGTCACACCAGGAACACACAATCCCTCCATCAGTGCTCAGACTGTCCGCAATAGGCTGAGAGAGGCTGGACTGAGGGCTTGTAGGCCTGTTGTAAGGCAGGTCCTTACCAGACATCACCAGCACCAACGCCGCCTATGGGCACAAACCCACCTTCGCTGGACCAGACAGGAATGGCAAAAAGTGCTCTTCACTGATGAGTCACGGTTTTGTCTCACCAGGGGTGATGGACGGATTCGTGTTTATCGTTGAAGGAATGAGCGTTACACCGAGGCCTGTACTCTGGAGCGGGATCGATTTGGAGGTGGGGGGTCCGTCATGGTCTGGGGCGGTATATCACATCACCATCGGACTGAGCTTGTTGTCATTGCAGGCAATCTCAATGCCTTGCGGTACAGGGAAGACATCCTCCTCCCTCATGTGGTACCCTTTATGCATGCTCATCCGGAGATGATCCTCCAGCAGGACAATGCCACCAGCCATACTGCTCGTTCTGTGCGTGAGTTTCTGCATGACAGCAATGTCAGTGTTCTGCCATGGCCAGCGAAGAGCCTGGATCTCAATCCCATTGAGCACGTCTGGGACCTGTTGGATCGCAGGGTGAGGGCTAGGGCCATTCCCCCCAGAAATGTCCAGGAACTTGCAAGTGCCTTGGTGGAAGAGTGGGGTAACATCTCACAGCAAGAACTGACAAATCTGGTCCAGTCCATGAGGAGGAGATGCACTGCAGTACTTCAAGCAGCTGGTGGCCACACCAGATACTGACTGGCACTTTTGATTTTGAGCCTCCCTTCATTCAGGGACAGATTATTCTCTTTCTGTTAGTCACATGTCTGTGAAACATTTTTCGTTTATGTCTTATGGTGTTGACTCTTTTAGTGTTCATACAAATATTTACACACATTAAGTTTACTGAAAGAAAAAACAGTTGAAAGTCAGAGGACGTTTCTTTTTTTGCTGAGTTTAGTATTGACACATGGTGTTTTTTGCACCTGTTACTATGGTAACACCAGATATGACATCAACACATGACCTACTTCACACAGAGTTTTTTTCATATTTAAATGTCAACTTTACAGTTTATATTTATGCTTCTTGACTTGCAGTATTTGCTTTCATCTTTCTTTATATTTTCTATGTCTTTTTATGTAACAACAAACAAGGGCAAATTTCCTATATGTGAAAACTAGGCAATAAACCATATTCTGATCAACACTGTGAAATCCAAAGTGAACCAACACAGTGAACAGCTACTTTTAATGATGCCGCTGTGTCCGACTGAAATACACAGGTAGAAGTGTCAAACAAACATAAAGGGTTTGACAACAGACGCGTGGGCGGACCAGCACCACCACCCCTGGCATCTGGGCTGAGCTGAAAGAGTGGAAAACATGGTAATAGAA
The DNA here is from genome assembly GCF_014851395.1 of Micropterus salmoides. Lineage (NCBI taxonomy): Eukaryota > Metazoa > Chordata > Actinopteri > Centrarchiformes > Centrarchidae > Micropterus > Micropterus salmoides. The sequence goes on along the minus strand of NW_024040040.1, from coordinate 38,170,099 downwards.
CAGAGGGAGGAGCTGACTGTCACCAAGACTCAACTTCAGTGCCAGAGAGTCAAAGTGGCTGATGTGTAGAGTGAGAACACAGGCAAATGAAATGTTACATCTAATGATAGAGCTGGCTTAATGCAGTGTTTTCTTCATCTATGTCATGGTGGGTGGATGTGCTTTGCATTTAACTCGTTTTATTGATGGACTCTGTTCATACAGTGACAGGTTTAAGTAGCCGGGCACATGCAAAGTCAGACCTTTGTGTTAAGCTGTGCTCTAACTCCGTATTCCTGTGGTAAATAGATGACTTCCATCATGTTTGTCATTATCACTGGAAAATTAAGCACTAGACAAAACTATATTTTATGTAAGCAGTTTGCATCAGCAAGTAAGTATTTAACTGCTGACGGGTTAGAGCACGACGTGGGGAGAGAAAGCATTTGTATTATTATTATTTTCATCATCATCACCACCATTTTTGTCAGTCTGAGTCAGCAAATAGAAGCCATTTCCTGGACCCTTGTCCATTCATTTATTGCTATTTGTTACTCATAGTTCGTCATTTGAGTTTCTAATTTGAGGTCATGGACATTTGAGCACCGTGCTCAAGATGTTTCCATAATACAGGGCATCAAGACCCAGAGAGGATCAGTAGTATTAACCGTAGACCCAGAAAGCCAACAAATTTATCTTTCTCCCAAACAACCAAAACCAAGTGATATCCTGCTGGTTTTAAAGAGGTGTGTGTGCCGGTGTGTTTGTGTTTATCTCTATATGTGTAAGTGTGCAGGTATTGTATTTCTATAGATTTCAGCTATATTTGCCATGGAGGCCAACGATCGATAACAGACAGTAGATTCAAATTCACATTTTGAGAGCGAGGGAGAGCTACAGAAAGCTAAAATTAAAAAACGAGTTTTAAATTCTTGTTTTTTTTACAAAATCTGAGTGAAAACTGAGTGAGATAAATAACTTGCTAACTGCATAAAAGATTGCAGAGATGCTCTTTTTAGGAATAACAAGTAACAGTAACATGAGCTCAGTTAACAATGAGTCCCCCTGACAACATGGAAAACAGGGGTGGGAGTCATTATAGCAGAAAAGACGCCAGGTGAATACTCAACTTTTCAGAGGTTGAAGCTGATAACATAAATGTAAGAAAGTAATATACAACAATTTTCAAATTATCACATTACTCATGGGGAAGAAAGATTCTTCATGACTGTTCCTGTCTCTCGTCTCTCTGGGGAACATGTTGGGGATATCACAGAGTGCAACAAAACCTTGTAAGACTGGCGAGTGTGGATATTATTTCTGTAACATTACAGTTCTGCTCCTCTTTCTGCCTGCTTTGCTTTCTCCTCCAGTCCTCTCTCTTCCTTACTGCTCCTCTCTTGTTTCCCACCTATTTCTAGTACACACTGATCTTGTATGTACAGTATAAACGCATTTTGCCGGCTATGAATTTATGGGGCCCTCTGGCATTCATGAATTTATCCTTCCCTATCTCCTCTACTCCTAAATATTCGGTCCTCTAATGTGGTTTGAAGAGCTTTGCACGTCTTTATGGGTGGCAAAATGCCAGCCACTCAAAGACTGAGAATACAACATATTAAGCCTTGCCGTTACAGACACACACACACAGACACACACACACACACTTGGGGGGAATGCAACAATACAACATTATAATTTGGGGTGATTGTAGTATGTTATTTCCCCTCAAATCTGTGCCGCAGGCCTTTCCATTATTGTAATGCCTTATGCTTCCTATTTGGACTTTGTAAACTTGTGTGTGTATGTGTGACTACATCTCAAAGGAACTGATGTTATTACTTCCTGCTGAGTTCATGGGTGTGAATGCATGCACACAAGGACACACACACTCTCACTGTTTTAACATAGCAAAATATTTCTGCTTTAAAGGTGGTATTATCAAACCGTTGATGGTGTCTCTGGCTTTGTCCTATTTTGCAACAAGCCTTGCCTCTCACTGAGAATGATTTTATGGGATGACATTTCCCTTGACTTATCAAAAGTGCCAATTTACAGAAATAATAAAGAAAATAGTTAATAACTGCAAACTAGATGGAGAGCAAGAGGGCAAAGCAGATGCCAGAAGTATTCTTGCGTAACATATGCAAACAGTTAGAGAGTGAGAAGAGCTAATACATTCAGTATACAAAAGTTAGTGATTTCTGTGGAGATTTATGTTTGTGATAATACTATGCAAGTGAAATGCATAGAAAGGAACCTTGAAACACACAAGGAGGTGCAGAGTGCTAAATCCCATTTTCATATTTCTTGAAGCTATAGTAACATACTTAATTAATCAAGATAGATTATCACTTCTTACATCTTTTGTCTTTGCTGACAACCAAACAGGAGTACAAAAACATATTTACTCATTTTGTTGCATGAGAACCTCTTAGGAAATCAGATTTTGTCTGTCTCCGCAAAAGCACTGGAGACGTTGAGTATTGTTTCCATGGAAACAATGCTGGTGCCCAACAGTTCGATAATTAATCAAGAGGATGATCAGACGATAGCATCTTCAATACACATACTCAAAAAAAAAATACCAACACTCACCAGCTATCTGTATCAGGTACAAAGAGCCCTTTTCACAGGCTTTAGTTAAACTGGATCATTTCATGGTATGTTAATGTGGAAAATAGGAGTTTGATTTACATCTGGACACATCAAAACATGCTTTGGACCTGCTGTAGGGCCATCACCGCAACATTTCCCAGACCCACTCCAACAAAGCTGCTGTATACTGTAATTATATATATATGCGTGATGAGAGCAAAACAGAAGAGAAGAGAGTTGGAGTGTTAATGAGTAAGTAAAAGGAAAGTGATGGGAAAATTAGATCAGAGTCCCAGCAGGAATCACAACTAAGTGTTCTCTATTCACACACACACACACACACACACACACACACACACACACACACACACACACCATTAAGGAGACACCCACAGTCTAATCTAGAGTGTTCTCTCAGAGGCCTCGTCTTCCCTTTAATCCTCTGTCTCTCTGCTTGAGAGGAGGAAGTGGATGGAATGACGGAAGTTTCTCAAAGGAGAGTAGAGCATGTTTGCCTCAGGTCACAAACACTCTCGGGGCAAGATGCAGAAGGGGATGACTTTGTGTGTGTTCTTAGCAGCAGGCAAGCTCTACTGTACATGCATAAAGAAGGCTGATTAATTGTCCCTTTGGTCCAGACCTCAATATCCCCTTCTTAGAATATTTTTTTAATTATTATTTACACACAGAAAAACAAAAAAAAACAAACATAACCCCAAAGTCAAGGCTAAATCAAATCTATACATCCTGATAGACACACACACACACCTCATTTCAAGATATATCTGCTGGCTTAACTATTTAAAAAGCTAACAAAACATTAAGGGATATTAAAAAAACGGGGGGTTAGTCTCTGCAGGTCATACATTTATTATTTTACTGTAGTAAGTACTGTAAGCTGAATGAACACGATTTAGGTAAGGAAATTTTAAAAGACACTTTGCTGACCTGAATAATTTATTTTCTTTCAATCAAATAAAACTGGGCTCCTTTTTGGTATTTGTTGCTCCCCCAATATTTTTAATAATTAATAAAAATTCAATCCGTTTACATGTGGTGTTGGTGGGGGTGGGGCATGAGGATTTTTTGGGTTATGAAAGGGGGTCGTGACAGAAAAGGTTTGAGAAGTACTGGTCTACTATATTTTAAAAATCCTATTACATCTACTAGGCAATTTTTGCTAAAGAGCAGAAAATAGACTCAAGAACAAATACACATCTAGGTACCTGGATTTATTCAACTGGATCCTGTGTTAGCAAAACAATTGTATAGTAACACTGACACTTCTAGAGCAGAAACAGAGCAACATGGACATTGTATTGGAGTCTTATAAGTCTCCATCTGTGAAATGTCCAATGTTCATTTGCACTTTTGATCAACCACCTCCTGAAAAAAACAATTATCTTTGTCTCATCACCTTGTTAGATGTTTGCCTTGAAACTGGGCTCTAAGTAATTCCATATCTTTTCCACTTGTACGATACAGCAAATCAAAAATGAATTAAAAGTTGCAAACTGCTTGTTCTTAGTGGAAATAACAGTACTAGCAACTCCTTTACTTTACAGGGAGTCATTTGATCCTGTGTTGACAGAAAAAAATTGGCTAATGAAGTTTTAAATAGTACACCAGTTACTGAGGGCCAATAGGGTGTTTGTAAAAGATATTTTACGGTTCAACGATTAAAGCATCCATCTTGAGCTAATGTGGTTTATTAGACAAGACGGCATGTTTTATTTGAAAGAAGGTGGGAAATGGTTTAAACACTTGGCTCCCCAGTTTTCACATCACATTCGCGCTGTGGTAAATAACAGGTGGTGGTGTAGTGAGAGTTGCTGTGCAATGGTTCACCTTATGTGGTTTCCCTAAACACTTCCCATTACAGATAACAGCTTAGACAAAAGATCAGGGGGGCCTCAAAAAAAGTGTTCATAGTACACTTTATGCACATTTCTAATGTTATAATAATTAACTCATCCATTAGAATTTATCTGCCAAATGCCAAAGATGTTTGCAGTAAATGTCTTGCATTAAAACTTATTTCTCCCTTTCGTTGTATTCTGTTGCCCCTAAGTGCCCATTTGCACCACTGTGATACCACTTTCTGTGATTTACTATGTGCTATAAATGTCTGCATGTCAGGTTTAGACGGCTGAAAAGTGAAATGGGTTAGAAGTTGTGAATGAAAATGATTTTTCATGATTCTCAATGATTTCACCTTAAAGCAAATGTCTGATTATATGTCTGAATAACCTGTCACTAAACAGCTCAATAAACAAACTATCCCCACTGGAAAAAAAAGAAGAAAAAAAACAAAACAACAAAACTCTCCATAAGAACCTCTCTTTTCTCTCTCTCGCTCTCTCCCGTTTAGTGTGTGCCCATCTGAACGTCTCTCCCCAGTATATTTGCCTTTAAAAGGGACTAAGCAGTTCATTACAAGTCTACTGAGCTTCAACTGTGTCACTGAAGCCAGAAGCCTGTGTGGTTTTCTTTCTTAGAAATACTAATAACAGAATCAAAGGGGGGAGTTTGTGTTTGAGTGTGTGCGAGTCTGTTTGTGTGTCTGTATATTCTAGTAATACTGATGTAATCGCAGGCTCAAGCCCAATTAGCCAAGAGGGTAACTCTGTAATAATCCCTACCCCTGGGCATAATGGCCTATTAAAGCAGCAGTGGACAGAATAAATGAGTGTGTCTAAGGAAATAGAAAGAGAGGGGGAGAGAAACAAGAGGCAGGAAATTTGAGGAAGGGAGGAAGGGAAGGGTAAGAGAGGTGGGAGGATAGGAAGGGAAAAAAATTATCCAAAGAGCCATAGAAGAAAAGCTTGTTTAAAAGAATTTCAATCTTATGATGCACGTACTCTATGCTTGACTTTTTCAGCAATTTTCCAAATGTGGGCATTGTCTTAAACTGTACTTTACATCCACAACACCATATATTTAAATTTACATTTAGGGCATTTAGCAGACGCTTTAGTCCCAAGTGACTTACAGTAAGTACATTTGTCATATGAAATGGTGGATTGGCCATCATTAGCTACATGGAGACAGCTACATTTGTGTATTTTTATCTATAAGGCACTTTTATGCAAAATACACTAAACCACATTAGTAGCTTCCTTAGCTTTGCGGTGAGTAGTCATCATTCACAGTCCAACAGGCTACTACTTTTAAAATTTCTCAGGATGACTTCATTATTGGGAAAGACTGCCTTCTCATATTGTGCACAATCTACTTTGAACTCATTGCAGAGGACCCTCCATTTGGAGGTTTTGACACCTCTTGGGGAGTTTAAATCCCTGATTACGGAGGTTTTTAAAGATGAATGTGAATGTTTAAAATAAGATGGAAATCCATTAGTGTTTATCCATTTGCCTGAAGAGGTCTTAAGCTGATGATACATGGGGCAACTTTTTGAGCAATGTTGCTGGGCAATCTTGCTAGTGGAAAGTCCGACTATGTTTTGAATGCATAGTGGCGGTGCGGGGCGGGTTACGGAGTGGTGGGGGAAGGGAATTACGTTAGTAATACTCATTACCACTGATGGCAACATTGCCCTGCACGATTGCTCTAAAAGTTGCTCTGTCTATCATCAGCTTTAATGTACTGTTTTTATAGTATTCTGTTACTATCACATTTGTGTATATGTAAAATCGTAGATGTCTTATTTATATTCTTCTCATTCTGTCAAACTTGCTGTCCTGCTGCCTTTCTTGGCCAGGGCGCGCAAAAAAAGTCTTAAACTTAATGGGTCTTCTTCCCAGGTTAAATAAAGGTTACATAAAAACAGATTGCTGTCTGTAGAGTAAGGATGTCAATAGAACAAGTTTCAAGTACTCACAATTGCTAGTTTAGCCATTGCTGGTACACAGCAAAGATAGCTAGGCTAAGATGCTACACAGTGCTAAGTACTATTTGTAAGAGCCAGGATGTAAAAATACAAGTGTGTAAGAGTGTTTTTTTAATGCATAGTCCAGGTGAACTCTGATAAATACAAGAAGTCAGTTTAGCGGATACACTGCTCTTCACCCAACACTAAAGCAAACATTGTTAGTGAGCATGAAATGTCAGTAAAAAGCAGAATGTCTTCACATTCCCATAATAGATTTGTGGCAATGACATACTTAGAATACAGCAGATAATACAAGTCATGCATGGCCAATTTTCTTTTCATTATATAAATAGTTGAACTGTTTTGTTTCAATGCAACTTATTACTTGGTACAACAAAATGCCATACTTAAAGAAACAGCTTTGCATTTAAATTCTATAGTGTGTGCGTGTGTGTAGGTGCGTCTGTGGGCAAACTCACCTGCCGATAAGTCTACCCGGTTGTTGCTGGTCGCCCCCGTCACGTTGATATGAACTACAACCTTGCTGTCCTCGAGGGAGATCTCCAGCGTGCCATCATCAAGATTACTGAAGAGGAGGAGCCCATCGGGGTTCCACGTACGAAATTGGAAGCTCACAGACGCCGTGTTGTGATTGGCTCGACCTGGCAGCTGCAGAAAGCTGGTGGCATTAAAAAAGGCCGGGAAGGTGTGGGTCTCCACGCAGGAGAAGGACAGGTTACGCTGCCAAGATGATTTAGAGAGAGAAACGCCAACAAGTTAATAAACGTTAAAAATAGTGCTGGGCAACAATTAAAATTTGTAATTGCGATTAATCGCATGATTTTCTGCAATTAATTGTATAGTTATGCACAAAATTTAATAATGAATTCTAAAGTAGTATATTCTGCACTTTAAATTTAAATATACTACTATATTCACAAAAGTGCAATAACATGGTTTGCAAACACTTTAAACAAACAAGGTGCTTTTTACCAGCAGTATTCCCTTTACACAGTATAAATAAAATATTTATTGCAAATCTCAACTTAAACATTAATGTAATAAAATCAAATATAAAAATAAAACAGTTTGCCACTGCCAAGGCATTACCTTTTATCTAGCTTGTTAAAACAAGTTACCATCAGAGTCCAGAGCCACGACCATAACATCATAACAGGCACCTTCTGAGAAACAGGTTAAAATATATAAATCTGTTTTCCTGTTGTTTTTTTTCTGAACAGGTATCAGCAGAAACATTCTTCTTTTATCAGAGAGCAGCATAAACAGTCTATGTTCAGTAGCAAGTGTTTCTCTTAGAGTGAGGTGAAGTGCTCTCCTCACGCACACGCCCGCCCGCTGCCGGAGTTGAATTGTACTTTTTGTACGCGACATGCAGCACAAACCACTGGAAGAGAGACTGATTCTCGCTGTTTGTGAGTTTCCAGAATCTATTACTGTTTACTACATAGGACATCAACAGGAGGGAATTTGCATGGCAGAGCATCCCTTAAAAACTAGACGAAGGCCCATCAGGTAAATGTTAATTTTAAGTTAAATGGGCAACAGCTGTTCAGCGCCATTGCCATGGTTACCATCCATAGAGCGCCTGCCATTTAGACAGAGCGACCCCGTGGGGCCAAGCGACTAAGTTGTGATTTTTAGAATGTTCCTAAGACCGACATCTTCCCCAATACTAATCAGCTTGCAGTGTGTAGCTATCCACTTCACTATGGCATTTGATCGCTCGTCTTGCTTTTGTTTATCTACTTCTCCCACACGCTGCATCTAGCGCAGTCTGTTGAAGCCTCCCTCCACTGCTTGTTTGGGTGGGTGATTTGCAGGCTGATCAACATCCCACCCTCCTGTGACCCATGGTTTGACTGTATGTGTAGTCAGAGCCAGTGAGCAACGGACTTTCACAATAATACTAAAATAGTACTAAAAACTGCGTTTACTGGCAATAAAATAATTGTCAGCATTAATTAATACCACGTAATAACACGTGTTTACCTTCAGATGTTCCTGACAGAAGCTAGATTCAAAGACTGATGTTGCTTGTACACATTACAAAAATGGCTCCTTTTGGCTCACCCTGTATTTGAGAGTTGAACAGTGACCCAGGTAATCTTTATGTGCTGGAGGAAAACAAACACTACTGTGGAATTTAGGCACTAATTACCATTGAGCTTCTCCAACCTTGTGCTCTCAAACAAATCATTAGTAAAAGCACAGTATTGAGCTGCCTTACCAGCTACAGATGATTCCTGATTGCCTCTGTCTGCGTGTGTGTGTATGTGTTCCTAAAATTTGTGAACAGATCTGTAGAACAGATGAATGGCTGTGAGAAAATTAGAAGTGCGGCTTTAACGAACTTGATTAGTGCCTCCATTCGTTCAATCAGTTCACCAGAGATCAAAGAAGATACACTGACTGTCCACTGCTGAGGAAGAACAGGAGATGGTGAGAGACATTACAGTCTATCCAAGGCTGCTCGGTAACGTATTTTAAGGATGGCAAAACACTTAATGTGCTAAAGTTACATTCAGCAGCCATCCAGAGTGCCATGCTTTTGAAGAGAAGAAGCTACTCACTTAATATGTTTCTTATTCTGTTGAGATTGGGTGAAAACAAAACTTTCTCACATGCATTGCAGTGAAATTCTGTCTTTGTAGATCGCAGTAAAATGGCAGCCATGTTATCAAGAGGGAGCACAAAGACAGGAGGTAAACACGCGGAGAGGCCACTGATGGGTCAGTTGTATCTGATTAATTATGAATCTGTTACAGTATTTTGGTGCTGTGAATAATTTGCCCCCTCACTCAGGTCATATACAGAGTTAGTGTGACAATAATGAGCACATTTAGTATTCAGCTGCCTTTATGAGATTTACATGTTTGCAAATGAGAGCTGTGTTTATGTATGCGATATTTGTATCTATATGGGAGTGTCTGTCTGTGTGCGTGCGCGTGTGTGTGTGTGTGTGTACATGCACATTTTCCTTACAAAGCTGGAGGTGTCTAGCTTCTTTCGGCGAGCCAGGTCTGTAATGTTGTCTCCATTGTAGTTGATGCTCTCCATGCAGCCTTTAAAGTTCTTCCGCCCTCCACCCACAGGCTTCCCACTGTATGGCATACCCCCAAAACTCAACTAGAGAAGAACGGTCGGCAAAGAGATACAAAGAGATGGAGAGAGGGGGGAAAAAACAGATTAAGACTTAGTTTTCCTTTGATTCACTCCTTCCTCCACTGCTAGAACACTGCAAAAAACATGTCTGTCATTAATGTTCATCCATTCCTCCAAACAAGCAGCAATGACAGTAGCAACATGCACATGTCTCATGAGAGAAACTGCAAGAAATCCTAAAATAAGTTTCAAAATCCATGCTACAATTAGGCCAGCTATTGTTGAGTTTCTATGGACATTTTCATGCCATAATAGAAATCGTGCATTGTTAATGGTAAACACAGTCTTCCAGTTGAGTAAAAGACATAGACTTTCCTTTTGTGAACAACAACATTTCTAATGGATTTAAATGAAATGTCATGACAGTAAAGGATAGATTTGGTAAAAGGGTTAACTGTGTTAAAAGGACATTGTTGTGCTTTGCTGTTAAGGTTTTGGATAAGGCTGGCCTTGTGTGTGTAGAGGAATGACCAAGAAGTACACAAAGCTCTACCATGAAGTGAACACAGTCCACTGACATAACAAAATAAGGAGATAAGGACAGAGAAATATAAAATCTAGATGTAGTATGTTTAAACATACAACAGTATTAATTGGCCTTCTTCCTCGCAGACAGGTTTTTAACATGTCTATTTAATTTAGCCATGTACAGTCCATGGTAAAGGTCACTGTGGACATTACTGTAATACAGGAGAAACAAACAAAAATATTCTGTTTGAAAACACAGTGCACATGCACATCCCAAGCCGATTCCCATATACATATAAATCACAATCAACTCGAGAGTTGATCCACGTGAGCTATGTTCTTTTCACACCATTTTAATGCCCATAGTTAACTATATATTGTCATTCAAACGCCCCTATTTAATAACAACATATACAGTGCATGGAGACAACAATGGTAAAATCTTACAAGGAAGCTAAAAAAAGTAAAGTAAAAAATTTCACCCAGTGTGAAATTGAAGTTCTTGTAGGGGAGGTTGAAGCAGGAGCAAGCTATTGTTTGACGGGGAAAATGCGCATACCGCACTGGAGGAAAGGGGACAGTGGAGCTCAACCCCCTTGATGAGCGACTTGCAGGAATGGGAATCCCTAGTGAGAAGTGACGGAGGTGGAGGGGGACACAAATAAGATGCACTGGATAACTCAGGTACATAATTTGTATTTTCTCGTTTGAAAAAAAGAGTAAACCAAATGCATTTAAGTTGTGGTCATTTCCAGCCTTACCTATCGATGAGTTAAAAGAAATACGACGTGAAAGATCGACCTAATAAACAGTGTTTTCAACAAAAGAAAAAACATGCTGGCACAATGCCTGGGGATAGGACATGTGATAACATGAAACGTAATTTGTCCTACTGTTCACCTTATTTACGTGAAAAAATTTCACAGCATGCAAGTATTAATTACAGATCAAATAAAATATGATTCCCAATTAAACTGTGCAACATATTTGATTATTTTGAAAAAAACGTCTCTCTCTCTTAATCATGGTTCTTTTTGTGTGCACTCCAGGGTGTATCAATTATACAGGATATCTCTTTTTTGATGATGAAATTATCTTAAATCATGTTCTTTTAATTAGGGAAAATCAATCAAACAGGTGTTTATTCTTTTAAGAATTCCTTTTATCTGTTTTTGAAAATTAATAATGTAATTTTAAATTACGTTTTATATCATACTCAGAGGTAATACAAGTGCATCTCAAAAAGTTTAAATATTGTTAAGTTCATTTTCCTCTGTAATTTAATTCAGAAGGTGAAACGTTCATATATTCTAGATTCAATACACTTAAAGTGAAATATTTTAAGCCTTCTTTGTTTTCATTTTGATGATTACAGCTCACAGCTCATGGAAATCAAAACTCCAGTATCTCAAAATGTATTAGAATCTTAGAATAAAGAATTTATTCTTCAGAGCTCTAATCATCTAATTAACTCAAACACCTGCAGAGGTTCCCTGAGCCTTTAATTTTGCAGTCTGGTTCTGGTGCTCACGATGAACTTTTCCAAAATATTTATATTTTTTAAGATGCCCCTCATCATGTATTTTGATTTAATTTACACAATTGTATCTATTTCAAACCATTTCATCCTTCTGCCATCTGAGTCCCAGTTTCTCATTTTTCCAGTTTTGTGCATACGCATCGGTCAGAGACCATGCAGGATTACACATTCTCCAGCCAAGTTTGTTGTTTTTGTAAATCCCAGAGGTTGATTAGAAAGTGGTGTATGCCTTCTTTTGTGTGTACACAACATTTATAAATGAGGCCCTGGGTCTGATCCATTTTATACATAAGACAAGCTATGCTGTCTACATTATCTTTAACCAAATACCTTGATAACTGTATACTATTGGCATATATACAGGCCCCTCTAAAAGTATTGGAACGGTAAGGCAAATTCCTTTGTTTTTGTTGTTCACTGAAGACATTTGGGTTTAAGATAAAGAGATGAGTATGAGACAAGAGTTCAGATTTTCAGCTCTCATTTCCTAGTAACGCATCTAGATGTGTTAAACAACTCAGGACATACCAGCCTTTGTTTGAACCCACCCATTTTTAAAGTGAGCTAAACTATTGGAACATGTGACTGACGTGATGTTTCTTGTTGCCCAGGTGTTGCCTTTAAGGTTGATTGTCCAAACATTAAATAGCTCTGCATGATTAGTCTAAGTTTTCATCCTTGGTTCAAACCTATAAAGACTGCATTGCCTGTTAAAGAAGATAAACCAACATGAAGACCAGAGAGCTGTCTATGGGAGAAAAGCAAGCCACTTTCAAGCTGAGAAAAGAAGAAAAATCGACCAGAGCCATTGGACAAACATTGGGAATAGCAAGCACAACAATTTGGAATGTCCTGAAAAAGAAAGAAACTACTGGTGTACTGAGCAACAGACGTCGAACAGGTCAGCCAAGGAAAACAACAGTAGTTGATGACAGAAATATCGTGAGAGCTGTGAAGAAAACCCCCAAAACATCAGTAAGTGACATCACTAACGACCTCCACAGTGCAGGGGTGAAGGTCTCACAATCCACTGTTCGAAGAAAACTCAGAGAGCAGAAATATAGAGGCCACACCACAAGATGCAAACCACTCATCAGCAGGAAGAATCGGAAGGTCAGATTGAAATTTGCAAAGAAGTACAGAGATGAGCCGCATAGTTCTGCAACACAATCTTATGGACTGATGAGACCAAGATTAATCTCTACCAAAGTGATGGAAAGGCCAAAGTGTGGAGAAAGAAAGGAACTGCTTATGAGCCAAAGCATACAAGCTCATCTGTGAAGCATGGTGGAGGTAATGTCATGGCTTGGGCGTGCATGGCTGCTTCTGGAACAGGCTCATTAATATTTATTGATGATGTAACTGATGATGGTAGCAGCAGAATAAATTCAGAAGTGTACAGAAACACTTTGCCTGACAATTTACGGAGAAATGCATTGAAACTAATCGGGAGGAAGTTTATCATGCAGCAGGACAATGACCCAAAGCATGCTGCCAACAAAACAAAGGACTTCATCAGGGGGAAAAAGTGGAAGGTTTTAGACTGGCCAAGTCAATGACCTGACCTTAACCCAAGCATGCATTTCACCTCCTTAAGAGGAGACTGAAGGGAGAAACCCCCCAAAACAAACAAGGACTGAAAGAAGCTGCGGTAAAAGCCTGGAATAGCATCACAAATGAAGAATGCAACAGTTTGGTGATGTCGATGTCTTCAGTGAACAACAGAAACAAAGGAATTTGCCTCACCGTTCCAATACTTTTGGAGGGGACATTATATATATATATATATATATATATATACACACATATATACATATATACAGGTGATGGTCATATAATTTATAAAGTTTATTTATTTCAGTAATTCCATTCAAAAAGTGAAACTTGTATAACTTATACATTCATTCCACACAGACTGATATATGTCAAGTGTTCATTCCTTTTAATTGTGATGATTATAACTGACAACTAATGAAAACCTCAAAATCAACATCTCAGAAAATTTGAATATTGTGAAAAGGTTCAATATTTAAGACACCTGGTGCCACACTCTAATCAGCTAATTAACTCAAAACACCTGCAAAGGCCTTTAAATGGTCTCTCAGTCTAGTTCTGTAGGCTACACAAGCATGGGGAAGACTTCTGACTTGACAGCTGTCCAAAAGACAACCAGTGACACCTTGCACAAGGAGGGCAAGACACAAAAGGTCATTGCTAAAGAGGCTGGCTGTTCACAGAGCTCTGTGTCCAAGCACATTAATAGAGGGGCGAAGGGAAGGAAAAGATGTGGTAGAAAAAAGTGTACAAGCAATAGGGATAACCGCACCCTGGAGAGGATTGTGAAACAAAACCCATTCAAAAATGTGGGGGAGATTCACAAAGAGTGGACTGCAGCTGGAGTCAGTGCTTCAAGAACCACCACGCACAGACGTATGCAAGACATGGGTTTCAGCTGTCGCATTCCTTGCGTCAAGCCACTCTTGAACAAGACACAGCGTCAGAAGCGTCTCGCCTGGGCTAAAGACAAAAAGGACTGGACTGCTGCTGAGTGGTCCAAAGTTATGTTCTCTGATGAAAGTAAATTTTGCATTTTCTTTGGAAATCAAGGTCCCAGAGTCTGGAGGAAGAGAGGAGAGGAACAGAATCCACGTTGCTTGAAGTCCAGTGTAAAGTTTCCACAGTCAGTGATGGTTTGGGGTGCCATGTCATCTGCTGGTGTTGGTCCACTGTGTTTTCTGAGGTCCAAGGTCAACGCAGCCGTCTACCAGGAAGTTTTAGAGCACTTCATGCTTCCTGCTGCTGACCAACTTTATGGAGATGCAGACTTCATTTTCCAACAGGACTTGGCACCTGCACACAGTGCCAAAGCTACCGGTACCTGGTTTAAGGACCATGGTATCCCTGTTCTTAATTGGCCAGCAAACTCACCTGACCTTAACCCTATAGAAAATCTATGGGGTATTGTGAAGAGGAAGATGCGATACCCCAGACCCAACAATGCAGAAGAGCTGAAGGCCACTATCAGAGCAACCTGGGCTCTCATAACACCTGAGCAGTGCCACAGACTGATCGACTCCATGCCACGCCGCATTGCTGCAGTAATTCAGGCAAAAGGAGCCCCAACTAAGTATTGAGTGCTGTATATGCTCATACTTTTCAGTTGGCCAACATTTCTAAAAATCCTTTTTTTGTATTGGTCTTAAGTAATATTAAAATTTTCGGAGATCCTGAATTTGAGATTTTCATTAGTTGTCAGTTTTAATCATCACAATTAAATTAAATAAACATTTGAAATATATCAGTCTGTGTGTAATGAATGAATATAATATCCAAGTTTCACTTTTTGAACAGAATTATTGAAATAAATCAACTTTTTGATGATATTCTAATTATATGACCAGCACCTGTATTTATTTACAGTATATAGCATACATATGACCACTGAAGCAGTGAAAGAAAGCATTAAAGGAAGAAGAGAAGTGGTTTGTGGGGAACAGATGCCATGAGACGAGAACTGAGACGGCGACATGGAGGCTAATAAATAGGCATCTGGTGGGAAGCGCTGAAGGACACAGAACTGATGAGAATGTAAACTGCGCTTCATATTTTTCTACAGTTGTACATGTGTTTTTTTTTTCTTTCAGACATAGCTTTGAGGGAAGCCAATATGATGAAGGGTGGTTTGCAATTACTAGTTGATATGTGTCTGTCTGCGTGCGTGCGTGCGTGTGGATGTGTGTTTGTATGTATCTGTTGTAACGCTCCAGCAGTCTTAGTAATTACTGCCAAGGGTAGACACAAATGCACCCGGATATTTAGTCTACAGGCTTAAATGGGAGCAGAAAACGTACAGACGTGCACATACATGAAAACATGTACACGCACACACACACAAGATAGTGTGTGGACTAGATGGAGTACTTTGGTATACTTTGAGTAAAAGCTGGTCACAATTTTGCTTTCTGTAGAGAGACTCACTCCCGCAAAACTCACACTCACACAACACCTCCTTTTTCACCATGTTTTATAGATTTTCCCAAAGATCTCTTAATTCAGCAGCTTCAGTTTAATTCGACTGGTTCGTCCTGCCCCATTTCTTTATCTCAATTTCCCACTTAATGTTAAAACTAAAGGTTAGGAAGTGTGTGGGTGAGTGAGTGACGGTGAAAGCTTGCTGAGGTTAGTAAAGCAAATCAGCGATGCAAAGAAGTCCTTTTAAGCTAATGAGGAGATATTTCATGCAGCATACCCAGTTCATACCAAGAACTGGGTATGAAATAAATTGTCCTTATATTCTTTATATGTAGCTTTGGCAATATTGTTGCTATACATTCATGCCAATAAAGCTAATTTGAATTGCTTGGTAATATCCAGAAATCCTGTATGGAAAAACTATGATGCATCGATAATCGTTTTACAATCGCATGGCAGCCCTCTGAATCGTAATCAAACCGAATCGTGAGGTGTCTAGAGATTCCCACGCCTACTAAAAGTCACACACTAACAGACAAACATATCAGTACATACCCACAAACACATTGACACACCCATATATGGATTAACCGTACACAGCCGCGCATGCATACACACACTCACATTACATTAAGTAGTGTAAAAGCGCTTTGAGTGGTTGAATAGACCAGAAAGGCGCTATACAAATACGGAGCATTTACATTTACATTAAGTGCATTTCATACCCATTATGCATTTCCTGGTTTTAGTATTATTAGCTGAACTCTCTGCATTTCATTACTGTCTGACAGACAATAATTATGTGAGTTTTATGGATTAGCATTATACTGTATCACAGTGTAAAACCAATTTTAATTTCCTGCATGGTATCTATGCACTGTACAGAGAAGACCCAACTACCTCCAGTAATGAGTAGTTACACATTTACAAAATCAGTACAGCTCATAAGGACAGGTAATGTCATAGAGACACTAAGATAACAAGAAAAAAAGCATCAAAAAGAAAGACTATTAATAATTAAAGATAAGACAATCACAGTCTCTCACAAGTTTGAAATGATCAGACAACCCAATCAAGACTACCAGCAGTTTGGGAGGGTTCTGATTTTATGTGAGAACTGCTCACATTAGCAGATATAGTAATCTCCTCATGAACATCAATACTTCCCAAGGCTCGTCAACCTCAATTCTCATCTCGTTTCCAAATGGATTTTATATTCACCTTCATCATTAAGCTCCAAAATACAAATACACCCTACACTCAACATGGCATACTCCTTTCTTTGCAACCTATATGCAACACACTTTTGTTGTTATTGCAGTGCACTTAAGTTGCCAGTGCTCCCCTAAGTCTTTTGCTGCTCTGCTCTCACTTTCTGCTACTGTTGCCACCACGGTGCTACTGTTTAAAAGCTCCACTCTCACCCCAGCATCCACCTGCAGGCTCTGAGTATGAGTCAGTCTAGGGGGAAAGTTAGTATCGTGGAGTCTCCTTGTGGGGGTGGGGGTGAGGAAGTCAGAGAATTAAAGCTGAATATAAGCGATATTCCATGTAGTCAGTGTCTCAAATGTGGTTTGCATTATTGGCAAGACTCCTACATTAATGTGCTTGTGACAGATTGTGCTTAATCGCGTTAAGTTTTAGTTTTGCACAGCAGTAGATATAGAGACACAAATGCAATTTCATGCCAAAATTAGCCCCAAAATTGCTCTCTAATCAGCAGAAACACTGGCTCATGTGTGCCACCCCTCCCACCTTGGCACAAGCGTGTTTGTTTGGAGTGAGGAAATTACCAAATAGACTAAGACTGAGGAAAATTGCTAAAGCACCGCGTTTACTGTGTGCAGGGAAATGTATGGGCCCTGTATATGATATGGGGATAAACAAATGAACTTGACTTTGGTTCTCTAAAGTAAAGTGAGATTTTGCACATTGTGACCCAGGTAGACCACTTCTTACAAGGTCTACTGCTTCTTTTTTTCATAATTGAACTCACCTCTGACTGCCAACGTATAGCTGTTGAATCATTTGGCACCAAAAGGTTTTGTTATTAACACAATGTCAGCAAACATGCTTTGCACAGCTCTACACAGTACATGGCCTATATCCCTGTCACCTCCTGTGTCTGTGTTTGTATATGTATGTGTATATGTTCTAAGGTTATCGACTTGGATTCATTTATTCATTTATTTTAAGGGGGACACTAACATTCTCTGTCTGTGTACTTTATAATCCTGTCTGTTCTTCTCACCTCGTAGTCCAAATCAAGGTGGTCAAACTCTCCATTGGTCCTGAAGTGCTGAGTGTGTCTGTCCAAGGTGAAGTTGACATTACGACGGTAGCGTTCAATCACCACTGAGTGCCAATGATTGTCATCCAACAGGCTGCCGGTGGTCACAGACGTATGACCCAGGATAGAGCCGTACTGATTACTGCCTGTAATTAACATGTCATAATGTTAGTTCCAAAAACACAGACCTTGGATACTGTAAAAGTAGTAAACAGAGTCAAAATATTTAGGATAAATATGTGTGAACAAGAAGTGTTCCTTTTATTCTTAAGGCTTAAGAGCAACAAAATGAAACAAAAATGAAAATAGTTTTGATATTCAGGGCAGCTTCACCAGGATCAGTGACTACACACTTTGTGACTTTTCTGGCAGGGATTTGCCAAAATATCCTAGAAATCATTTAAGTGCTTTACACACGGGAAACAGACCATGTACATGGTTAGCCTTAATGTTCACATACAGTTTTTCACAAAAAGTACATACAGCACATAACACAGACAGATTCTGCCTTTGGTGCATTTGTTTCACATGTTTGCAAATTTCGTCATCCTCACACACATTAGAACTGAATTATAAGTCATTTTGGTACCATTTCCTGCCAATAATAACGCACCTGACATTTTTTCAACATCTCAAAATGTCGTTATTCAGTAATAGATACCCATTTAGTTGTAACACTAGGTACTGCAGTTGTTGCTTCTGTGCTGCAGTAAGGCGTCCTTAAAGGTTACATCAGTTCTGTCAGCAAAACAGCTGGTCGACAGTGAATGATGCTCCACACACTTATGGATTGTTGTTGCTGTTGTTTACAGGGTAAAGGGTAAAACGCTGTGCACGTTACCTTTGCTGGAAGACAGGAGATAATTCTATCCTGACAGACAGGGCATATATTTTTTTCACAAAGTTTTAGATTATTGTCAAGCCTATAATGATGGTATTATTCTTTTTACCTGTCATGGTGCTGCAAACACAACCAGTGTAGTGCAGCTGCTTGCACTTGACTTGACTGAGAACCTATTAAATTCAAGGATCGGAGCTGGACCAGCTATAGGTTGGCCTTAGACATTTAAATTCCAATATTTCAAGACTGTTTAAGTTGTACTTTAAGTGATATGATCTCTTTATAAGTTTAAATATTATCAGAAGGTAAAACACTTGAGTGATATACTAGGACAGCCATATCAAAACCATCGTGGCATGCACGTGTTGCCCACCAAGGTTTATCTGCAGCAGCAGCTTGGCCTTGTGAAGCTCCAGTGTGATGTAGTCTCCCTGTTGGCCCTCTCCGTGGAGAATCACACCCTCGCTCTCTGACGTCTTGAACCTCAGTGCAATCACATCTTTAATGATCTTCATCTTCTTCACCTGCACACATGTGAACAAACACCATGATCCCCACACGGTTGTTCCACACCACAGATGGCTCATTTTCAATTACATCTTTGTAAAAAGAAATTATGAAAATCAACTTTCAAACAAACATTAGAACTTTATCACATAAAAAGAATACCAACACTTTCACAGGTCTCCCTTCTGCCTGATTATAATACACGTAAAAGCGTTTATTTCCCATGATATTACATTGCTATTTGTTGATTTTTAGGATATAAACTTTATGAATTTCAGAATGAGCTTGACAGTATGACTTTTAATAACCTAGAATATCATGGTAGTAAATCCAGTACCTTAAAACGATATGAGATTATACCCTGTCCATCAAAGTTGATCACGCCCGCCCCTAAAAAAGACAAGAGAAAGTAGACGGATAGAAACATTAGACATACAGACACAGAAATAATTAACAAATGAGCGACAGGAAGACAGTGATAGTAAGAGACAGAGAGAAGAGGCAAGATTGAAAGGGATTAGCGAAGTAAAGCTGCGATTGCAGATAGGCATCCCGAATTGACAAAGAGCATACTAAAGACTACACTCTTCCATGACTGGGTCAAGAAGTCAGTATCAGGTGTGCTAATATGCTAATAATGGATGGACAGGCAAAGGGACTGTTAAAATGTTGTCTTTACTGTCTGTACTCGTCATCTGAATGAATGTGTAGGAGGTTTGTGCATTTAAAATGACATTTTTACAGGTTACTATTGCTGCTAGAGAGATTTTATTGGTTCAAATGATATCGCAATAGGCCTTTTTTCTCAGAAAACATTTTGACATGCCACAGTATGAAAGGCACAGGTGTAAATAAAAACAAATTAATGACAGCTAAATTCTATTTAGCTGCTTCTGTTTAGTGTCTTGATTTTGTACATGCTGGCTGTCTGTCACACTTTGATGGCTTACTGGGATAAGTGAATTATTGTTAATATTATTAGTAACACTGGTGCTTTTCCGAATATGACAAGTCAAAAGGGCTTGTAGCAAAGCAAAAAATGTTAATATTTGTCTTACACAGGAAAACAGAGATGTAACACAGTCCTGCTGTGTAAAACACTGTTAGTAGAGCAGTAACTTCTCCATTATATTGCACTGGCATGTATCAAAGAGTCCTATATAATGATTTGGGAAATGAATGATTACTGCTTTTTAAAATAAACTGGGGTGAATTAAATCATTTTTGACTAATACTAAGAATGTGTGAAACAATGAAGCATTGTCACTGCAAAATGTATTAAACTGGACGCCCACCAGGCGTTTTCACTTGTTTTGGCTAATTAGCTGTTAGGCGGAGCCAAAACTCCGTCCAGCTTCAACCTGAGCAGAGGTCTAATCAGCCAGAATTGAAAACACCTGTGTGTGTGCAGGCTTGTAAAAAAATTTTTTATAGAAACAGTTGCCGAATTGCCAATACAACTCTGTCTGTGGTACCACTAAGCTTACGATACACAAGTAGCAGGAAATTTCCAACACAACTACCTCCAAACGAGACATTTGCATGTAATTATTAAAGTTTACATCTAGAAAAAGAGACAAAGGGAAGACAGGAGACAAAATGGAGGACATTTTCAGATATTGAGAAGAGAAATAAAGTGCAGTGACTGAGTCCCTCTTACTATCATCAGCATCATGTTCAAGTGGTTAGCGGAGAGTGCGTCTATGATTTGTTGGAGAAGGTGCGGAGGAATGTACAGACTATGACAGGACAGCAGTGCTTAGGAAAGATTGGATCATCTTATATACAGACACACTCATTCTCAGTCACACTGTCCTTCAATCGTTGCTCTCTCTCTTGGTTTCTCACTTATATAACACACAGCAATGCACAGCAGCCTGGCCTTACTTGAAAATGCAAATAATGCCATGCTGCCTCGAATGGAGAAGAAATACATGTACAGTCTTTCCATCGCTTTCACTGCTTTACCCTCCACTCTTGTTCTCACACTTGTTCTTGCTCTCTTTCCACTTTCATATTTCTCCACTACTCCCCTCTCTGCTCCACTCTTATGTATTTCCTTTGCTTCCCTCTTTAGTTTCCCCTCTTCCTCCCTTCCATCACTTAATTTGCTCCTCCCCCCACCTCTCTATGGCTCTCCCTCCCCACCTCTCTCGTCATCTTCTTCTGTCATGTTTATGGTGCAAACAGTGGTGGTAGTTGACAGTTTTCCAATTGTTTTGTGAGATATTGCAGATCTAGGTGTGCTGCTCAGAAAAGGGCTGCCAGCTCAGCCGAGTGCTTGATGTCAGGAAGGAGACTTTATAGAGGATGGAGGGTTTTTCCACCACCTGCTGACCACCGTGAGATGCAGAGAGGGGGAGAGATTGACCCACAGTAACAAGGGATGACTACTTGGTTTGTAGCCAGGGCAGCTGTGATGCCACGCCATGCACACAATATGGCCGAGGTTTTCAGACCCTGACCCAGATGGTGGTCTTTCACCAGAGATGCCAAGCGACAGAGTGTGATTGAGGTGGCGAGGGGGAGATGACGGTGCATGTGACACCCAATATACTTTTCAAATGAATGATACTGGATGTTATTTATCAGGTTCTATAAAGTGTGTTTGGGGTATAGAGCTACAAACCATTTTATAGCATGCCAAAAAAACTTCACATAATGTTTAATGAGTGAAATATCACACTTTTCACATTAGGTTTTAGATTGGACTAATAGCGATTACACATTACATTCATAATCACTCTGCACTTCAAATGGTAAAATAATACTTGTGTAATTATTCTACATTCTGCGTGTTTACTACACATGTAGTCCTTCAGACTAAATAATTATTCTAACTGTGTCTCTCCGAATAATTGCATGATTATACAGTTTACAACAAAACAAGCCACAGAAGCTCTCTTTCTTTTATCTTTTATTGTTCATATAGAGAACTTGTCACAACCTGTTTTATGACAGCAAGGTGAATGACAGTCTTCACAGCCAGTGAAAATATGGCAGAGAAATGCATGATTAACCAAATGTGACTGGGAACTTGACACATCCAGGTATGTGTGTGTGGGTAGATGGGTGTAGTCAAGGCCAAAAGAAGCGACACACCACAAATAAAATACTGCAGTACTATACCTCTGTGTTGATTATGGAACCATGCAGGTCCCTTTACCCCCTGACATGCCACGAGAGGCACACTGAATTAGCTAACATTAGCTTGGCTACATCACTGGAGCATCCTGCTCATTAATTTTCGTAGCCAGCCAATTTAAAGCAACACCACTGAGACGGCACCTGCATCACGTCAAAGCAAATCGAAGGTGAACTTTACTGGCATGTGGTGGTTAGAAATTCGATGGCTGCGAGCACAAAATCAGGTCACCCACAGTATGAGCTACCTGTACTGAACTAAAGGATCGCCGTGCTTTTCACATAATTGGAAGTTATGTATTTGCATTGTTTGACTTGACGTTATGCACTGATATTTAAATGTTGTCAATTATTTTGATATTTCATAGACAAAATGAGACAAAAAATAATAATAAACATATTTTCTATAATAAAAATAATTGTTGGTCTCAGTAGTACTGTAATACTGCATGTACTGCCCCTTTAATCCCATACTTAATGCACCCTGAGCCTATTTTAGCAGTTTGTTTGGCCTCAGTCCTGCCCCAGAAATAGATGTTATCCATGAACAAATCTACATAAGTACATTTCCTAGAATGAAACAGATGATGGTGGTGATACATCATCCTGACAACAGATTTAGAGTATTGTTGGCATAAATAGGCCACAGGTTGAAGTCAGATATAATGTGCTTGCATTCTTTTAAAATTCTACTTGCATCAGAGTGATTGCGTTTGTATAGAAAATTTAATTTGTACTCCCTGTTTCTCCGTTTGACTCTCCTTTCTCTCACATTCTGGCTCTACTATTTCCTGACTCATCTATGAAATAATTGATTTTCTGTTGATCCTATGTTAATCAAAATGGAAATGAGCATGTAAATTCCACAGCACGGTGGATCACGACTCCTTTATACCCTCTAGCTCTGGCACAGACGCATACACACACAGCCTTTCATCGCACAGTCCTAGATGAGTCATAATATGGTAGTGCATTTAATTATCATACATTTTAAAAACCCAGAATTATCATCTACAACCAACATATTTGGTGATTATGCTGGGAACATAACATCTATATTTATCTGCCTCCTTCTCCTCCTACTTCTTTTCTTTTGTGCTTTCTGCTTTCAGCCTATTTCCTTTGTTGTTGCCCAACACTATATCCCCGCTCTTTCATCTTTGGATTGGGAAGCAGGAAAACATTTAGGAGAAGTTGATTCTAAGAGAACCGGAGAGTTGGGGACTGAAGGATGGGTAGATGAACGGACAATATGTATGAGTTCTCATTTTCTGACTGAATGCTGAAGAAAGGAGCAGTGACAGAGTAATCATGAGAGAGCAGTGTGGGCTTCAAACCACAGCTGACAGACAACTCTGAAAGAGGATGCACCCGACTGGGGGAGTGTGTGTGTGTGTGTTTACATGTGTAAGTATGTGTGTGTGCAAGTGCCTCTTTCTCTGTGTATTATCACTGATATCCAAGGTGTAAGCATGTCTTCAACTGATTGTGTATTTATTATGTGTCTTATCTGACAGAAGTCAAAGTGTGGAGGACGACATTCACATCTGTCAGAAACACATACTTTTTTGCTTATTTGGCCTAGATATGTTCTTTCTGGTATTTTTTTTTTTACCTCAAACACTGTCAGTTGAATGACAAGATACCAGGAATGTATTTAAATAAAGTGTCTAAGTTTTAGTCTAAAAAAACAGGAAGGCCAGAGACAGCCCACATGATCTATTTCATCATGATTTATTTCACACAGCTGAAATTTACATCTGGGAGATAGCCATGATCACAGTGTTCTTCTATTGGAGCAGGTGCTGGCTAAGGTCACGTCAGCAGTAGATGTTGTTGAGGGAGGAAAAAGTGAAACTCATTATCTTTTCCCGCCCAGATTTTGCTAAACCTAAATTCTAATTCTACTGTTTCTGATTCTGGGGTGCATATTCTCTGTTATTATTAGTGTACTGTATCTCTTATTATGTGGTATATAGCTGGCTGAATGGGGATTTTTCAATGGAGGGAAATATACATTTATGTATTCTGCAAACAAATGGGCCCCTTTGAAAAGTCTTATTTTGTTTCTTGACACTATAATTGGGTACAATATTGTTTAGAGCAATGAAACCTTAATTACATCATGTGAAAAATGCTTGGACAGCAACGTAAATGCACAAACCTATGCATTCAGGTGGCAGTTACAGGCAGTAGATGAATTTCAACAGACCCGTTGCAGAAACACTCATAATGCCATATTAATACCTGACACACTGTTTGAAAACTACTGACAGGTTGTTAGAGAAGCTGCAGAATAAATAATCAAATCTAATCTTTCCGTCAGTCTAGTCAGTCTAAGTATTCCTACATTTACATTTAGCAAGCTAGTGACTAACTGATGTCAGTTAAAAAACAACATCCAACTCTATTTTATCAGCTTTTTCTGTTGTCAGGTCAACTGGTCTCTGAAATTACCTTGCAGATATAGACTGTGTTTCAGGTATGTTATTCAGTCCTTCCAAAACTTTGTTTACAATTTACAAAAACTGTAAACAAAGGTGCTTGGCAGCCAGCTTCACTATTGCGCAATCTATTGATCGTTTCCACATTTCTGTCTCCCAAATTGACAAAATATATGTTATGCTATATCTTGTTGAATAACGTGCTTCAGCCCAGGGAAAAAATACAATTAAATACTGGTTTGGAATGATCTGTACCGTACACTGTTTCTGGATTGAGACAATCCATGTTGTTATACTGATGTTTTTTGAAATCTGTAGAAAAAAAAATATATTTTTTTTTATTGTCTTACGGAAATGCAAAGCATAGCATAATTATTATGCTGAACCTGCAAGACACTATTTAAAGTTCAAGGCTTAAAATAGGATATAACAATGCAAATGTTCCCAAATCAAATTCTGTTTTCAGATTCTTTTGTCCAAAGTCCTTAAGACTAACACTGTTACAGAATATAAGGTAGAAGCTTTTCTAGTTCAAAAATAGCAACAACAATAAATTGATTTTATTAAAGTACTAAAAGCAGTCCCATTTATTAAAAGTGAATTATTTCCTCGTCAAAGTTGTTTATGAGTGCTCCAGTGTTTTTGTTTGAGGGGACAGGTGACGGGTATGAACTTAGACTGGGCTGGATTTCTGTGTTTTATTGTTTTGTGCATACACATGCGCATATGTGTACCACATCTTGTCATCCTTCTCATTACTGACTTGCTTTTCTTTTAACATGGGGAGGAAATGAAACGATGGAAATTTAATCAAAGGGGTGAGGGGCTGACTGCGATGCAATACATGCCCTTGTATTCACACACACACACACACACACACAGAGACCTATCCACACACAGTGTAATCGCATCTCTGGAATGAAAGATGTACGTGTGTCACTTATAACAGTAATTTATGCAGAGCCTTAATTGAAAATTGTTATCAAAATCAATTTGGCAGCCTTTAATAGGACGAGAGCGAAGAGGCTGCAAGAGATTCAGTTCCCTGGATTATACATTTGTTAGAAAGCAAGAGACAGTGTTCAAATGTGTGCGCATTTGCATGTGTCTGTCAGTTTGTGACTGTGCTCTGCATATTTCTGCACACAGTTATTTTGTGTGTGTATGTGTCCAGGCAGGTTTAACACTGGGTTTATGTTTCATTCCTAGACAGAAAACTCCACTGTGACTTGACTGGACCTCACAAACCAACATCAGGCCCTCCCCACGGATCCATAATTATAATTGTAAGTTAATTATTGTTAATAATTTGTTGGAAATGCTAAAGTAGCATTACTTACTGGAGTTAATACATTTAGTTATGTTACATTTACAGTATTTACACAAATAGCAATATCCTTAGTTTATTGATAGTATGTGAAGATAACAGGTGTTACAGGTGTGAAACTGTGTGTGTGTGTGTGTGTGTTCACTCACAGTAAGAGCAGCCATAGACCTCAATGCGCAGACCAATCCGTCCTTCCTCACTCCAGTCCAGTGGGACGAGCCTCAGGAAGCGTGCCACGATTCCCTGCTGCAGCTCATGACGAACTGCACTCTCCGAGTTGGAGTTTCCAGAGAAGGCCTGTGAACACGCACGCACACACACACACACACAATGAAATTAAACACATCAAAGCCAAAAGCTGGCATTCAAACAAGCAGCTCCGGGACTAGGAGCAGGAGTATTTGTCCCACTCCCCACATCCTGCCCTAAAGGTGCACACTCACAAAACATACAAAATAATTATGAGTCTACATATCTAATATGCCAGCCATAAGGCAATCTGACTGCAGGGTATTTGAAGAGGAAATTGCGTACTGTATTCAACTCCGAGTGCATGTAAGGCACTCCCTGTTCATATCATCTCTTATTTCAGCGGATTTCTGAGTCCCCAAAGATTCATGGATGCTTGTTCCTGATGAGGTTTACAGGTCCTTGTCATATTGTGTTCTACACAGTCAGTCTCTGAAATCTCAGCCTCTAGAAAACATCAAACTGCATTGTCTACAAACAAAACAAATATGTACAAAGCCAGTGAGAATACAGTATTTATTTACTTAACGATGCTCGTACAAAAAGCGTTAGGGACACTGGCTTTGGCTTTAAAATCAATCAAAACAATCCACTTTTCGTACATGCAGCTTTAAAGAACCATTCCTTTCCTCCTGTGTCTGAACAGCATGGCAGAAAGGCACCAATGACGCCAACAGAGATCAGTCAGCTAACAACAAAAAGGCAGCAACGATAAAGTACTATGAATTTGAGTACAGTAAACAAAATGTACTGTGGCCGCTCTAAAAGTGTTCGGGTAAGGTTTAATTCAGTGTGTTTGTTGTTGTGATTTGATTTTCACTTTGTCTTCATCCCTGCATAGCTGTGATAAGACACACTGACCTATTGGGTAAAGCAATGATATTAGTAAATCTTGTTAGAGAGGGGTGGCTGTATGTATAAATGTACTTTGTATTTGTGCATTTTCTTTTTACACAGTAGAAAAAGAGACAAAACAAATAAGACCCATGTGTTTTGCAGCATAGCAGTAACCTAGAATACAGAAAACGCAGTTTAACATGACCCCTTCTTTTAGCTCCTTTCCTCCTCTTGCTCGGTATCGCTTCCTTCACTTGACTTGGCACATGGTCGGGAGAACCTCTAACCACCCACTAATCCACCTCACCAAAGTCCCCGAGCTATTTTCACTTCTGTGCTTTCTCCTCCTCTCTGAAACAAACATACACGCCACCACCCCGTTTCCCATGCTATTCTTCTACACACATACGCAAACAGTCGGCACAAACCTTTGGGGAAAAGCATCATTAAAGGCCTAGCAGGTAACTAGACTAGAGCAAGACACTAGACAGCCATGTGTTATTCTAGATAAGACATGAAGTGGGCAGGGCCGTGAGGAGGGGGAAAGCTCTGCTCAGACAGTCGGTTGAGCTGACGCCTCAGTGACCCAAAGGTGTACCCCTGAAGATATGCTATCTGCAAAGGAAGAGATGGTCAAGAGTTCACACTAAGCTCAGAGCCACTGAACTTCCACCGTGGCGAGGGAGTGGACATAAGGTGCTTCTATCTCCTCTGTGCCTTTCTCTCACTTTTCATCTTTATTTATCCAGGAAAGGTTATCTGAGCACACAAACACACATTTTTTTTTATTAGTGCCCTGCGTCAAAATCACACAGCTCTACATGACTCATCGGGGAGCCCTTCAGTATACTTTAGCAGCAGCTTCTACTCTCTGCAGGAGCACGGATCCTGAAGATCTGGGTTAAGAGACTTGCTCAAGGGCAGCTATGCTGCACTCACAGCTCTGTATGTCACCAGTCATAAAAATTGCATTTGTTGTTAAGACATGGTAACTGCTGGTCATGTCATGTTCAGAAAAGAAAAATCATTTGTCATGTTCTCACTCTTTAGTTTATGAGTGGTTCCAAAGGATTTCAATCATTCAATTCAGAATTTTGACTTTTCCCTGCACGCCTAAAGTCTTGAATACTGCTTATGTCTCTGCATGCAGTTGAAGTATGTCCAATTGTAAGGTTAGCTTTCCAAAGTTAAGGGATCTCCGTGAGATATAAGAAAATACACTGCGAGGCTTTCTCATAGACTGGCCACTAGTGGAGCTACTCTAAAACAATTGAAACATTGGAAAAGACTCAAGTAAAAAATATATGAGAACTTTTTCAACATTAAATTCACTTCCGGTTTAATGTGTACTTTTGAAAATTTTTCTTAACCAAAAAACTTAAGACATGGCAATAAGGCACCGTGTCCTCAGACCTGCAGAAAGCGTATATCCCTACTTTAAAAGTAGCTGCTATTTGATTTATGAGTTGCTAATATAAATTCTGTTTTACACACCTTCAAACTGCATGCCAAGACATTAAAGGACCATCTGAAAGAAGAACAACTGTTTAAAAATGTCCTCAAAACTGAAATATACCTCTAATCAGCACCACCCTGTGAAGTTGTTTATACATTTCTTAGATTTCTCTCCCTAAAACTCATCCCTCTCTTCTCTTTTCCTGTCAAACCTTCTAACCCCCCCCCCCCCCTTCACATCCTGTGCTCTCTATTGCGTGTTTGTCCTACACTGTTCTGTTTCCAAAATGCCTGTGGTCCTGGCTCCGGATTTGAAGCACAAAAAACGCAAATGTATCAATTTGCATGCACACACGGAAGCACATATGCACACATCCATACACACAACCTCCCACACACCACTTTGGCATTTAAACCTTTCTGCAACATTAAAACCTGATATCACCCTTAAGCTTGATTCTTAGTTGGAAATAAAATAATAATAAAAAAACTCTGAATACTGTAAATCTACTGAGGATTTGGCTTACTTTTTTTGTGTCCAACCAACACATAAGAGTGTGTGTGTGTGTGTGTGTGTGTGTGTGTGTGTGTGTGTGTGTGAGTGAGAGAGAGAAAGGAAAACCATTTTTGTCTCCACCCAAAAGCACCCCGTTTTTCAGCTTCCTTCTTTTATTTCTCTATTGTGTTCATTCCGCTATTCGGCACTTATCTGTGCTTGGCTGAATGAACAGCTCAATTCAAAGGCATTACTATGCAGAGTGGAGAGGGACGAAGGTAGGATAGGGAAGAGAGGAGGAGGAGGATGTGGAGGAGGTGGCGGATGAA
Organism: Micropterus salmoides; assembly: GCF_014851395.1. Classification (NCBI taxonomy): domain Eukaryota; kingdom Metazoa; phylum Chordata; class Actinopteri; order Centrarchiformes; family Centrarchidae; genus Micropterus; species Micropterus salmoides. The sequence goes on along the minus strand of NW_024040040.1, from coordinate 38,140,608 downwards.
GTTGAAGAAAAAGTTGTGGATGCTGAACACCTCGCAAAAGTCTGCCTAGTGAACCATTTAATTCCCTCTTCTCCAAAGTCAAATCATTAACCAGCAAACCACTCAGTAATTTGTGTGTGTGTGTGTGTTTGTGTCACTTCATATACTGTGCATGTGTGACCATTTATATCGGTGTGTAAGTGTTAGGCAACTTAAGAGCTTAAGACACTTTGCTTTAGACTTTCTGTTTAATCAAGAACTGCGGTAATCTACAGCAACAAAGGCCACAAAGTGACTGAGGCAACTTTCAGTTTTTACTCAGTGTACTTACTTACTGTCTGTCTGTCTGTGTACATGCTTTTTGGATTTGTGTGCATCTTTCCACACGCTTAAGCCTAAAACGGCTGTGTACTTACGCTATGTGTGCCAAACTTCTTTTAAAATTTACTGCCATATTTCATCAAAAAAACAAAACAAATCATGGTGCACTTGGGAATCCTTAGTAGATTCAATCTGAAAAATATTTACTCCTGTTTTTTGGTACTCCTGTGAGGATGTGCTCAAGTGTAAGAATATTAAAAACTGAACATGATGTGTTTTAAAAGTTTAAATAGGGAACGTTACAGAAAACCTTGGATGTGAATCAAAACAGCGCTGAGCTGTCACATGATTTTAGGAGTCCACGAGATCAGTGGAGGAAAAGCAATGAGAGGAAACTTGGAAAATAAAAATAATGAGGGAAGCTGAAAGCCAGCCAGTCTCCTTGTTGGGCATTTTGGACCACCAGGGCTGCCGTCATTCAAGACAGAACAAGCCAATCACTTTACTACAGCTGGTCAACAAATACCCTCTGGTCTGCAATGTCTCTCACACACACTCACACACACACACACACACATCACTCGCCATGTAAATAAGATACACATGGATGTTGGCATACTTTTGCCCATACTCAAACATGTACATATGCACCCATTATCTACTTGCTCAGCAGCTCTCTCTCCTTCCTACACCTCAGAGACTTATTTATTCTCCCTGGGTGCATGTTTTTCATTTCCTGAATGCGCATCTGTCATTTCCGTCTGTGTGTGTGTCTATCTGCATGTGTGTGAGTGTATGTCTGTGTTTAAGCGTGTGTCTCTGTTTTGACAGCCAGAGACAGGCCTTTCCAGAGAACAGATCTCCAGATACTGAGAAACAACAAGTGAAAGCTATTTTCTGGTGTTTGCTTGTTGCTGCTGGACCCCGTTTTTGGACCAGCCTAGATTCATATTGTAAGTGTGGATTTGTATGTGTGTTCCTTTCTAACAGAGGCAGGGGAAATCAGTCCGGCCTGGTCTGGTCTTTTGTTTTTATCGACAAGTGTATAGGACAAAACAGAAGGGCCATAGAGAAATTTGTGTTTCTATGAAGCCCTGTAGGTGGTTGTGTTAACTTGGGTGTGTGCCAAGACAGCAGGACAAACTGTAGTAATGCTAAATTTAAATCATGGATCTTTAAAACGTTTTAAAGGCACAGTGTAGAAACAGTACAGAATGTGTTCATCTACACTGTGATTGAGTATCTGCTTGAATACCTACAAACACAGCCGCTGTCTGGCTTCACGCCAATCAAATCACAGCATGTGATCAACGTCATTCAGATGAAATAAGGGGAGCTGTTAGCAACTTTAGCTGGTGCAGTTATGGAAGGTGGAGATTTGGAGTTTTTAGTTATAAATAGTTCTACTAAACTACCACTACAGCAGCAACTTAAGATAAATCTGACGGAAGACCAAAACTGGAGCTGCGTGTAGAGAAAAAAAAAGGGGTTCGGACGTTCAATGAGGAAAACTAGATCCGTACAGAGGGGCCAGCTGGTAGCGCCAAACAGTTGACTGTTGTGGGGTAACTAAAAGCCAGCTGAAAATTCTATTACTTGGTTATTGACCACATCGCCACAATGAAAGACAGGGAATGGCCTTCCTTTTCAAATAGGGTGAGTGAAATGTCAACTCCTTCTCTCTCTGAACTTAACTGAACTGCAACTATGTGTGCAATTTCTGATGTGGTTATATGTTTTTTTGTCTTTGCTTGCCTGGATGTAGCTGCTGAATGAATAGTCCGCTGAAGTAACCTTATTGTTTTTACTGCGGTTGTGTACGCATAGATAATGAGCTCCAGACAGCAGCTGCCACAGGGCACTGTTACCTGACTAATTGTTTATACTTGGTCTGGTACTCGGTTGTTAGTCTTGAGTGACGTTGTGTTATGAACATTTGGCCAAGCATTAACTAAGAAGTATGTAGGCCTATTTGATACATGCACCACTATGCAAAAGTAGAACTTCAAACGTCTTCTGATTGAGCTTGTGAATGCTTCTTTTATTCTTAACAGTAGCCTATTTGTACTGTGCACTATAATCAGCGGGCTATGTCTGCTATTTGGGGTGAGAAAGAGTGAGTGAGTGAGTGAGAGAGAGAGAGAGAGAGAGAGCGTACGTGTCGTTAAATGCAACTTTCGGCGAGTGTATTGATAAAATTACACCCTGCACTGTAATAGCACAGTACATTAGATAATTGCCCTCCAAAAAGGACATCCCCTCTCACTTGGCTTCCCCAAAAATTTACCCCACCCCACTCCACCGGTTTTCATGTGTTTTAAATGTAATACCAACCTCAGAGACTGCTGTGATCAATTCAAGTCTCCCACAGCAAAACCTCACTATAGCGCTAACAAAAAGCGCTTTATGATTCTCAAAAGTGGAAAATGTTCTAACTTAAATATCTGACACCTTGAGCCTCCCATGGGCCGGTTTATGATATTCAGGTCCCTTGCCTTAAACTATACAGCAATTGAGAAGAAGTCTTATTGAACACAAAACGTTGCCTCAATGGGAGAGATTCTTCATCTCCTCCGGCTCGCCACTTCTTGACACCTGCTCACGGAATTTAAATTCTGGGCTGCACAGTCAATCAAGCCTCCCACTGGGGGTGGAGACCACAACCAAGTTCTGCTGCAGGCAGAAGCTAAATGGATTTTTGATCTGGGTCTACAGCTCCAGACAGGCAGAATGAGGAACGTGACCTAGACTGTATCCTGTAACGTTTTTGTCATTTTTTGTGATTCAACTATGACTTGTTCTTTGTGTAGTTTTGATTGTCCCCTCTCCCTCCCCCTGATTGTTTCTTGTTACTGTATTAAAAAAGGATCATCCAAAGATATGTTATTTATTCTAATTACTAATTTAAGTGATGTTCATCATATAATGTACATCTTCATCTTGCTCAATCTTGTATGTATCTAATAGCTTTTGGTCTATCTAAGTGGAGAGCTCACATCATGTCTCCCAGTTTCCTACTTATTTTCCTCATTTCTAAAGGTCCTCCTCCTCAATTACTCATCAGTGCTATTTGAGGAAGAACACTGAACTGCACCGCATATCTGTATTTTTCATTACAACCATTTACTGTATGCGTGTCTTTTTCTCTGTCCGCTTTTGTTGATTCCTGCGCCTCAAATGCTTTAAAAGGTACAATGTGTAAGAATTGAGACTACCTGTCGAATCCATACTCCAAAAAATAGGATCTCACATCAGGTCATCACTGCTGCTAACTGCTAGTTATTAGTTAGTTAGCCGCGCAGCTAACTTAGCAATCCAAGTAGCTGACTAGTCTACAATGGGCACCAGAACTGGAGCCAGATAGTTTTATTTGTGCAAGCAAGGTTCTTCCATTGTTCTTTTTCTTACTGTACTGCATCCGATACATCCCTTTGTATCCATATTAAAGCCATGTGGCAGAACGCTGCTCCTCAGTTCACTCTCTCATTAACTGGTCTCACCTGCTAAAATTAGCTCCCATAGAGCTGGTGACACAAGGAGCTGGAATCTGTGCTGTGCTTCACACACATTATTAGCTGAAGAATGAGGAACATTTCCAGAACATGTCAAGCTAATACTTTCCCATACACTTCTATTCAGGCGAATGAATTGTTCAAAAGAAATAAACGGCCCTGCAAAAATCAAAAACATTCTTGCATCACGCCATCAGTATTTCCCCTCTAACTAACCAAACTACTAAATTATAATGGGTGTGTAAAATATTCCCCGGCACTAAATTCAATTTTACAGAGTGTCAGACAGGGAGAAACAGACACGGACACACAGACACACACACTCAGAGGGAAAGAATAGAGCTTTAAGAACCCATTACTCAGGCTGTGAACATTTGGCACCTTCTCTCCCCTCTGCTCACCAGGGACCAACTCTGATGGAGTGAAGACTGCCTCCCTGACTCTGCTATTAAACCTCACCCACCACATGGAGCAAAGTCGCCACGTTTGTGTGTGTGCGTGCATCGGCACCTGCGAACACTTTACAAACGTATTAAGTGAGAGTGTATGTGTGTTTTGACATGCATTTTGAGTGGGGCCAGCGTTTTCACACTCATTCATGTTTGACTCCTCCTCGTGCATCACACCGCCTACTCACTGTGAGCTTTGACTTGAGTTGTAAGACCCACGAGATCCAGTTGGAAGGAGGCAAGTTCTATTCAGCAAAATTAGTTAGGGACCACTTATCACCAACAGGCTTGGGAAAAAAGGCTCCTTTTTAAGTGGTTATTAGGGCACCACCTGTGCACTGTTAAATTAAAATGTTTACTACAAACCTTTTGATAACACTGTCATGAAACACTGTGTTTCAGTGCAGTCTATCCAATGGGAAAGGTGTAATTTGACTAAACCTTTCAGTGTCATGTCTTGTCCACTGTCACACAAGTACAATGTTCATGCTCATGACAGAAGTATTAAAATTTCATAGCAGCCACTCAAGTAGTACCACAGGAGACCCACCCATGACCCACCGGGAAGCGTCCTCTCTATTTATTTCAAGTCATCATCCTCGTTATTCACACTCAGCAATTTTTAATTTCCATAAAACTCTTATCTGGAATTGAGTGAAGTGACATTAAAGAGGCTGATGTTCAAGCCCTGTGAAGTCACTGTAGCGGATCAAGATACAGGGCCCGAAAGTTAGAAGAGACTTTATATCAAAGTCATATCCATGACTGTGAGCAAGCGTTCCTCTGTGGTCTGATTAGTTAAATTCAGACATTTTAGACTTCAATGCAGGATGTAATAATTCATTTACAATGGAAAATGGTCAGCAGAAGTGGCTGTGTGTGTGTGCATGAACATGTTTTTTAATGCACACACACACACACACACACACACACACACACACACGGTTTCCTCTTTTAGTAATTCATGTGCTGGGTCAATACAAGGGGATAATATCTATTAATACATACATCAAACTGACTGCTAAACCTCTTAAAGATCATACATTAATTTCAAATGAGTGCACCTTGTTTCCTCTGACGTAAATAAATCTCCTTTGATCCCTCCCGAATCCGTCTCATCAGCTGGAACCAGTTGTCCTTTGGGTGGTAGTGACGGATCGTTATAATAAGCGACTTGATTCCACTGGCTTGAGTTCAACAATGCATGATTGAATGTGTTCATTTTTACATAACATTTTGTAACGGATGCTTATCTCCAGAACAATTAATAATTATCTATTGGCAAAAGCAATACTTATCATTTGAAGAAAATATTGCATCTATTATCAGGACTACAGGGGCAGTACCATTGATGTGAAATACCACTTAGAAAGAACCACAAATACTGTGTATGTGGTCATCTTCACACCATAGCAGGAGTGTGAAGGTTTGGGCGGAATACTAGGCTGGTTGAATGATTTCTAGATTTGTTATTGATTCATTATTCAAACATTGGAGGCTTTTCTTAACCGCAGTTATTGGCTATATCATGCGCCTAAATTAGAACAGAGAAACACTTCTATACCCCACTCACACACAAACATGCTTTTTATTCAGATGCTTCAGAAGGGAGAGGGAAATGGTCTGTGCTTTAGTCATGCCACAATCATTATAAGTGAAGCTTAAAAATATCACTGTGATATGACACTTTCAAGAACGAAAACATATACATATACTGCATAGTAAATACAAAGTGAAAATATAGTAGCACACATGCTGAGATCTGGAGCACCCCTCCCGATCACTCAATTACAAGCTGACATTTAGCAGGCTGTAGGTTTTGCCAGCTAAATATTAATTTATGAGTGAGGTAGAAGCCACTTACATTCGGGTTTTGCTTCACAGTGGTTTCCCTAGAATTTTTGGGTATATAACTACTTCAAAAATGTGCATTACCAATACAGTGTGTGTAATTTATGCTAAATTCCAGCAGTCCAGTGCTGGAAGATTGTACTATGTAACACACGATGTGCCCGGTTCGCCACAGGGACCTTTGCTGCATGTCATACCCCTTTTTTACTCTCTCACCATTTTCCCTGTCCATCTCTAACATTGTTACAGTCCAATAAAGGTAAAAATGACCCCCCACCACTTCCCAAAAAATATATAAGCTCTAAACACCATTATGAAGGTGCTCTGGTAAAATACGATGGTACAGTAGTGTGTCTTTGTAACCGAATGGCCCCCTAATGAGTTAAAATCTATAAACTATTGTTATACCTGTTATAAAAATGATATACTTCGTCATATTTGCTTGTATTATTTTATTAGAGTTCCTAAAAACTGTAGCCTAAGACTTTTTCTAATTCCAGACCAGTTTCCTGCATCTTTAAGTTGGAATCTTTGTACACCTTATGTGGGAAGTAACTACATTTACTTACAGTTTTTGAAACATGTACTGATAATTGCCTTTTTGGAGACTTGATAGTTACATTTCCATACATTAAAAATAAAATGGTCGCCTGGCTTCCATAAACACAATGCCACTAGCAAAAGCCATTGTGAAAGGTACTCATAAAAAAGTGGTCTGTGAGCAGTCTGGACGGCACTGCACAATGCAAACTGGTTGTTGACTGTTTTAGTGAGTCAGTGAAATGTATAGCCCTTTCTTAGTGTTTCTGGCCATAAATCACCAAAAAAGTGATTGCACATTCCTACAACATAGGAGACCCAGCCATATATCCAGTAGTGAAAATCCCTTTTCATAGGTTACTAGGACACTGAGAAAGAGATGTGTTAATCTCACAACATGTGAAGATCCAGAATAGCGATACTGCTGTATGATATGTGTTAAGATTAGTAGGCCTGTCAGAGTTATGGGTAACTATAATTCACTTCCCTTGCGCCTTATGGCCTGGTTTCTTAAAGTGGGTGCCAAAATGGCTCACAAGGCAGCTGACAAGATAACAAGGTCAGTAATGTGTTTCCAAGCACAAAGACATAAAAAATTATTTGGGTCCTTTGCCACAATCTCACAGATACTTTTGTTCTATGATGTCGATTTACAGTGAGGGATTTATTTAATGTATTGTGTTTTTCCCCCCTCTGCATTATTTTGTTCTGAGGTAACTGCTGTGCCAAGATATCTTGGTCAATATTATCAAAAACTACTTTTGAATTACTGTAATCAGTTTGCTCCATAGAACATCATCATATTCAGTATATTATGGCTGGACAATATGACCTAAAATACAAATCACATTTAATTGAACATTTTACCTCAATTATGATTAATGAATGATTATTTTTTTACGTTTTACAGACATGGTTTGTACAGTAAACTATTAAACTCAACTATTAAAGGTGGGATTTTTTTTAGATTCACTGGTGCTCACAGATGAAAGTGTGCGTAGCAGAGAAAAACATTAGCAGTAAGTTGTCAGTCTTGCAGTGAAAGTATGTGTAGGTCACCGTGCGTTTGTTAATTAAAGTCTGTCTATTGTTTCCCCAACTGCTGGAAAGTGAGGGTGGTTAGCGCTATGTAACATCTCCCTAGGCTTCAGACTCCTGTTTGGAAGCTGAGCAGGACCGGACAGGGTCATGTGACTACACACGTAGTATGTTTTTAAGGGGAAACACCAGGACGAACACACACAGTGGGGGACAGGATTAAAAAATCAAAATAACCGACATGGTAAAATCACGTCGGTTGGAGGTTCTGAATTTCGGTTTTGATTATTTTTCAATGAATCATCCAGCCCTACAGTATAAACAGATGTAGCCTCCTAGCTTACAGCATTTTTCTGACACAGTATAATTAATGGAAGCATCTAATCACTGACACAAACAAAGACACACATGAATTATTTGAATGCAATCTAAACTTGTGCTGTCTACAGACCTCATACCAGGTAGAGGCACATGTTAATGGGATAGGAAAAACACTGTATAATAATACATAAAACAGTAGAACCTTTACCATATTTAAGAATTGCATATAGGGCTATTTTTCATTGTTCCAGAGAGAAACCATTATTAACATGTCCCCTTTTGATCCTATATCAGCTTAAGATTTGCAGCCCTTGTTGTGCTAGTTATTAGATACATATATTACTGTCAAATGACCTGGTGCACTTGCAGATTCAAGCTTCTTATCCACATGAATAAACAATCTGACAGTGTCAGATAGGGCCTGCTGGCATTCTCTGAAAAGGAGTTGTGGTAAACAAGTGTGTGGAAGGAAAATGTGACTTAAAATATTTGTTAAGTTAATTGAGTTTTAATGTGCAGTCAGACAGAGAATGTTTTGTTTTTCCAGGACTTTCACAGAATTCACTACACAACACATTTAGCTAAATGTTCCCACTGAGACACGCACTCAGTCATGATGCCGTAACTGTGGAATCAAACTCTGACGCTTAAACTGGCAAAAGGCATTAAGATGATCACTTGAAAGGTTTCCAAGACATACATTTCGATGACAAATTGTTACCTGTCAATAAGTACTCAACACATTTCCAAAACAACTGCTGTCTGTAATTTTTGCAACTGCCACTATTTTATGGTTTTCAGAGGGTGCGTAAGTGAAGTTATTTATTGCCATCATTTTCCAGAGTGCAATTTGGCAAACAAATAAATATTGTTTAAGTACCCTGTGGAGTTATCATTCTAAAGAAACCTGTTTTTTCACCAAATCATATTATATGTACCATTAAGGTCTAAAAAACATTTTAAAATATATATTTTAATGTTTATTTTTTAAAACACTTGTAAAGACTGTTTTGGGAAATTTAAACCCTGATTCGTTGCATTTGTTTGCATTCCCTTCTTCGCTTCTGGAGCTTTGGTGGAAAGCTTTGGTAATAGTGCATTGCTGCCAGCTACTATTTTCAACCTCTGTAGGAGGTACGACTGTGTATAACATTGAATGTATCTTTTGCATCGTTTTGCAGTCTGGTAAAACACATGATACGAACAATATGGACCTGATGATCAACACATTGCTCTGCAGCACACTAGTGGTAAAATGCACAAACACAAAAATCTATTGGACCTTTAATTACGGCCAATGTGGGTTTCCCTATCAGTATGATTATTGTAAAACCCATTAATTCAAATTTGCAAGTATTGACAGCCTCTGAGCCATTGTCCCCTGTTTTAGCAGTTTGTATTTTAATTATGCAGTAATTCATCAATGTCATCGTGACTCGTCAGTAGTAAATTAGTGAGGCATTAAAAAACATTATTTTTCAAAAACCAATACGGCAGTTGCCAGGTCTTTACCAATGATCCTCCCCAAAGAATCACAGTCACAGCAGACAAGCCAGTATCGGCACTGTCGCTTTGAATGAAAGTTGTCCTCTCAGTTTATAAGTGGAGTAACGGCAGGCAGTGATTGGTGGCCAAATGTTCCTGGAAAGAACCTTTATGTATAAGACTGCAGACAGGTTTTTTCCTGCACACAACAATTTTTGATCAGAATTGGAATAAACAAAAATGTTTCAAATATTCTCTTTGTGTTTTAATAGCCACTTATCAAACAACTGTTGAGCAAGCAGAACATAAACTTAAATACAACGTCTTGACTTCCAGCAGTCACCTTTCCTCTCATCCACAGCGCTGTTTTTTTACACATGCAGCTGGCGCTGGATTTATAAACCAGCTGCTGTTGAATGCATCTAATACTACATGACTGTCTACAACGAGGACTTGCAACTTTGAGATTTCATTTCATAATGTTATAACTATAACCAGAGCCGTTAGGGTTCTGACTACAGCGTTTCACATCTACAACGTCACAAGAAGAGCCTGAGCTACAGGAAGTCGTGTTATTTTCTTGTTCAGCTCACGTTTATTTACATGTCCAATCTGGTTTAATAATTTCAGACACACAGACTAACTGCAGACAGTCAGCTCGCAGATATATTTAGAATACATCAGAAACTATAGTTTAATGGCTCATTACGACATTAGCGCTTCTCCACTGATAAACACGGCATTAGCTTTGTGGCTAATTTAGCAACGGGCAGCGTGAGCTGCTGTAACTTTATGCGATTGTTTTTTTTTAGAAGTGATGAACTAGGGACAGATGTGGACCGTTCACTAGAACTGCCACACTGTTTCAGAATAAATCTACAGTTATGTCTGTCAGCAGCTTCCAACCCCCAGCTAACTTACATTAAACTGCTGTGAGCTGCAAGGAAGCCGGGAGAGTGCAGTGAAAAACGGGAGGGTTAGCAAGTCATGAATGTTTTCAGGAGAAGAGAAGTGACTGGGTCTGTTTTTATTATAATTATTTAAGTCATGTAATTAACGTGACAAAAGACCGACTCACTGCTAACACAGCCCTCTGCGTGTTTAGTTTCTACATGCTGCAGTAAGCTCCGGTAAATTCTGGTCAGTGGATTGTTTTCTTCTGTGGTGTGTGGAGAGGCAGTGTTGTTAACAGGGGAACTGCAGTTGCTCGCCCCTGGTGAGAAAACTATGCAACACCCATGACATGAGTGAAGGATCTGACTTTTTGTTTCTTTTTTAATTGTCATATATCTGCCGTTATAAACAGCTGATGCCGATTAAATGCAATTAGCTCATATCGGCCATCCAATAAATCAGTCAGGCTCTAATTATTATACTAACATTATACTTTATTTTTGTACCTTTACTCCTCTAGTTTGTGAATATATTTTGTTCATTAAATGGTCAGAAATAACAAGAAAACGCATAGATTTCAGTCATGAGATAACTCATTGCCTTTACTGTGCGCATACCGATCATGCTTACTGTCGCCTGTAGTCACCACCCATTCTGAGCCAGGAAAAATCCAGGCAGACGACAGTTGGTTTTCTCACTGGGGATCGCCATGTGAATGATCTCATGCAGTGGGTGATGGGATTGAATGTGAATGTGATTAGATGGGCTGAAACAGGGCCTGATGGTAGCAGTGTGTGTGAGAGAGAGAGTGAGAGTGTGTGCGAGAGAGAGTGAGAGAGAGAGAGAGAAACATTAAGTTGCTACCACCCCCACCTACCCCTTTGATCAATAGCACTGATAGCTCCAATTTTATTACCACTTATACACAAATGCATACATTAACAAAAAAGGTCTGAACCGGTGCAGAGAGACACATCTTTGGCTTTAGTGGGAGTAGAAGTATGTGTCTAACTGTGCATGCATGTGTGTGTGTGCTCACATGTGGATTGCTGCAATCACAAAGCCACTTCTAAATAAGACACGAGACAAAGAGAAACAAATGTCTCTAGTTTTGCTTGTTACTGCACTGGAGGTTATTGATGGTATATGCCCAACTTAAAATTATTGGCTCTATATTTGATTACATAAGCAATATTTTGAATTACATTGGCGATAAATTAAAAAGCAATATATATGTCATACATCTAGGCAAAACCGAGGGAAAAAAGCCATCTATAGTTGCAAAAACATCCAAGAGATGAATGTGTTTTGGAGTATTTGCAGAAATATTAGAGGCAATGAATCAGGGTTAATGGCAGAAGGAAAACACTTCTGAATAAATAATAATCAGCAAACAATTATGATGTAGCACGCACAAACAACAGCTTCATTTACTTTCAACTGTAAAAGATCGTTATTTGTCACTGCAACCAGTCTTAACAGTACCGAAAGAGAGAATAATGATGATGCTATTTGGGACTGAATGCAGAGCTTAATACCCACAAACAAAAATGCAGACATACAAAAAAACAAACACTGTATACCTTTGTGTGTAGTAAAATGCACACTAACTATAGCTATTAATTCTGTGGCTGGTAAACAAGTCAACTCCACACATCAGATCTTCTTAAGCTCAAAGTGTGATGCATATGAATCTTTCTGAAGGTTATATACCTTTTAAAGAGGGGACTTGCCCACGGCCAATGCCCCTTTTTGCCAGGTGGTATGAAAAATTGATCAGTGTTTTCTTGCCCTGTCAGCAGAGGTGGAAAAGGTGTAGAAAATACATGCAAAGCAGCGTTTCAGGAATTACATTACAACATTAGAGGGACAAAGTCAGTTAAAAGATATTCTGCTCTGAATTATGCCCGTCAGGAAACATTCTATGCAGCTACCTTACCCGCCGCAACAAGCTGCACCAATGAAATTCTTATGTTGAAATATTAAGCTATCCAGTAGGTTGTTAATGTGATGATTAGACCATATGGTGTAACAAGCCCAAAAGGATGAGCTACTGAGAAGGCTCGACTTACATTTGATCAGAATATGAATTAGAAATGTTGATGAATATTTTACAAGCTTAAGAAAGGGACAAAGAAGGGTAGAACCCGACTGGGGTGTTCTGAATTTTACTTGGCAAAACAAAGAAACATAGCAGCAGGAAAAATATAAATATTTCATTGGAACGAAAATGAAATTGCACTTGAACTCTGTATTTGAACAGGATAGCAAACAATGCATGTAAATAGGGCTGGACGATTAATCGAAAAGTCAGAACCTCTAACCAATGTTATTTTAACATGTTGATTATTTCGGTTTATAACAGGGAACAGAAATCTCTAATTTGGAGTAAATTAGCCAGATTGGTAAAAGTAAAAGTATCTTCTGGACTGAAGACATGTAACTGCTTGATTTATTTATTTATTTCTAAAAAATAAATGCTCCCTTATCAGAGTCAAAGCTTAGTAACATTGATATTTTTCTGAATTTACAGAAACAGGGGTCAACTAGGTCAGCTTCTGTTTATTCCACCCGTTTTCAATGTTTTTCATCTCAATGTGCAACTTCATAGAAAGGCAGCAAAAAAACAAAAGACATATTTCAAAATGCCATGTACAGTGTGGTTCAAAGTTGAAGGTTCCCCGTGGACTGATTAACCCCTAGTAGCACTATCTAGCTGACTTTTTACTGAGTGGGTCCCGGTTTGATTATCCCGTGCACACAAGGAAGTACATGCATGTGCACACCCAGGTGACATGATATACAGTCCTGCCAATGGTTTTACACTATTACACTATTATAATCTACAGGTGGTGTCAACACGCCAAGACATGCTGCAGTGTGCTAGCAAAGGCAGGGGAGAAAAAGACTGCCCGCATGTAAACATGGACGTAAACAACGTAGGATATTAAATACTACCAGCGTTGAGTGAGTAACATTGTAAACATAACTTTTGTTTGTTTACAAGAAACCTTGACAGAGCAAGTTTAATATGCTACTGCTACAAATAAAAATTGTGATAAAATGTTTAATACAACGGTCATGCAACACAGCATTCTGACTAATCTAGGTCATGTGTAATATTGTTTATATTGTATTGTCTATTCTGTACAAGGTTTCCTTTTAATTGATGTTGCACCCCCCTATACACTGATGTCTGCTTTTATAGATGCTGTTTGTTTCTTTAAGGCTTATTTATACTAATTAATGTGTGTTTCCCCTGACCATTAAAGTAAAGTACATAGACCTAATGGTCTTCTACAGGAGACGGTAACTTGAGGATCCAACAGTGGGGAGGTTCAGCAATGCTTATCACCAAGATCCTTCTAGCAAGTGATAATAAGATGGAGTGGGGGTAAAAAAAAAAACCCCAGTAGAGATGAACACACAAACAGCCCCTCCTATTTACTTCCAGGTTTTATAATACTGCTGACAAGCTTTGTGTATCAATTATTTTCAGGGCAATTCTCACCTCTCCTCTAGCTGAAAGCCCATCTGTTATCACCTGTAGCCCTTCACTGTGCAGAAACAGTGACTAGTGGTCCATTAACTCATTAGCTAATGATCACAGATTATCAGTTGCCCCACTTGTGCTTGTTAACAGTGGAGTGACGTAGGTCTGCTACTTTGGACTAAGAGTCATAGACAGTACAGCCAGAGAGAGATCACATCCATACAATATCAAAGAATGAAGTGCTAATGATTCATTTCATGATGTTGTTCTTACACCATATTTTCTAAAACCCAAGAGTGCTTGAATAAGGTCTGTGGTTGAGATTTTACAACTCAAGCATAGACCTTGGTAAAAACTGAACAAATTAATTGATAAATATGTATGTGCACCGCTGTGGCACTCAGAGCTTTCCTCCCACATATGGTTTTCTGCTCTGTGTTATGTGAGGGTGAAAAGGAGGCCTTCACATTTTAATAACAATGACAAGAAATCATTATACTGATTTTGTAATAACAGAGGAGAGTCATTTAATTTCCTCTTTTATAATAATAAAAATATTTCCCTTCTGACCAGTCCTTTTAACGCATACACACTGAGTAATTCATATATTTATTAACAGGGATTAACAGGGAAATAAAAAAAGAACAATGCATGTAAATAGCTTTGTATATGGTTATTTATAATTATTACCCAACAATATTATAAAAACCAGCCAACTGTAGAGCTCTGTTTTGGGTGGTCTTATGCACGCATGGTCAAGACCTGTTGGTGTCAGTTTTTAACCCGCCAGAAACCAGACTTTCAAATAGGAGACCAGTGTTTGTTTACCGTGTGAAACAAAAAGACAACATTAAGTTACCTAAGTTACATCAGTTGTGTAAGTTAACTGCCATATGTAACATGGTTATTTTAACCCAAACCATGATCTTTTCGTAAACCAAACCAAGTACCAAGTAAGTTTTCACAACGCAGCGTTTCACAACATTAACAACGTGCTGTTTCAAAATTGCAACATTTCGCAAAGTTAACACTAAAGTATTTTAATTGTGAATGTCTAACCGGGTGTTGGATAGTTTTTGTTGCTAACTTGACTGGACGTTTTATATCAGTTGTTACTAGGCTTGACCGCAGAGCCCTAAACGTCAACGCTAAAGGGGTTACCAGGGCGTTAAAAAGCAACGCCAAACAGTCTTGACCATGCAGTCTGTGTTGACCAAGTGTCCATGTGATGAGTTGGGAGTGAGAAGGTGTTATTTTACGTTCTCTATCAAATGAGCCTGTGGCCACAGCTTATATGCACGCACACACACACACACACACACACACTTCTTGTCCACTCACCCAAATGTTGCCATCTTGGTGATATGGTTTCCAGTTCCTTCCTGTGTCGCTGTAAAGGAGACGGTATCGTGTTGTCCAATCAGAGCTGCTGTAGCGACCCTGCGTTGCTATGGCGCTCACCTGCTTTCTGGAACCCAGGTCCACCTGTAGCCACTGGTAATGGTCACTGTCCAGAGGTGACCATCCGCCAGCACCTGCAGAGTTAGTGACATTTTATAATGAGCGAAGAGTCAAAGGTTATCTACAAATATCTTACATCCATTTAACAGTATCTAGTCTGTAAAAACGGCCTGGCCCGGGTATAAATAATTAAATAATGTGTTGTTTTTTCAATACATCTTATTAGCAAAGATATGTGAGATATCTATTTAAAAATCTACCTGTTGTACAAATAGACTGAGTTGCCACTTTACAAGGCAGACCAGACAAGAAAGGCAGAGAATCAGCATGATACCTGCATAATGACATTTTAAAAAGAGAATGTGGAGTTACATGGTTACAGTCCATCCTATTATTAACAATGTCCAGCGGATAACAGCCCAGGCATTTGCTAGGCATGAAATAGCGTGGGAGAAGTAATGTTTAGGGCGCTTTGCATACAACGTTAGAGCCAGCTGACAATAAAGATGTTTCACAAGAATGACGACTTCACTCTTCTTCAGAATAAATTAATTATCCACTCTCCAACACAGCAGAGACCTCAACTTTCAAGAGGACTGGCATTAGTATGTGTGACATTTCAGGATGGATCCCTTTTAAACATTGGTATGCATTTTATAAATGCTGTGTGGGCCCACTGTCACCCATATAACTATAGATGTTCAGATCCATCTCTGAGATACAACTGGCTAAGAATAAAATCACAATTAGAATGTGAGCACAAGATTACAGTTTTGTTACTGATGACATCTATTTATCAGAAAAGCACTTACACAGAGTAAACAGGAATGAGACATATGTAAATAAGTGAAAAGGCAAATACTGTCAAGCTCAAATTCAATCCACTTGATGCTGACAGTTACATATGGTTATCTCCACTTATTTCCAGCTAAGCTGTGGTTCAATATGTGCATCCCTGAGTGCAGATTAAAGTGATACTTCACTATGGTGGAACATGGATTTTGATTTTCAGTGCACACATCTGCTGGAATAGCTTTTCTGGGGGTGTCTTAGAAATGGACAATAAACACAGGGGGAATAACTTGTTGAGAGTGAAATGATTTAACTCTTGTCTTTACTTTTTTGCATATTGTTTAAAAACCTGTCAAATATATATATACAAAAACACAGCTCCCAAGTTGAAGGTTCACGACCTCCTTTACAGGGTAGGCGCACTAAACTTGGAAAACATTCTACCAAGGTGAAATATTGCTTTGAAGAAAATGACTATCTCTGAAAGCATCAAAGGAGAGCATTTCTATGCTATTTTCCCATGGCTACAGTGTCGACTGCTAGAATAGATGGCTGTGTTTGTCTCGTAATCCACTCAGAGGCAGTTGCCGTCCTTGTGCTAGCCTGAAACCTCATGGCTCTGTCTTCATTTCCAGACTCCCACGTGTCTATCCCAGGCAGGGCCAAACTCCACAGGACCTTGCAGGTTACATGAGCCTCAGGTTAACTGGTGCAGAAACAAAAGAGCTGCTAGACAGAAGGGAAAGAAAAAATGCTGGACAATATCCCACTGACCTGATTTCATCTTCCATTAAAACATAGGAGAAAAAAACAGAGGCATGATGCCAACATTGTATGTACACTGCAGGCTACTGTGAGAGCAGTCAGACCAGTGTGAGAAATACAAGAAAAGTGCAGATTGCATTACAGTGCATAAAATAGATGTACAGACCAGTGCACACTTCAGCATTCACACACACACACCCACCAAGCAGCGAAGATGTATCAGAGCAGCAAGCCTGTGACAGAATGCAACTGTGAAATGATTATCAGGAAGAGTGGGTGGTGGATGGACTGCGAAGTGGCCATGTCACGGCCGTCTCCTTTGATTCTCTGTGATGGATTTTTTTGTTCCAAAAGGACAAAAATACAGATAAGAAAGTGACGAGCTGAAAGCACAAGTGAAGGAGAATGACTGATTTGAAAATGACAGGGAGACAGGGAAAACAGAAACATAGGGACAAAGTGAAAGAATGGGAGATAGCAAAACCAAGAAAGTAGGAGAGAGTGGGGGAAGAGCACTGAGCGTAGTGGAGGAAGCATGAGAAATGATAGTCATATGATAAAATAGAGGGTGAGACAGTTGGCGATGTATCCCGACAAAAATCCTATATCTTATCCAATTACAGAGCCATTACACTCCAGCCCCGGCCTTGACAGATAACCAGGCCCGTATCAGTGGAAACGTCAATACTTCAAAAACCCGTTGCAGCAAAGCCATTCCCTCGGGGGGATAAAACATTATCAAAAGGGTGAGAGGGGGAAGGGAGGAGAGGGGGTGGGTGAGGAATTGAGTTCAGGGGTGTGATAAGCAAACAGAGAGTAGAAAATAAAGATTAAGAAAGAAGAAAGCTGGACGGACAATGACCAAGGTGACGTGACGCTAAGGACAAGATCGCAGGATGGAGAGAAGGTGTGTGTTGAGGGGGTGACAAGAGAAAGGAGAAGAAAAATGGAAACAAGGGAGAGTAAGATAGATGTTTGAGGTGACTGGAAAAGGGAGTGATGAGAGAGGATTTTATGCCTCTGACACTGGGGAGGCCAGAGATGAGATGGCATGCGGATGGGATGGAGAGGGAAAAAAAGCGCAGAAAGGGAGCAATGTAGTTATGGTAAAGAAGGTGATAGATGAGGGCGAATGTGAAGGAACAGAGCAGAGGGAAAAGGTTTAGAAACTTGAAAGAAAGAGATAAACAGAGCCCATCAACACTGGAATGGGGACGCCATCAACAGAGAACTAGGGAGATCTCACACCTACCTCGTTTGGTCCGGACTTTCTGGTTTTTCAGTTTTGTCCGAACCAAAATTGCAGGTGTGAAACCTCTCACGGACCACGGTCAGGACCAAATTTGGTCTGACGAAAAGAGGTAGTCTCGGTCCGGATCAAACTGACTCATGATTCGGTTCGTTTTCGGTGTGAAAGCATTTTTTGGGCTATTTACAGGAAGTTTGGCAGTTGACGTGTAAACTGAAAACAAACAAATGCATGGGGAAATGCATTGAAATAAGGACACAATTATACATTTCCATTGACAGATCATCTTTTCAAACAGATGGCCAATATAGAAGCACACCACCACATATACATCTTTGGTTTCTCCTGAAACAGAGGTGCAGAAGGATTGCTTGCTGTCTTCTCCTCCTTTCATGTCGGCGACGTTGTAATGTTCACACAACGAGGACGTTTAATTGTAAATTTTATAGTTGGTGCTGCAGGTAGTAATGCCATAATAATAATAATATAGTGGCAAATATGCATATGTTCATTTTTTATTCATTCATTCTTGTCAAAGATACCCGCTGTTTAATAAACCAATCAATGTCAAGTATTGGGAGACGCAGCCCACGTAGATGATGACGACAGGAAGCAAGTCTGTCATGTAATGTCCCTTAGTGCGGTCGCGGAATTGCAGTGTGAAATCAAACCAAAACTAATGGAATATATCAAAATGTATCAAAACATGAACTTTGGTTTGGACCTTGGTGCGGACTTTCAGGTGTGAAAGCCCCCTAAGACTGCAGGTGGGTTCAAATGACATGGGACAGAAAGCAAAGACTGGAAAAGTTATGGCTAAAGGTCAGGACAATAGAGGAACGTGAGAGAGGAACAGTTTGAATACATGTGCAACATATTACTGCACATTCCTAAATCCTAATACATTGTAGGGTTGCATGTGCTGCTAAAAGATTTCAGTGTCTGGTCATTTCAAAGTTGAGCCAAGATGTGTGGCTCTATTTCTGTCTATAATCTGTATAAATTCTCTACTGGTAGATCCATACAACATGACATCTTCCTCAAATGTTTTTCATTTGTAATGTCAGAACTGATGACGCATAACTCCCTGAGATATTTTGATGTCAAATACAGCCTGTGAAATTATCTCACATTTATTCAAAGTGCATTCACCCAGTGCAGGCTGACCTGGCACGCTGCTCTGCATCCAATCCTCAGCTTCACAATCAAACACATTCACATTGCTAAAGCCCAAACACAGTTCTATATGGTTGGTCACTGAGAAACACAAAGCAAGCAGTTTGCAAATCATTGCACATTGTTCGAGACCACCTAAATGCTCATTACCGGTTGGCGGGAATCAAATTTCCAATCTCCAGTATTGTCTGCCCTGCAGTGCTACTGCCACGGTGACCACACTCACACCACTGGTGCCTGGAAAGTAGGCATTCAAACTGAAAATTGCACTGCAATTAAAAAAAACCCACAAGAGGCTGCATTGGTATGTGTCAGGACATTTTGTATCACCGTACACCTCAGCAACTTCTCACTGGCCCTCGGCCCCTGCATTTCTTGAGAACTTTCCAGATCTTCCATTCTCCACCTGCCACCAGATGCCCCTGGACTTTCCCGCCAATCCCACACCTACATGCACTCCTGTCTCTCATTCCATTCCATCATTAGCCTATGGCACTTTACACTGCATGAATAGCCTAGCAGCTAGCAAACTTCTATGACACACTATGAATTTACGAAAGGACCAATTAATATCTATCACCTATAAACGTGCACAGCTGATGCCGTTACCGGGGTGCGCCGCCACTGCTGCCAAGCAAAAGTACTTCTTAAACAACAATGAATCGTTGAAATAATCTATAGAAGCTTCGAGTACTAAAATCATTGTTAGCTGCAGCCCTAAATTTAAGTTGTCGTAAATGATGTTGCCTTGCAGTGTGCCAAAAGTTGAGCAAGGTTCTTCTTTGAGTCCAACACCACAGTCTCACTGAAATGAATGAGGAGACTGGGTTTTTGAAGTACTACAGTCGGTCTGAACATGGCTAAAAGGGGTGAATGAAAGGACAGGGTGATGGTTAAGGAAAAGGGGTTGAGGAGGATGGATGGAGTGGAAGGCATGTTAAGGTTATAGGGTTACCAGAAGTAACAGATGGGAATGAGAGAGAGACAGACAGGTTGAAAAGTCCAGAGAGGCGCAAAGGTTCAAAAGATCTTGCAAGTGATGGAAAGCATTTGGGAAAGATGGACTAAAAAAAGCAATGAGGGTAGAGAGCTGCGGGCTAAAGAGCTCGATGTTAGAGGTCAGAGGAGGAACAAGGGACACGAATAAAGGATGTGGAAGAGAAAAAAAAAGAAGGGACCAGAGTAGTGACATGGCAAATGCTGTCACAGATTGGAGAGAAAGGAAGAGGACTGTAAAAAGAACAGATGAGAGGAGAGAGGGGCCAGCTTGACAGAGGTTAGGAGAGGGGTGAGGAATGATATATATATATAAAAAAAGAACAGAGGTGCAGTGAAAGGTGAAAGCCGGAGGGAGAAAGGGCAGAAGCGAGAAGAGGTTGACAGAATAAAGTTGAGATGGAAGAGGTTGGTGGTGGGGGAATGGAAGATGAGAGAGCAAGAGTGAGCGAACAGGAGCATCAGTGAAATAAAAAGGCAGAAAACAATGGGAGGAGAAAGGAGAGAGGGGGAGAGTCGGGGGAATGTCACTGTTCTCTCACCTGTCACATACACAGATGTTCGGGGAGGAGAGGAGGAGCAGGAGGGGGATAGGGGAGAGAACAGAGGAGCAGAGAAGGTCAAAGAAACCACCTTTGAGGAAGTGACGGAAGGAAAGGAGAAAGGCAAGTAACAGAGAAAAAGATGAGGAGATACAGATCAGGACAAAGGATGGAGAATGAGTACAATCCAAGAGGAGGACACAGAGAATAAAGCAAAACAGGCTCAAAGAAGAGCACTGCCACCTAGATTTTTCTCTGTTGAAGTTTATAAGTCTTGAAAGTACAGTACAATTGATAGCAACTGTTTTCTGGATAATAGAAACTTAGGGCATTACAATGTGTGTAATGCCCTAACACAGAAATATGTGTGGATTTTCTTTAACATTTCCAGTCTACATTGGGGTCCATTGGAGTGATGACAAAATGAAAAGAAACCTCAAAAAGAAAACATATAATGTACATGTAATTTATTTGTCCAAATCAGATGGTGCTGAATGATCGGTCAGTAAACCAATTAGTCTGCAACTTTTGTGATACCTTAATAATTGTTTCAGTTTTTTAATCAACCAAAAAACACAAAATATTTACTGGTTCAGCTTCCTTACTGCGAGGACTTTGTGAGGAACCTTGGATTTCTTGTTTTGACGATTCTTTATTAATTAAACAATTAATGGATCAATACAAAATAACATAAT
Source organism: Micropterus salmoides (assembly GCF_014851395.1). Taxonomy (NCBI): domain Eukaryota; kingdom Metazoa; phylum Chordata; class Actinopteri; order Centrarchiformes; family Centrarchidae; genus Micropterus; species Micropterus salmoides. The sequence goes on along the minus strand of NW_024040040.1, from coordinate 38,119,049 downwards.
AATTAATAGTAGCCCCAGACAGATCGAACATTCTTTAATGAACATTAAAAAAAGTTTAAAAAGTCCAATCCCAATTTTTTACACTAGGGAAATTCGCTCGTATTGATGATATACTGTAGCAATTTATCACGTCACTCTGCAATGGCTTAAAATCTGTCTATCGGGAACACCTCTATCCCGTACAGTATATCCTTATAATGCATTTGAATTGGGACCAATTCCTCTGGCAACACTGATGGTGGCATTTTTAAAAGCAGCATGTTATAAATCAGATTAATCTGCTACCAGAAAGCTACCCTGGTGGAAATGCCCCCGCGTGGTGCCCTTCACAGATCTGTACTGGCCAAATGGAATTCACACAGAGAGGCTCCTTCTGAGATAAAAGGAGCCAACTGGGGTCGAAAAACATGGCTGGAGTTTCTCCAGATTTGCAACACAAGGTTTGAGCTATCTGTGATGACACAGATAACCCAGCAGTGTAGTAGTGGTAGCACAGTGTGTTATATTGGAATAGTACTGATATCAATGCTGATTATGAGCACAAATATTCTCACTCACGTCAGAATGTAAATACATTTTCTGTGTATATACACACACACACACACACGTGAAACGACAGTTCCAATAGTTTTCAGTGGCATAAACAAAGTGTCTGCAGACTGCAAAAAAATGTGACCATAGAAATCTAGTTATTGCCCATTTTTCATGAGAACTAATAACAATAAACATACAGTAAAAGCCACAAAAATCAGCTTGGGAAGGGGTGGGGGCAGATGTACCAACAGCAATGCGCTGACTAAGGCAAAGGGAACATAATGGAGAGAATATCAAACCATGGAGATGCCCTCTGGGAACCATTGCCAAAATGGCTGTCTTTTGAAACTGACAACTAACTGTGTGGATATTTTTCTTGTATCATCTCACACATCTCAATTCACACTGCTGAAGAACCCCTCGGCTTTGTGTCATTAGACCAGACCACAAGTGAAGATATGAAAGCTCTCTGTTTGCTTTGAATAAAACAGTGTTCCACTGTCGCAGCAAGTCTCACTGCAGTCTTTCCCCTGCTCTGGTCATCGCTTTTTAGGCTTTCAAGCTGACTCGCTCCTCTGATCTTATTTAGACATCTAGATGATCAGAGCTCACCTAATTGGACAAGTCACACGGTTGTCCATTGCCCTGGGGAGTGAAAGTGAAAACTTAAATGCAGTACAGTATGTAGGTACTGTATATCGTGATCAAGATGGTGATGATGAAGAGTATTAAGTCTGTCAGGAGACTGATTTTTCCCCAGAATCTTTGTCTGTCCCATGACCTGCAGGACTCACTGATGGAAACTTGATTTGCAACAGGCTTGCAAGAACTCCCAGAGCAAGAATAGCAAAGGTTGAGAGGCACCTCTGACAACCTAAGCCAGTTTAGTAAATCACAATTTGCTTGGACAGGCAGTGTTTAGGATTAGGGATTACAGATTATAGATTTAGTTGGTACGATTATAGTCAGAGAAATAATCACGGTTTTAAGATTATCACGATTATTATGCATTAATTCATTTAACAACACTAGTAATAACTTAAGTTGACTTTTAATATTTAATTACATTAACAATTATTACAAGTATTACAAGTATTATTATTAATATTTTATATTATTATTTATCCCAGGGGAAAGTGCTAAGGAGGGGAATAAACTGAACAGTTATTGTCATCAACTCTCATCCATACATATAAGTTTCAGTGAAAAACATCTCTCATGCAGTGTTATTAATAACTGAAATCCAGGTAATTGGTATAGTCCTGGAAGTCTAGAAGCTCCTGTTAGTATTAGTATGTTAGTATTTTACACCTGGCAACATTTTTGCAACACAGACAGGAGGAGGCAACAAAATGTAACATTGTTACAGTGACTGAAGGTCTTGAGAGGACAACATTCTTCCATAAATGCCAGCTGTTTGCGCTGTGCTGGAAGCTGGATTTAGCGCAAAAGTTGAACTGCTTTGACCATGGCATGTGCGCAAGCTCGCCAAGCCATGCGGTGCGTGTTGCTCTACGCAGCAAGAAACTGCCATGGCGTTGTCCAAGCCATGAAAATAATGGGTTTCATAGCGCAGTGGTGCTGTCAGTGCGATGGGTCTGAAAGGTTACATGCAGCTTTGTTTATTTACGTTGCGGTGAAAGCTTGACTCTCACCGCTACAGCATCTATTGTAAGTGACACGTTTATATTTAATTCCCTACCAACTTGCCACGTTATTTAACTCCGTTATTATGCATTACCTTTACTTGGGTGTGCAAAGCCTAGTTATTCGCACCTTTAGCTTCAACCTTTTAATGGCAAGTTTTTGAACAGGTGATCCGTCACCTCTTAAATAACGCCCTGGTCAGTGTTGGTGCACCCAAAGTTCTCCCACACTGCCGACTTCAGTCGTTTCTTTGGTGGAAATAAAGCTTCACAGTTTACTCCCTCTGCAATAGTTACGACAGTGTGCAGTAGTACCCTCCATGTCTCTCGTAAGCGTGACACTTTAAGCTGGTGCACCGCTCGTGTAACATTTTGTTTTCGTTTTGTGCAAGTTGCAACAGTTCTTTTCCCTGCAACAGAAACACTCGGTGTGGCAGAGCCCTTTACTATTAATTAACTGTGATGTTTTAAAACGTGGGTTAATAGTGAAATCCAGTAATCGCTCCATCCCTGCCTAGGATAGCCTGATACTACCATCCGTTAAAGGACATCTCATGAGCTCTGTTTTACATTAAGTGGAACTCAGGACTCATACGACTCAGAAGACAAAGGACGTACATATTCAGTGTCCTTAACCACATTTAAAAGAAGGTGAAGTTTTGAATTTAAATGCTGATCTGGATGCAGGATAAGGAACCCTGAACAAACAGGAACTGCTTCTTTGTCTGAATGAAGGTCATATTATACTTTTACAAAGTATGTATCACTATTTGGTGTAGTGACCTTAAGCTATATTTCAGGAGCATGCCTGAAAATATGGGACACACTTTCATAATTGCTTCAATGAGAACAATATTTCAAAGTGTATTTTAAACTTATTTCTTTATCTTAACTGTTTTCTTAGGCTTAAATATAGGGATGGGGATCATGCATTTTATTGATATGGATACAATTATTGAGACCGCTTAACAATTTAGAGTCTTTATTGATACCTATATGAATACTTTTCTATTCTATTTCTATTCTCATACTATTTCTATCTGACCACCTGTGTATGTGTGTGATGGTGACAAAGATGATTTTAACTTTTACAGCCCAGCAGAGAAATGTAAACTATGTGGTTCAATACATTTGCCTGACCGGGCAAATGGCTTTTACAGTACTGATGGCAGAAAATGAGTCAGATGAGAGGAAAGGAGTGGAGAAAAGCAGAAAGAGCAAGTGACGAAGATAGAGCAAAACAGGAATGAAAGAGGGATCGAACAAGCGACAGTATGTGAGATAGTACATAACCAGAGACAAAGATCTCTAAAACATAGAAAGACCCCAGTTCTGAGAGTGAGTAATGGAGACGCAGTGTGATTTTGGACGAGTGACGAGCAGCAGGTGACAGGCATGACACACAAGCAAAAGTGACAGTGGTAAAGCAGAGCATCAAGAGAACATCTCTCCTCTGTCTTACTGTCAGTGTGGGAGTCTGTGTGGGTGGGCACATGCACAGATTTTTTGGGGGGTTTTTTGTGCATGCAGGTTTAAACATGGCTCGTGATTCAGGACCTGAGAGAACGTGTGAGTGTGCGTTGCCGCTTTTAATACCAAAACCACATTAACAGAAAGTATAACATGTTAATTAATTAAGATGCTAGGCCGCCGGAAAAAGGGAACAGAGAAAACAGCTGGTTAGCCCTCTGCTAGTACTTCATCTTTCTGTCATGGAGCAAAGGGAGCGGATGGAGACAGAGTAATTTAATTAGGAGCGGACCGCCATTATCGATGGATGACTGCAACGGCTGGAGACATCAAACAACTTTGCCAGATGAGTGAAAAGCAATGCATGAAAAGGGAGGGGCAAGTCAGAGCACAGTTGTACTGCCGCACTGTGACATCCAGTGTTTGAATAAGGAGGGATTACAGTGCAACTTTTTAAAACTTTGGAAAAACTTTGAAAAGTACGTATCGGGGTGAGAATGTGAGAGAAGGGGAAAAAATAGATAATGAGGTCTGTGAAGAAAGAAGAGGGGAAGGCTGAGAAAATGGAGTGTGGGATTGAGAATGTTACTGTAGAAAATAGAAAGTGCATGGAGGGAAAATGAGACGGAGCGGGAGGAACGGGAGACAAGGATGTGAGCGAAACCCAGAGGAAGAGGGATATGGAGAGAGAGAGAGAGAGAGAGAGAGAGAGAGAGAGAGAGAGAGAGAGAGAGAGAGAGAGAGAGAGAGAGAGAATGGAATATAAAGATCAGTGGCCACATGTTTGTGATTAGCGGCCTAATCTCATGCTTGGCCATGTCTGAGCTGCGCGGGAACATGGGCACACATGCATGGTCACATGCATGCATACATACAGGGACACACACAATCAGTTCACCCATTCCTCTCTCACTTCCTTCACAAACAGAAGGTATTCATCACTCTTCCAAATCACTTTTTCAGAATAACACAGTTTCCATGGTGGCAAAGATGTACCCACGTAGAAATTTGATTGGTGCTTTTTTTCAAAACTTGACATCCCTCTGTAAAATTAGAAGCCCCTTCACATCCCCTCCACTCTCTTTTGCCTTCGACCTCCTCACGCCTCTTCTATTTTAACCTATATCCACAGGGCAACTGTCTTCAGTTTGGCAGCGCTGTACAAATCCTTGTGTGAAGTAGCAGATCACACCTCATGTGGTTGCTATGTGACTATTGGAATCCTATTTGGAGCTCATCATTCTTTTGCTAAAAGTTACAGCAGTGAGTGTGTCAAACCTTTTCTGGCACATAGCCCAAGCAGTGAAAGAGTAGTCAAAGCGTCATGTGAATTTGAATGTGGCATATTTTTCATCTTAAAAAGGAGTATTCCATCATTTCTAGATGTCAATGTCAAATTAACAGTCACTGAAAGGCCACGAAAGCATGTGTATAACGTCCTCTGTGGCCCTGAAGGAGCTTTGCCAAGAAAATTAGAAGAAAATTGTAGACCGCATTTGTGGAATCCTGGTTTGGACTTGGACACCACATTTTGAACAGAAAGCCTGTATTCCAACTGGAGGCTTGGAGTTTGAAAGACTTGGGTGTTTACCAGGCACAGGCAGCTTGATGCATATTAGGGGCTAAAAGTAAGATATCTTGGCCTTTGGAGCGTAAATGTTGGCCATTCTTTTGTTAAGCTGTGTCGCAAGTCTCTCAGCTTCATTAAGGTCTGTAATAAATTGACAGAGTACCCCTCTGGAACATGACCAAGCTCACAATTAATTATATACAAATTATATTATACTGTGTAACATTATATCAAATAACTGTCAGTGTTAAAAATGTTCTGTGACCTATTTTCAAACCAAATGTGGTTGAGAAACGAGTTTTTGATGTGAGGAAAAGAGCCATCCCTGCGTCCTATTAGCTGTCATCTCATTTCTCTCTGTTGCTGTTCCCTCCTCTGTCTGACACTCTCAAGGTCTCATACGGGAACCGGCAATATGGAGAGAGGGTGAAGGGGTTGGGAGAATGTATATTTGAGGGAGAGTAGAGAAACTGGACAGAAGATGAGAGAGGTAGGGAGAGAGTGGTGGAGAGGAATGACTGACAGGAAGTAGAGAGTAGGAGGGAAGAAACAGAGTGGACAGGCAGATGGACGGAGGTGAACGGGAAAAAAAGATGAAATAGAGAACAACAGAGTGAAAAGGCGGGAGATTGAGAAGGATGGTGAGAATGAGATATTAACAGATGGAGAGAGTAAGGGTAAAAGAGAGAATGAGCGGAAAGGAACACAAATACAATGTCAGAGTCTTTATCAATCTCTTCTGTCTTCAAAACCCAGAGGCAGAAACTGTCCCTGTTTGATTTATGCTAATAATAGAAATGGAAAAAGCTCATAATGCAGTTAATGTAAAAATGGACTACAGCAACTTCACAGCCAAACTGAGCTGGTCTTAAATAAGATGCAGTGATGTAAATTCATAAACAACATGTTGCATAGAGTAACAGCTTGTGAGTGATTGTGTTTTCCAAATAAAGTCAAAAGGCATTAAGTGTCATGATGATGAGTCTGTTGGTAAAGAATGTGTTCAGGCTTCAGGAGCCAGACACCGAGCATTTGGCGCGCCACCTCTCCCATGTAAACACATAAATAAAGCAACGTCCACAAGCTTATTCCTGTTTATGCATTTACACACACATGCATACAAATATACTGTCTTAAAACATACTCAGTTAATCATGTTCAGCACAGACATTCTCACATTTACACACACATGGATGGAGAACACAATGAGGGTGTGACAGCAGTTGCATCAACAAGCAGGGAGGGTACCTGGGGCCTGGTGACTGGCTGGCATCCAGCGGACAGTCACCTGCCGGAAAATCGTTATGGCATAATTTTAGCTCTCTCTCTCTTTCACACACACACACACGCGCGCTTTTGTTCCTCTATCCCCGTGGAGACATCTCATTAATAATACAGTCCCTAACCCCTTTCTCTAACCTCAACCACCACAACTACATACCTAACCCTACCCCTAACCTAACTGTAACCTGAACCCTGAAACCTTAAAAGTCTTGAAGGTCACCACCGGGAAATAATAACACAAACACACAAACACAGGGAGGTGCACCCAGAAATGGATATACATACAAACGCACACACCCCGACACACACACGCCTGAAGCCCAAAACTCTAATAGTTGTCAGCATTCACAGCAGAAGCTTAATATGAGTGGTGTGTCCCATTGATTTTGTGCCTCCCCTGTTCTGTAGCACTGGGAGATTGGAGTAGATTGGCTGCTCAGCACACATTCATGCCACCGACGCCACATTTGGCTGCCAAATGTGGCTGCTTAGAGGGACCCTTACTTGTAGTCTGACTGTGAGGACATTTGGATGTGATCCTGTGTTTTGTTAAGTTTATGTGTGCGTTGAGTGTGAGCTAGGGCTGGGTATCGTTTAAACTTTTACAATACCAGTACCAAAACCAGTACCTTTAAAGTGATACTGATAACAATAGAGTATTTCATTCAATACCTTGTGTAAAATGGCCTCTGTTGGAAGTCATAGTAGTTGACTGGTATTATTATTTTTATTATTGTTATGGACAAGCATTGTGATTATTTTCTTTCCTTTAATATTGTTTGAAATAACTGGAAAATTATATCAGATCGCTCCTCATCCTAATAAGGCCATGCACATGCGTAGTAGGTACCAGGCATAAGGAGTGACCACTGTGAGTTGTGGAAAAGTACCTTAAGTTAAGTTTTTCATATTCGTTTGTTGAAAGTCAACCACGGAGAATCATTTGTTAACCTCAGATAAATAGTAGAACTGAATTGAAGTGCTTTTATCCTTTAGTAGTGAGTCGCAAACCTCAAAAAGATGGCAGTGAAAAGTACAAAACGAGTGGTGTCACTAAACTACACTAAAGATTCAAGCAAAGGAAAAGCCTGCACATCCAGCCGACCACACAGACTACATCTGGCTCCGTGAGTAAAATCAGCTGATGCGCTGCTGTGACACAAAAGCGTTGGATTGATATGATGGAACGCAGTGATTGATCCGTGACAAGTGATGTGAATTGCAAATAAAAATGTACAGAGTAGTGTTCATGGATATCAGAAGATGAAAGAAACGGAAAGCCAAGCTTGTGTTGCAACAGTGACGAATACGCCTGAGACAGCAGCCGATGCTGAGGCTTACAAGCGCCATGCAGGCACATTGGCAGGACAAAAAGAGGCGGTGTTTGGCTGCGAGTAAAACAATGCAAATACTAATTATTTTCCGATTTGGTTACAACAGGAGAGAATGCAGTTCTTGTTTGACTCGAGAAGTTTCAACACTACTCAGTACTGGGATATTTCAATACCTTAAAGCTATCAAGTACCAATACCCCAGCCCTAGTGTGAGAAATGCACGAAAAACACATGGGTCAAATGCAAGCCTAAATGGCTATTCACTTGTTTTCTCATTTGGGGTGTTCTGTGTGTCTGCAAATGTTCTGCTGTCATTCTAAACATGTGCATGTGTAATTGTTATGGATGTTTGTTTAAATGTGTATACATGTGTATGTTTATATGTGATTGTGTGCTCAATATTTTTGCACTGATGTTTTGTATTCTGTGTTAGAAACTATAGCAGATACAGAAAGAAAAGTTGATTTCATGACAATCCTAATCCTCGCGGCAAAGTTTTCTTAGGAAGTAACCTCATCGTCCCTTCCTGCAGAACTTGTCTGCCTTTCTTTTTCCCCTCTAATTTTATATTCCACCCTTGTCATATTGCTGTGTGCTAACGAGGTGATGACCTCATCATCCAAACATAGTGTCGTTCTCTAGAGGACACCAAGATATAGAGGATGAGATGGAACTTTATTTCCCTTTCCCTTGCTACTTTGACAGTTGTCTCAGCATGAAACCATTTCGGGACATTTAACAATAAGTCAGCATGTGATAGAGTTTGTCAGTTTGTTGTTTATCACAGTGGTGGTCCTGACTGTCATGTAATATGCTTTGAATTACTGAAATTTGGAGATGTGTGCGAAATAGGCCTCTCTAGGGCCCCTAATTACATTTCAAAACTGACAGGTAGCGAAAGAGGGAGAGAGCTGAGCAGTTCCCATTTTGGCAGTAGGATTTTAACAGTACAATGTCTATGGATATATTCAAGCTAATGGGTGTAACCATTGTATTTTCAAATTTTGGAGGTTAGTAATGAATCTTTTCTCAGAAGTGAGCAAATCAGCCTTGGGGTCTGAAAATATCACAAATTTTAAGGCCAAACCGAAACAGTTTCTGGAATTAGTGATACTATCTTCACATCGGCAGATTGATCCGTCTTATTCCAAAGTGCAAACAATTTTGGAAATTAACTTCAATTATTTGATCTTTATTCCATTCATAGAAGGAAAATAAGATGCTAGACTGAATGCCATATTTAAACCTCATGGGCGTATATTTAACACTGAATTTAATGTATGTGCTACTGTACTTTTGTTTTGTTCTTTTTTATATTTCTGTACACCAACATTCCCCAAGGACCTGGATTTCTATGCTTTAACTGTTACATGTTCCCCAAGGACTACCATCCTTGAGGAGAAAGCATGTGGGGAAAAAATGCACAAGCTGTATATTTACACTCAACCATTATCGCTGTGATGGACAGCTTGGTGTATATTTCTTTCCTTCTTCTCTTCCCTCTTTTTTCTCTTATCGGTGGGTGTCATTGTTAAAGGAGGAGTAGTCCTGTCCTCGGCAATAATTCTGTTGGTATGATTAAACACCAGATTACCTTGCCTTTATTGGCTCGCGCCGAGCTCTGTTGCCTCAGCTGTAGTGCGACTATATTAGATGGAAAAGTATGAATTATTAATTGTATAAACATAGATTGGTGTAATTGTCTGGCCATATCTCTCTCTGCTGTGGACTGATGTGGAAATGAGCTCCAGTCTGAGTCCGTGAGATAATGACTGGAGCTGAGGGAGGGAGAGAGAGAAATATAGAGTTAGCGGGACTAGAGAGAGAGAGAAGAAAGAGGAGGAGGAGGGGAGAGCAGCTGTGCCACACTATAGAGCGTGTCACTCTATGATGGCTTGGACATTTACCTCCGAGTGTGTTATCTGTAAAATCATTCATAAAGATGTATGTACATGTACCTGAATTCTATTTTTACTTTGTCCTCTGTCTACATTATGCGCTCACATACGTCCCTCTATGTACAGCAATCATGTACAAGTGAGTTATTGTATGTGTCTACCTCCTCTCCTGTTGAGCTTGGCATATCCAGGGGCATATCCATTGGAGAAGACAGTTGAGCTGGTGAAGGCCGTGTGGGGCAGAGAGGAGGCTAGAGCCTCATCACACTTCTCTGTGGGGAGCAAAGTCGGAAAGAAGGAAGAGGGGAAGGAAAGAGAACGGTGAACATTAGTACATTTTACATTCATAAGAGAATATGCATCAATGCTGAACATACATTTTTTGTCCATGAAGTAGTTCTCAGCAATTCCAAATCACAACATTGTTAATGAAATGTTAAATAAATCATTTCAAGCATAAGATCTCCTTAACTCAATTCAAGTGCTCTCGGCTGAAAAAGTCTTGTATTTCGCATGGTTTTAGTGCACTGCCTAAGAGAGACTTCCTCACAAGAGAGGAAACATGGCCATAGCTGGAGGTTGAAGGAAGCTGTTTGTGGGTCAAGAGCTAAGTCAGGTTAGTCAGACTTGAGCCACAGGGGCATTTGAAACATTGTTGAGTTCACTGGCAAAAGCAGTGCACTGTAAAATATCTGCTGTAACAAGCAACCTGACCTTGACTGGATGCAGATGCGCACTTGATTTAGAAAAGAGCAAAAGAAGAAACAAGATAAGTGAAATAAGTTAAACCCTGACTTGCTCAAGCCCCATCAGATCAGATTCAACAATCAAGGCTCTGATCTGTTTCACTCCTGCCTTTGTAATGCAGACAGCACACAAACAAATCAATTATCGGCTGTGCCAAAATGTTCTACGGTTAAACAAATAAAACTGAAATGATTGTCTTTAGACCAAAAGAAGAATGATTAAAAGTCAGTGCTCAGCTTTGGTCACTTACCAAGCCAGAAATCTTTGTGTAGTCATGGATGGAATTTTAACATCCACATTAAAACAAATACCAAATCAGCCTACGACCACCTTCAAAATATAAACATATCAATTACTATCCCTTTAAGATTGCTTTTTAAGCAGCATGTAACCTTTTATGTAATCATACAGACTTGAGTCCAAATACATTTCCACCCATCTAGCTGGATGAACTGTGGGCCCAATGACTTGGAGGAGCCATATTAAAAATAGTCAGAAAGACGGGCGCTGTAACACCGCTCAGTCCAAGCTGACCTCAAAGTCAACAAGCACTCGCAAAAAAGGAATTCAAGAGAGCCGCTACAGCGGTAGTTTGAGGCACAAAGGCAGCAAAAGTCACCGCGGACAAATACACAAATATATTTAATTTATATTTCTGACATTCCCACATACACATGAAGTCGCTTTTCTTCCTCTCTCTCAATTCACCCCTTTTCTTCACTCATACGCACAAACACAAACACACTCACCTCTTCCAGTACATTAGGTTTCACGCAGAGAGAAATTGTGAATGGTCTGTCAGGCCAGGTAGAGGCAGTCAATAGCTCTCTGTCATGCCGTGTGTGTGTTTGAGTGTGTATGACGGACAGTCAGGTTAAGAAAAAGAGCATTGTGTGTGCTTCTGTGCACATGTGTTACCTTCTTCAGCTGTTGGCTTGTTAGACACATTACTTTGTCACAGGTGGGCTCAGAGAAAAAAACAATATAATCAAAACCTGATAATGTGTGCGTGTTCCTATATGGAAGGGGTTTACAGCCTCCCTCCTAGCATGTAAGTGAAATCCATGTTGTACGTCATTGCCTGGTTTGACAGGAGATACACACACAAACACACACACTGACACACTTTATGAACACACACAAAAAGTAATGAGGTCTCTGGCACTTTGACCGTGCACTGGTGTAGTAGTAAAATCCGCAATCAAGCATTAGGTAACTGGTTCCCCACCACAGAAATGAGGAGTGATACACACTAGAGGGCAATGCCCAAAGAAATCAGGTTGGGTATAATGTTATCAGAAATTATACTTGCACCCATTTTGGACTGTGCCATAGAGTATGGGGGCATATAAGGAGTTATAAACACACCTTTGCAACTGCTCCTTGAAGTGAGGGACATCTGCTTCCTATGGGAGAAGGCAGTCTGGCTCTCTTGCCATTATAAAACTGTTTTTATACCATGCAAGGGAGTAAAAGACTTCAATCAGCTGATGTCATTGGATGTGACTCACACAGTTAAATGTTCCTGCTTATCTCCTTTTTCAACAGTTGCATAGGTGCACTTCTCATGCAGCAGCATCTGGTCATGAAATTAGGTCATGCTCAAGTATTCTTGCACCTTAATTAATGAAAATAAGACCCTCTTTCTCCGCCCCACACAGAAATATACATTGAGAGTCTTTCACACACATGTGCATCTATACATTAATCCTCCTCCACTGATCCACAGAGACACTTGAATTTAAACAGATGCAGTCACATACAGGCTGCCTCTTATTCATTCACACGGTTGCACACGCAATGCCTTTCCTGCAGTTTCAGTCTCCATAGGTTTCTCGGCAATGACTTCTTCCAGCTGCACATGATTATGCTTTGTCGGTCACACGCAGAGACATAGAAGGGCATAGAATAAGGGCTGTGAAGGAAGGAATGGGAGAGGGGAGTTAATGGAGAGTGGATTTTTAAGGAATGGAGGTGTGGAGAAAAATACAGTCCACTTTTTCCTCTGAGGCCTTTAAACTCTCTGATGGGGGGGACACATGAAAGTATTTTAGTCATCGGATTATAAAAAATTATACTTGTAATAAATTGTGTAATGCTCCCTTACAAGATATACATTTAGAAAATAAAATAATAATAATAATAATACAGCACATCACTGACTGCTGGATAATATTTGAAAAAATGCTAGGATGAAAATGTGTCTTGCCTATGAAATCAGAAACCCGAATATACCCAGAGCAATGTCAAATAAACCTCGTGAAACTATAGGTTTAACAGTCTCTATTTGTGTTAACGCCAACCACTCCTGAGGAAATGTTACTATATTATTGCCTTTGTTTACAAAGTGACTGATTAAAGTTATATATATTTTTGCCCTCATGCAGCCTGCATTGATTTTGCCACTGCGGTACATGTGCATTAAGTAGTCTGCAAAGAATCCGTTGAAACAGCTGATCTAAAAAAAATCTGCAGACATGTTTGACAGTTTCACGAGGAGGTCAGTTATGCTGCCAACACCTCATCCTCCTTGCACTTTTGTCTGTGCTGCTTATTTTTTTCTACATGCTGCTGTTTCTGGCTATGCTGATTCCACAATCTCCCCCTGTCTTACTGTCTCTTAATAATAAAACATATTAATGTAGAAAGGATTACTTATAAAATGTAATGTGTTTCTGCAGTGTCATGCTTAGCTGACTCTGTCCTTCCCCATACTATGTTAGCAAGTGAAGAAGCCCTGGGCTGTCTAACTAGAATCGTTATAAGACGTTGTGTCTCAGTTTATTGTTGTTGTTCAGACTAGATAACGAACACCCTCATCTGTGACCTTGTTTCTTGGGTATAACTGAAGTTGAAAAGATTGTTTGTTTTGTGGGGTCTGTTTCCTGGTACCAGTGTTGAAAATAAATATATTGATTTTAAGACAACAGAGACTAATTAGAGTGTTTTTTTATCCACCAAAATAAAGATTGACCTGAAAGTACAATTTTTATTCATCACATATGACGGCATCCCATCCCAGGTGGATTTTCAGTCTGTTAAGATTTATTTAGTTTCGACTTAATTCAAATGCTATGTTCACAATATCTTTCATTTTCATATCATTGTAGCTTTGAGTTTTTGATGTACAATAGCCCATTATAATTAATCTGCACACATTACTCAAAATTAAACTGAATTGCTTCAAAGCCTCGGCAACCATGACTGTAGAAAGGTTATTCTTTTATGAATGGGAGAAGCAGAAATCTGTGTTTAGTTATTAAAGTTACTTCCTTTAAGTGTATAGTTGTAAACAAGACTAAGTTATAAAATAAGATATAAATTTGTATTGTTTAGTTGTGTGACGTACTAAAAGTTAACACAATATCTAATGAATTAAAGGTCAGAGCATAATATTACCTGTACACTCTTCGTTTTTAATCTTTACTAATAGGAACAGGAAGGTTGGTCTAGTTATCATGACGGGAGGACTACAAAGTTGTAGTGAAGGACAAACTTGGGAACAAAAGCCTTAGACTTAAGGCCTATGGTTCATGTTTCATTGAAAACAGTTTTCTACAATTTCATTTGTGCACTGCAATGTTAACAGGGGAAGACGAACTTTCACTGGATATATCTGATTTGGTCATTCATAACATATACAGTATGTAAACCTGCAGAACATAATCAGTATCGGGACACCCTGGTACCGTACTACTAAATGTTTGGTCTTTTATTGCTGAGTAGGGAATTTGGGTTAGGCTACAGCATTGAAATGACTTGCAATAAATCTGAGAATGTCTGTTTTCTAATTTTTAAGCATCTTAAAGGAATGCACCTTTACCAACAATAGTGATACACCTTAGTGATTTATTGCTTTGAGGTGATTAAAAAGCAGTACAGGGTTTCCCACACAGGTATACTGTATGCGTGTGAGAAAGGGCAGCCTCTGTGTTTCTCTTGTTACTAATTAATCTCTGAAAGAGATCTAAGATCCATAATAACCATAAATAATTCATTGATACAGCACAATGCCACCTGCTGAAGCACACAAATATAAAAAGAAAATAGATTACCAAAGCATATAACTTAAATTTAAAGAAGACAAAGATGGCGCATGGTTACATGTGCAAAACACCAAAAATAGTGCATGCTTGCTCAAAGTCACATGTGGCCTGCACCTGGTTTGTGATAAAAAGGTAGAACACAGTCATGAATACACTCAAGTGTGAGATCGTAGCTGCTGATATTTGCCCATGTCTCAAGTGCATAATAGGGTTCTGTGTGTTGAGGTACTTTAGGGCAAGCAAATGACTACAATATCCAAGTGCAAATGTCAGCCTATTCCTTGGAGAGTGAGAGACAGATAGTTTTACGCATGATGGTATGATAAGAGAGGAGAAACAGGCAGGACTGTGAGGAAGGCTGGGAGAGAGAGAGAGAGATATGATGAAAAAGAAATGGAAGAGAGAAAGAAGACAGGAAGTGAGAGCAAAGGAAAATGGCTTCCTACCAAAGCCTTCTTAGTGACATTTCCAGCTAGGTAAATAACTAGGATCTGGAAAAATAGCAAGCACCAGATGTGTCAGCCGGCTGCCACCATTTGGGACCAGAGCCATGGAGCAAGCTCGTTCAAAGGGCCGCACCTCTGGTGCTAAAGGGACTAGGATACAAATAGAGCATAATGCATTCAGGGTGAAATTCATGACATCCTAAAGATCAGTTGGCATAAAAATCACAAAACGCACCCATGAAACAACAATTTGTCATCCGGAATGTGGCATAATAACACTGAAAAGGACAGGCCCAAACTCCCTAAATAAACTGTCCGTTGCCCATTCAGGGAAATATCTCAGTACTTAGTACACGCTTAACACAATGCATATTACATTTAGATGGACTTCTTCAGCAAGTCTGCTCAAGTCTCACCTTTTGCTATGTGCTTAAAACAACAGAGTCTGTGAGTCAGTCAGCCGATGAAGAACATTCAGTGTTCTTGGCCAGACTGCTGAGCAGACCTTAAAAAAAGAAACACACTACACAGAACTCTGCTATCTTTATTTAATGACTGTGAAACCATTGTGGAGTGTTGGTGTGGTGCTGTCAAGTCTGTCCTCACAACAACACTGAATGCTGAAGTTTGGGGACTTGGGGGCCTTTTCAGGACTCAAGTCATGAACACAGTGGAAGCTGTCAAAAGTGCCAACAGCTGCATGGAGATGTCTGCCTCTCCAAACTCTGGTGTGGCTGGGAGCAGCCTGGGCCTCTGCTTTCTGTCTTCCATGTTTGCCCACATTCACGTTTCAACTTGACAAAGTCCATCTGGAGCAGACTGAGAGGTGGCCTTTAACTAAATTGTGTTTGCTGTCATAGAAGCCTCCTGCAATGACCTGATATCTTCTATAATATTTATAAGCTCAATATAGTCCTTATCAGCTGTTGATCTCAGTCTAAGAGAGGTTTTCTTCTGCAGGAGGAAATGCTGGAATAAACAGCTGTAGTTACCTCTGCTGGCAGACAGCAGTATGTGTTCGGTATGTACTCGATCTTGATTACTATTGGAAAAATAGGAAAAGTAAAACAAAAACTGGATCAAATTAGTATTTTCTACTGCTGTTGTTAGAGAAAACCTTTTGACAGTCACACAGGATACCTACTGTATGAACAGCCTGCACTAAATCACCATCACTGTCTTGTTCAGCTGCCTTGTAAATACATCAGTATAATCTAGCCTGGTCAAATAATATGCACAGTTTTCAAATCTGGCAAATTAAAGGAATTCTGATTCAAAAATTGCTTTTCAAAACTATTTGAAGTTGCGCCTCTTTTTCGGAGGGTCACAAAGAAAGAGTTTAAAAAACGGTCAAACGGCCATTCGCTAATTAGCAAGCAGATACGTGCACATGTTGTCCTGTACACCTGGAACTGCATGACAGCAGCTCCCCAGTGGGCTTCACAAAGAGGTATAGGACACAAATTAACAGATGTTCCGCAGCACAGAAAAGGCCTCAGTAATTGGCATTACAGATGGTTGTTCCTACAGTACCGTTTGCCTGTGTCTTGAGTCTAAAATAAAAATTGGCAAGTAAGTATGACTCATTGTATAACACGTGATAGCCATGGACAGTTCAGCAGGTTGAATCCTGTACATTTTTATTAATAAAGAAATAAAATAAAAAAGCTTCCCTGTGGAGTTTGTGACATCTAGTTGCACCATGGAGCTGGTTTTTACGAGTGTGTCTATGTTTTGTTTGCCTTGTGCACTCGCATGAGGGCACACATGCATGTACCGTAGGTGACGTGGTACACGTTCCTGCAGATGGTTTCACACTATTCCACCTAATCTACAGGTCGCGGGAACAATGTGTAATGTGCCAGCAAAGGCAGGGAAGAAGAAGACCGCAAGCTAGTAAGCATGGATGTAAACAATACTGGATTGAAATACTTTAACAAATCGACTTTGCAAATGCTCTGTTAATGCAGGAAATGCATTCAACAAATACATTCAGTGTTAGTCACCAAAACACAAGGCATTTTGGTGACTAACACTGAATGTAAACAACTTTTGTTTGTTTAAAAGAAAACTCCACTTGAATGTCAGCTGCCAAACAGCACGGCATTACATAAAAAGAATGAAGCTGGTCACATTTTGTATTCAAAAGGCTCTGTTGAGCATGTGACCTTCAAGTCTCTTGGAGGTTCCCACAGCCTATGAACACATCACAGTCCAACAAGCGCCAGATAGACCGTCACAAAGCAGCCTGAAGCTCACTTCAAATCAAAGGAAGAGAATAGGACATAACAAACACACTTTTGTCAAAGATGTACCAGTGACGGAGTGAAACTTCACTGTTCTGTACTTTGTGCTTAACGACATCAGTGCGGTGGGAGCCCATTCAATTTGAATTCACACAATACCCCAGTGGGAATTTAAATGGCCATTTAACTCTATGACAAGGTGGCAACTTTTCTAAATGGTAATTTTGTTCTGTGAAAAAGGGAGAGTGAAGGAGGGGTTATCATATTTTTAGAGAAATAAAATCCCTGCAGGAATAGATAGTACAAAGATTTTCCATTGCTGAAATACATTTACTCCAAATTAAATGATAATAAAGGTTTTCACTGAGGAGAACCACCTTTTCATGCTCTTTTTCAAAAGAAACCTCCAGTTTCACCCATACTGTTGGTCTCAGAAATTCATTGTTTTTCCAGCTGAGCTCTCGGGGAACGATGAGTTGCTTCCCCCAGCTCTCTCTCACTGTTTAGAAATGTATATATTGTGTTTGTGGAATATGACTAACTTTGCCTGGGGGTGAGGTAGTTTGCTATTATATTATATCTATTCATCTTTCTCACACTTTCTTCACCCTTCGTTATAGCTCCCATTTTTCCTGCCTTTTTCCATGCCTGGTCTGTGGGCTTATATGTGAGTGGGTGCATTTTAAGATGTAATTAGCATCCCCCACCCCCCCTCTCCTTCTTGGAAGATGTTTCATTAAAAAACAAAATCTCTTCTCATGCTGCTCATTCACTCTATACACTTTCACTCTGGCTTATTTCTCTTTCAACCCTCCCATCCCCTGCCTTTCCCGAACACTCTCCAAGTACCCACCACCACCCCCAGGCTTGCCAGCTCTTTGCTTGAGCCGTTAATCTAAATTTTTTGGTCCAGATTCATTTTTCATGTCTTGGAACCCTCACCAAACAATTTTTGTCAACAGATCTGGTGCCCTGTGCCAATGTGAGCACAGACCAAGCGCATAATGAGATGTTTTGGATGAAGCAACCACACATAAAGACAGACATCCAACCAAACGAGCATTCGCGCACACACACACACACACGTACCTTTTCTTTTCCTCTACATTTACATCTGTCAAGGGAACTTTACACTAACTTTTGAAATGCTGCAAAAACAAAAATGTCTCCAACGTTAAGACTCACAAAATGTAGATTGTAGCTTCATCAGAACACACAACAAAACCAGAGAAATGGAAACATTGATCAATGCTGGACAAGCTGATATATTGTGCTTTTGGTGTCAGCTAATGTTGGCCATTTTTCATGTTGTCTGAGAACAAAAACTAAGAACACACATTTGGCAGTATTCAAACGCTCCAACCATCAATAGGTGCTTAATGAGATGTTGTGGTGGACAGATATTTTACAATCAACATTTGGTCCCAAACATTTCAGAATGTCAAAAGCCACTTTTCACCAGCGTGACAACTGACAATTTGACACATTATAATTTACATAAAACACTTCAGCGGAAACCAAGCTCTCATTCTGCCTCTGTTCTTGCCTCCTTCAAAAAAAATCCTGAAATCATCTGGCAGCAGTTCTCCCTCACCAAATCAAGTCCTTGCAGTCAGTTTGTTGTACGTAACATTGGCCGACACTCTTTCAGTTTGTCCAATAATTGGACCCTCCTCGGCCTAACATTCAGTTAGCCTGGCCAGCTCAATAAACCCTTGCGAGTCTGCTGTATAGGTTCATCTATTATTTATCCCAGTAATTAAAGGGCTGCTCAGGATGACTGATTCTCTGTGTCACTGGTAATCCATGGAGCCTCGGGCAGGTTTATGGGAGGTCTGTGGTGACAGGACGGCGTGCCTGGTTGGACTCCTGTGGAGTTTTTTGATGCGGTTTTTGAAAGGCACGTTGGGCAGAGGAGCAGATAAATATATTTGTCATTCTGCACATTGCTGCACCACCTCTTTTAACCCTGTGTGTTGAACGCTCCATTTTAGCTACCAAGTGAATCACCTCACTTCTGTGATCTTTGTTGGGAGTTGCACATGTGCAGTACCTAGTTAAGGACCCCATAGCCAATCAGAAGCAGAGTAGGTCGGGTCCTGACAAGCCGGTAACCAGTTTTTCCACATTTAGAATTTAATATATTAACTACAAATCCTTAATTATATAATTCCACCCATAATGTGACAGAACATCTAAAAGTGAAAATACAATAAGATGGGGGACCCTGGGACAAATCCTATCTAATTGGGGTCCGTGGTCTAATTTGTGTTAGTTTAGGGGTTGGTGAAGTGAAAAGAATTGAGAACTACCGCTGTAAATACAATTGTTGCCCAATGGGTCCAGAGTAGGCTACTAAGGTTGAATTCAATTAGATACGGTCACATGTACTGCAACCCTCAAATCACTATTGTGAGGGTATCAACTGTTTGTTGAAGCTGTTAAGTGGGTTTAATATAACATAAAAGAAAAAACACTAATGCAAGAGTCACAAAACAACTGAGTACAGAAATGAGGACACAGTCATTCTGAGGAAGTTCAGATCATTGTTGTAAAGTTGAGAGAAAAATGATTAATTGTCTGTGTAAAAACCTGCAGACTCTCAACGACACATAATGCCCATTCACATGCACTATGTAATAATCGTTGCAACTTGAATAGTCATGTGGTGACACTGGATGATGTACCATTTAAAGAATGATATTCTCTTTCACACTGTATCAAAACAACAACTTCATTAATCATCACTCTGCATTTTTGCCTCTCTCTGTCACCCTGATGGCGATATGCTTGGGCTGGTTGACCTGCCGACTTGGTGCCTGGTCAGATCAGTTATACACGTCAGATTAAGTGACCTCTCAACCAAGACCTGGCCTGCTCAGAGTGGCGTTAAGCACAATCCTCTTTCTCTCACTCAGACACTCTACCTTTCAAAGAATATGTATGAATGTGTGCACACAGGTGTCTGTTTGAGTTGGAGAGTTAGCACAAAGGAATGGCGTGTAACAATTGACAGAGAGAGAGAGTATTTAGATACATTTATGATTGGGTATGGCACAAGGGATAGCATGCAGAAATACAAAAACCATGATAGCGAGACAGCAAAGGAGAGATGGTAAGTTTATGAATGTTTTGCTATTTTCATCTTGTGTGGCATAAAGCATGACCGATAGCTACTATGCGGCAAGCTTAAGTGGTTGCTGTAATAAATGGAGGGGAGGTACAGAGGGCCAAATCCATACATGAAAGTGCAGGGACAATTTACACCATGGCTTTTATTCAATTTGCACTCGCAATCTGCATACAATTAGCACCTGATTTACTAAGGAACAGCTCATTATGCAATCACCGACTCCAATGCCTAGTCAAAAGATAAGCATGGTCAGGAAAGAAATCAAAATGTAGTGATTCTCTAGTGAAGCAATGGATTGTAATCCATTTACTTTCTAAATGAATGCTGTAGTGGGGGCACCGCAGTAGAGACCGCTGACCCAGTTGATCAGCAGATCCAGCAAGCACATATTTGAACACTGGAACAGGTGTTTCAAAGGTGTTGATGGTGCCGATACAGCTAATAGTTCCCCAGAATCCCAAGATAACTGCACTGTAATGTACACTATGGATGAAAAAGAATGCATCGACAGTGCATTGGCAACAACACATTATTATCGTTACTGTTGTCTCTATCTTTGTAAATATTTTGCTCAATTAATTAATTTATCATTTACTATATTTTTGTGTTCAGTGCAGCTTTATATATACTTTTTCTTTGTGTGCTGTCATTGAGATTTCAATAGAGGATAGGCTCATTTAAGATTCTCCTCCCAACTATAATACACTTCCATTATTTGCACCATTTTTAAGAGATGAAGAAATGACAACACAAACTGGCTCACATTTATATTACAGAAAGATTAGTTAATCCGAACATAATGCTCTCAACCACACTCCCATTGTTGGTGCAATACACAGTGTTCGTCAGATAATGGTCAAACTGTGCCTCCAAGCTAGTGCACCTGTTTGATATATCACATTCAGAACTGTGATTGCACAATATGTCTATAAGCAACAAACAGTTTATTAAATCTTACTCTGAGAGATCTGTTTAAGTAATTATTGCTTTTTCATGCAATATCAATATCACAGAACAGAAAGAAGACTATGGTGGCCAACTGCATTTTTCTCCAGTGAAGTAAGATTGTTGTAAAATGCTCATAACATAGAGAATTATTAATTATTTCCCAAAGTTCCTCAGGTGGGACTGTCTTTCATTTCAGAGGCCATTAAATACCACCACGCACAGACCATAATGGGACTGTGGGATTTGGCTTATTGGTTAGTGGGTATATTGTTATCAAAGGAGCTCAAACAGAAACACAAAAGCAAGGATTCTGTTTGAAGAACACTGCTATCATAAGTCAGGTGTGAACTAGGTACTGAACTATATTAGTTCAGTAGTTTATAGTATAATGATGCCCATTATCCTTTAAACTATTGGACTAAATATAGTTCAATTCCAACATTCAATGTAACTGACCAAAAACCTAAAGCGGAAGTCCATTCTAACCTTCCTTGTGTAGTGGACCTAAATTTATTAGTTATGCATTTTAATAAATTTATGAGAATTGATACCCAATTATGAATTATTATTCATAAAATCAGAATTTCCTCGTAAAGGGCACCACCGGAGTTGTTATAATCCTAGAGTCTCCGGACCTCTAGGTAGTTTTGAATAATTATACAATTATTACTAGTGATCAGTTAGTTAATAATCGCTCAATTTCTTAAATCAGTCAGTCAGTCAGTCTCATATCTAAAGGGTAAATTCTCTTGGCAGGAACTATAAATAGGCAACACACACAGCTCTTGATTATATTACAGTGAATTTATTCTCTAACTAAGGTGATAAAAGATGGTTGGATACAGGGAACATAAACATTTGCTGAACAATGAGCCTGGAGGTTCGATTGTGGGAAGCATTCGACTCATACGGCATAGAAGAGCTACTGAAAGTAAACTAATGCTATAATTTAGGAGTTAAAATGGACATCTGATCACAGGACGTGTGTTAAGTCTTACTGCTTGTCGACAGCCTGCTTTTGGCCTGTTGCACGGGTCCCACGCTAGCTGCCGATCCTGGCTTTTTGCTAGGGATTGTCCGGGGTTCTCCGTGTCTGATTGAAAATGCCTCCTCCGTCTGGCAATTCGGCTGTTTGCAGGTTTCCTTGGTTGTAGCTGGCGAGACCACGTGGCTTGGTCTGACCTCGGTGAAGTTGGCTCGACGAAAAAGGCTTAAAATGGAACTTGGTCGTTCCTGAATTAGTCCAGTGTAACTTAACGGACTCATAACTTTAACAAACAAAAGAAATAAAGAAAATAAAACAAACTGAAGGCAGATCGATGTCGCGGCACTTCAGGTGTGTAGCTTCAAGCGAACAAAGGCCTGTTTGTTTCGCTGGCCGAGTCTGGGCGTGTGCCTGGCGAGGCACGCTACGCGCGTGCCGAAGCATCCAGAGGGCAGAGACTAAGAGTGAAGAGTCTAGAGACTGGCGAGCAGGTCGCGTGTCGCTCTTTTGTTGCCTGGGGCGTGGTTCCCCAGGGGGCGTCTCAGGTTTCCCCAGGGACTGCCTTTCCAAACTTAATGTCTAAAGAAAAGAAATCTATTTGCACGTATTATAATCAAATATTTTCCACAATCGAACCTCAATGGTTGAACGGTTGTACTGTTTAAGCATTTGGTAAATTGTCACATTATTGGTCAGGATTTTTATACATTTAACCGCATTTCCGACGAGGGCATGTAATACTTATTTCGTCCACTTGGGGGAGCTCAGGTTACATGAGGAAAGCTTGGATTAAATCAAAGATCGTCTCTCCTTAGGAACCGGGGAATTTGTTGATTCATCCTTAAATTCAAGCTGGCGATTAAGAGTATAGTAAAACATTTCTTTGTCATCATTTCTAAAGGGATTTTGTAAGAAAGTATTATGAACAAGCATTGATTACATCAGATGAAGGAGTGTCTTGCTGAAAATAAAAACATTGCACAAGTAACTTCTTTTCAGCACTAATATCAACAACAGATAGCAACAACAGTTAACATAACTACTCAAATAGAGGCAAACGTATTCAGGTAACTAAAGATTTAATTAAATTTAATTAGATGCTTTGAGTCTTTTGGAGAATGCAGTCCTTTGTCATCCAAAGTTCAGTGTCTGGAACATGTCACACTTAGGTGAGACAAGGAGTATCCTTTTGATGTGGTAATAAACAAAGAATAAGGTCAGTTTCCACGGAAACGTGTGTGGTGGGGTAAGTTTTGATAGGCTGTTCAGGGAGATGCCAATGGCTGGCTCGTGTCCCTTTGTCAGTTTAACAGTCAGGCCCCGCGTTATCAGCTTCGGAATCAAAATGGTGCCAGTTTTATGGTCGGGCTAGCACTTAGAGAAAGCAACTTTGACCCCTCCCCATCTTCTCTGGGGAGGAGAAAGGAATTTAGGGTAGCTCCACATTCATTCAATATAAAATGCACAAATCCACATCGTTGTTCACTACAGTCCCCCCTTCGGCCAAAATGTTCCCTCCGATAGGTAACGTTTTGGACGCAATGAGAAACAACATGTGTGGTTTGTCAGGTGCAGGTCGACTTTGTCAGGAGCTCATGATGTGTTGGTCAGCTGCTGGTCAGGTACTGATGATGCTGGTGAGGTGGAAGGAGTCAAGCAGAGCAGAGCAGGTGGCAAAACACAACATCTGTGATCAGGTTGATGTCCTTCTAAGGCTACTAATTCGCTAGTCACTTAGGGTAACCCCAATTAGCTAGTCTGAAAGTAGCAGGTGCCTGCTGTGTTACTTAATCACCTGAAACAAAGTAAAGCGGAAAATTAATTTGGGAAGCAAAACAAATATCTTAACAAATGACAAGTCGTGTGTGAGCATGACCAACATTATTTTTCTCAGAAATTCATGGATATTCAGAACCATAAGCTGCAGTGAGCTTGAGGTTTGTTTAGGCTAACAGTCTAGTCTGAGGGTCTTAGCCCTTTCAAAACAAATTTTATAAAAAGAAGCGGCTTTTAGTCCTGAGAGGAACTGTTCTGAGTGGTTTCTATTTCTGCAGTTGCTGCAAGATGTCTGCTCTGGAGCAGGTATTCTTAATTGGTTAAAGGAGCAATAAATTTAGACAGTAACCCCCACTTGTGACTAAGTGGTCAGGTTGAGAGCGGCTCCACCTGGTGGGTGAAATTTTTGGAAATTCTAATTTAATTGGTTAAAGACCTCCACTGGTAATTTAGTGGGAGGTTTAAATTGCAACAGGGAGACACAGAATAGTGGCTAGAGCTGTGGGTGACGGACCGAAGTAAAAGATACCTGGCTTCCAAGTTCTGTTTTACAAGGCACACGCGAACTCTAATGACCTTTTAACCACTAGCAGCTATCGTCCCTAATTGAGGATTTCTGTTAATTATTAATTTATTAGGACGTTATCGGTCCCGACAAGTCCCATGGGATTTTTGTGAAGCTTAGTTCGGTCCAGACCAGGTAATGTTTGTCTGTGACCACAGAAGGATCGGTCCAGTGGGGAGAGAACTTGTGTGCAAGTCTTCCTGTTCTCTGGCCGTCCTGTTTCCTTAGTGGAGCAGAGATGTGATGACACTCTGTCCCCCCTTCGGAGCTTGTTTGAGACGCATTTTGGTCGTTATAGACTTTGCATCTTTGTGTGCTGTCTAAATTATTTTGCCTGCGAGGAAATGTTTATTTCCTCTGGCTGGTTCAGTTAGGGGTTCCTCCTGTCAAATTGTGTCTTTGACAAGGGAAAAGAAATGCCTCTCCGTTGTAAGGAGGCTCTGTGTGATGGTTTTGCTGGTTGAGACTGGCAGCAAACCTTACAGGTTTTGATGTAGTCTGCTACATCTTTTTGCATGTTTGGCCAATATGCTACTTGTTTTAGTGCATTGTGTGTTGCACTGAACCCTTTGTGGCTTTTGTAAGGTGAGTCATGGGCGTGCATGAGCATCACCCCCCTGTGGCTCTGAGGCACCACGAACGCAGGTGAAGTGCGGGCGTCTGAGACATACGAGAGAATGCCCGTGACGACACGCAAAGAAGAGCGCACCAGGTAAAGGTGTTTCAAGCCAGGGATGGAAGCAAGCTCAGTGTTGAGACAGGCTCTGCGTCAGAAAGGCAGAGGAGCATTTTGCTAATGGCGGGATCAAGAGTTTGAAGCCGAATTAGGTCAGAGTCACAAGAGAGTCAGGGATTGAGATTTGTGGCGCAGGGGCGGCTGTCACAGACAAGCCTGCTGCCTGGGCTCTGGTGGCATCGCAAGTCATAAGGGCGGGATGGGTGGGGAGCAAATCGCTTGGGAGTGCTGGGGTGTGTCTTTAACAGCACCCTGTTTGCCTAGTGCTGTAAACTTGGTGTCAAGTTCAGCTGTAGGATGAATATATGTGGTGTCTGACCCCCCTCTCATGCCTTTATGTAAAGTCATGGAGGATGGCTCTGGTGAAGTGTTGACAGGGAAGGCGGTGACAGTTTGTGCACCCATCTGTCTGTCATTGGTCATGTTGCCTGTGGGAACAGAGTCGCTGGTAAGCGGCAAAAAGAAAGGCTGACAGTAGCCTTTGAAGGCTCAGTGTGAATCACTTCCTTAGAGAGGTCAGGAGGCAAGGAAGAAGGCATGTGCCCCATCTCTGGAGTCTTGAGCTCACAGTCATGAGTGTCGGTGCTGATCGGCCAATCCAGTGGAGTGGTTTTGGGGATCAGTGCGTCATTTGAGGTGGTAACTAAAGCACAGAGGCGGGTTTCTCGTTCTGTGATGTATTCAGACAGTGAGATAGGCAGGGTCGTTTCACCTGTGCCCAGATCGTCAAGTTCTGAAAGTCAAGCAGTGGCTCAAAGCGGTTAAGGAAGTCTTTGCCAATGAGTAGAGGAATGGCGTCAAATGGTGAGACATACACCGGGTGGATGAGGTCCATGGGACCGATAGACATGTGGACTAATGTCATGGCTGTCAGATTGAGGTTTTCAGGGCCGAGTGGCTGGACCTCAAGGTCACAAGTCTGTAGTTTCAGGTCTTTGTGGGAGCGGGTCATAGCCTGTAGCTGCCTGAAGAGGGCTGATGACATTATAGTGATGTCTGCAGCTGAATCAAGAAGTGCTTCCTGCACCAGAGTGTTTTCAAGTGTTACAGGCAGGTAGAATTTCCGTGAAACTCCCCTTTCAGTCAGGTGACACAAGAAGTGTTGGGAGGGCGGACTGCCCTGAGTGGCTTTGGACTCTGTGAGAGGATTCTCTCTTGAGTCGGACTGTACCACCAGGAGTGTCCTGGAGGGAGCGGTTCTCTCAGTCCATCTGTGTGAGCGTGTCAGTCGTTTTGACAAAGTGTCAGGAGAAGGGGACTTTGGCTTTGCAGCAGCTGCGGCCAAGTGCTCTGCCTTCTTATCTTCCTGTTTGGACAGGGTTGGAGCAGGCGCTTAAGCGCTGTAATTTCCTCCTTACTAAAAGTGGGTGTGTCAGACTCACTTTCAGTGTTATCGTATTTGTGTCTCTATAGTGGGATCTCTGGAGTGTAGCTCTCTGAGATCGCCTGTCCCAATTTTTTGGGATTGGTGATGCTTGTGTCCCCCCTTCCGTGAAAAGAGGTGGGTTTCACAGCGGTTGGGCGTGTACCTGGGCCGATGGGTTTCAGGCCTCAGATTTTGGCTCTTCTCAGACCAAGATGGCTCTGAGTGACGTCGACCATGCTCATTTTGCTGAGGCAGGCTGCACCTCTGCTTCTGGCTTGGTCTATAATTCTGGGAGGTGATGCAGGTTGACGCAGGTGTTTCAAGACCAGGAGCTCGTTTTGGCTCCACCTGTAGGGAATTGATGCTGAGAGTGAGGACACCATGGGGCTCAGGATGCCTCGTCATGGTGAGTCTCTGCTTTTCAAAACCTTTTGTAGCTAACTCGCGTAGCTGTCGACTGGTTTGGGTGCGTGGGCAGGCTGCCACACCCAGATGATGACTGGTAGTGGGGTGGAGGTTTTGGATAAAAAGATATTTGAAGTTTAACTCTTCCTCCATATCGGGCTCATTTTTGGTACCAAAGTACGCTTGTCTGAGTCGGTTGTAGTACTGCTGAGGAGGTTCTGGCCTCCCTTGCTTAACAGCAAGTGCAGCTGTTAGACCTGATTGTGCTGTCAAGTCAGAATATTCCTCCACCAGTGCCTGGCAGAGCGAGTCATAATCTTGTCTGACATACCTGGGCTGGCGTTCAATAAAGCTGCTGACCTCTCGACTAGATGTCACCTTGATCAGGTAAATCTTGTCGTCAGTGGTGGCAGCAGGGAATTTCCGCAAGTAGTATTCAATATCTTTTAGATAGATACTGGTCTCATTTGAGCCTGTAGACTCAGGCTCGAAGCGTGTTATGTGGCGAGCGATTTTGTCTAAGTCCCTGTCAGAGGGGCTTAAGTCATGGTCAGCAGTGGCGGCGGATGCAGCCGAGGGGAGTAAGCCGTCTTCACCTGAGTAGGTGGAGGGCTATTTCTCTGGCGCTCTGTCATATGATCCTGTGGGATCAGTTGTGGGAGTGGTCGTGGAGACCATCCTCCTGAGGCTGGCAAAGGGGAGCGAGCCTTGTCTCTCTCTGGTGGGAGTGTTTTGTAGGAGGGAGTATGTTTGGCTGTCTCACATGAGAGCTGGAACTCTCTTCTGGTATCAGCCAACTCCTCCTTGTTTTCCTGCTGTAGCGGGGATTGGGTTACTCTGTCCCTGTCCTCTAGCTGTCTTCGCATTTCTTGCATGCGTTTTTGGTCAGCTTCTCTAAGTTTGCTATAAACTTAACTCGTAATTTTAGCTCTTTAATTTCCCCCACTGCTTGTCTAAGGAGGGTTTCTGATTGGTCAAGAGATTCAGTTGTGTCTTTAACTTTACTTTTGGTCCACTCTAACTCCTGTTCTTGCTGAAAGAGTGAGTGTTCAAGCTGATTGGTCTTTTCCTGCAGCTCAATTTTCTCCTCATCGACTCCACCCTCCTGTGGGAGGTGGCAAGGAGCCTGTAGGTCAGTGATGCGTTCTTCCGCTTCACTTAGTGACTGCCTGGTGTTTTCCAGCTGCTGTTCAAGCTGGTGCGTGTGCTTAGACTGGGCAGACATTACAATAGCTAGTTTTCCTAGCATCTGGGACAAGGCTTTGTCCTTTGAGGAAGTGGCTAGAGCAGTTGTTAGCAGCTCTGCAAAAATTGTTTCAAGGTTCACCGCATCGGTGCCTTGTATTTGGCTTGAGTAGCCAGGTACCATGGTCTCGGTCATGTGGGCCAAGATGGAGTCAAAGTGTTCCAGTGGGTCGCCCCCACTGGCTGCCACTAAGCGTGGGTCTGCCATGTTCACAGGCAGGTACTCAAGTGGTTTGGTTAAGGACTTTGGTGAGTCCAAATCAGACAACAAACGAGTGTGTCAACTCAGAGGATATACCTACAAATACAAAAATAAATGGGTGTTGCTTCTATAGCTTCCTGGAGCTGTTGATGTTCCTTTAAGTTAATTTGGAAGGCTGGAATCTGAAGAAAAGAAGGATCAAAATCAAATCTATGGACTCAGTTATACAATTTGCTTTAACAAAATCAGAAGTGGACTACAGGTGTTAGCTGGTACAGCAGACCTGAGCCAGTCAGTTAAACAGAGTTTCAGCTAGTGTGTTTACTAGTTGAGAAAAGGGAATGTCAGGTTGGAGAAAGCTGACTTTCAAGTCAGACTTAAATGCCCAAACTGAAAATTCAAATTTAGGGTGAAGGCAAAAATAGGAAAAAGAATTAAATCACACTTGGGATTAAAGTTAAATGCTATAGATCAAATCAAAGTTCATGTTACAACTAGCTTGACAATCAAAGCTCAAAGTCCTTAATGATCAAAGTCAAAGTTGGAAAAATTGTTTGAGAAAAATTAAATTTTAGAATCAGAGTTCAAAATTGGAAAATTAAAATTTGAGATTAAAATAATTAAATTTCAAAATCAAAGTTCAAAGGCAATGAGAATAAACTCAAAGTTCAAAGTTACATTAACAAAAATCCCAGGCTGATTAAAGTGGATTAAAAAAAAAAAAATCAAAGCTGATTAACTGAAGGTTTTTTAATTACCCTTTGGTAATTATCAAGTTATCAAAATTCCAATTGCTATAAAAGTCAGAGTCCAAATTACATTTATATGAACAAGGATTAAAGAAAGCCTAGTTGGAAAGCTATCAATTCAACTTATCAAGCTTAATGTAGGTTTCAGAATTCCAATCAGTCCAAACAACAAAAGGTTAACAAAAATTCAAATCAAGATGTTATTCTGCATTTATCTTATTTCCTGCAAGGATCAAAAATAGCACTACAGAAAAGGCTTCAAAATGACAAAGTCAAAATCAGGGATATTGCAGCAGTAATGAGAATAAAGCTTTTTATTCAAATACAGCTGGATCAAAATTAGAAAAGCGAATCTTTGAATAAAAGATTGCATCAAAATTAATAGAACTACTCAGTGTAATCCTAGGTTAGGGTAAATTGGCTCAGTACCTTGTTACAAGCAAACACCCAATAGATCTTTAAAGTTATTCAAGGAAAAAGGAGAGCCTGTGCTCTATCCTACACTTAAGGAGTAACACTCCTTATTAATTTAATCTGAGAGTCGACACAATGGTTTATGTGTCTCAAGTTAACAAGATCTATCACCAAAGTCTGGTTTAATTCACTCGATTCAAACGCTCATCTCTGTCACTGATGACGCTGAAGTCGATTTAATGCAGAGCATGCAATTTATTCCGCCAGCCAGTAGGGGAGCTGTGGCTCCGCCTCGGGCGCGGCCTATTTCTCAATGTAGAAGAAGAAGCGGCTTCCTCTCTGGTCCTCGGACCCAACAGCTGTTAGCTTCAGGCTAACGCAGTTAGCAAACCGTCGTTGCAGCAACGGCAGTAAATCAGAACACTGACGGACACCAGTCCCGCTCAAAATGGGGGAAGGACTCGCTCCTTTGTTTCAATGACTCAGCTTGCTTTCAAGCTTCGATTTAGCGTTAACTTAGCTCGGTAGGTACAACGCTACAGGCTAAACTCGGCGTCTTCACGCCTGTGACTCCACTGCCGGGCAGCTGTATTTGTTGAAGTAGCTAATTTCAACAGGATACCGGAGTTTTGCATATAACATAACAATCCACGGCTCAGCGCGTCAGACTGTTATTTATAGCCGCAAACAAATCACATTGGCACAGCGCAACTGTAATCTGTCTGCCTCTTATTAGGCCTTAAAATTATCAATATCGGTTAAGTTTCTCTCAACCAAAAGGGCATTTCATCCACTCGTCAGTGGAGATGTGTGTAGCTTTAGCTCAGATTTCTCATATGGCAACGTTACAGGAATGCATTCAGTTTAACATTAGCTCGGTCCTCATAGCTCAGCTCACTACAGCTCTGTACTGAACAACAAAGAATGATGGCCGCGGCCAAACAAGTTGCACAAAGCATTTCATTTCACAACAAAGAACATGGTCAAAACTCACACACACTTTCATCACTAACGTTAAGTTAAGAGGGAAGACAGGAGAGTTTCTAGGGAGCACTTACTGGGCGATAATTTCAGTGGCAAAATTTTGGAGGGAAAAATTTCTGGGACTCAATAACTTTTCTCAATAACTTCTCTGCATCAGGGCTGTGTGTATAGTCTATTATTATAGTATGTCACAAGGCCTCACACGGAAGGCTCCATTATGTAGTGGACCTAAATTTATTAGTTATGCATTTTAATAAATTTATGAGAATTGATACCCAATTATGAATTATTATTCATAAAATCAGAATTTCCTCGTAAAGGGCACCACCGGAGTTGTTATAATCCTAGAGTCTCCGGACCTCTAGGTAGTTTTGAATAATTATACAATTATTACTAGTGATCAGTTAGTTAATAATCGCTCAATTATCTTAAATCAGTCAGTCAGTCAGTCTCATATCTAAAGGGTCAATTCTCTTGGCAGGAACTATAAATAGGCAACACACACAGCTCTTGATTATATTACAGTGAATTTATTCTCTAACTAAGGTGATAAAAGATGGTTGGATACAGGGAACATAAACATTTGCTGAACAATGAGCCTGGAGGTTCGATTGTGGGAAGCATTCGACTCATACGGCATAGAAGAGCTACTGAAAGTAAACTAATGCTATATTTAGGAGTTAAAATGGACATCTGATCACAGGACGTGTGTTAAGTCTTACTGCTTGTCGACAGCCTGCTTTTGGCCTGTTGCACGGGTCCCACGCTAGCTGCCGATCCTGGCTTTTTGCTAGGGATTGTCCGGGGTTCTCCGTGTCTGATTGAAAAGCCTCCTCCGCCTGGCAATTCGGCTGTTTGCAGGTTTCCTTGGTTGTAGCTGGCGAGACCACGTGGCTTGGTCTGACCTCGGTGAAGTTGGCTCGACGAAAAAGGCTTAAAATGGAACTTGGTCGTTCCTGAATTAGTCCAGTGTAACTTAACGGACTCATAACTTTAACAAACAAAAGAAATAAAGAAAATAAAACAAACTGAAGGCAGATCGATGTCGCGGCACTTCAGGTGTGTAGCTTCAGCGAACAAAGGCCTGTTTGTTTCGCTGGCCGAGTCTGGGCGTGTGCCTGGCGAGGCACGCCACGCGCGTGCCGAAGCATCCAGAGGGCAGAGACTAAGAGTGAAGAGTCTAGAGACTGGCGAGCAGGTCGCGTGTCGCTCTTTTGTTGCCTGGGGCGTGGTTCCCCAGGGGGCGTCTCAGGTTTCCCCAGGGACTGCCTTTCCAAACTTAATGTCTAAAGAAAAGAAATCTATTTGCACGTATTATAATCAAATATTTTCCACAATCGAACCTCAATGGTTGAACGGTTGTACTGTTTTAAGCATTTGGTAAATTGTCACATTATTGGTCAGGATTTTTATACATTTAACCGCATTTCCGACGAGGGCATGTAATACTTATTTCGTCCACTTGGGGGAGCTCAGGTTACATGAGGACAGCTTGGATTAAATCAAAGATCGTCTCTCCTTAGGAACCGGGGAATTTGTTGATTCATCCTTAAATTCAAGCTGGCGATTAAGAGTATAGTAAAACATTTCTTTGTCATCATTTCTAAAGGGATTTTGTAAGAAAGTATTATGAACAAGCATTGATTACATCAGATGAAGGAGTGTCTTGCTGAAAATAAAAACATTGCACAAGTAACTTCTTTTCAGCACTAATATCAACAACAGATAGCAACAACAGTTAACATAACTACTCAAATAGAGGCAAACGTATTCAGGTAACTAAAGATTTAATTAAATTTAATTAGATGCGTTGAGTCTTTTGGAGAATGCAGTCCTTTGTCATCCAAAGTTCAGTGTCTGGAACATGTCACACTTAGGTGAGACAAGGAGTATCCTTTTGATGTGGTAATAAACAAAGAATAAGGTCAGTTTCCACGGAAACGTGTGTGGTGGGGTAAGTTTTGATAGGCTGTTCAGGGAGATGCCAATGGCTGGCTCGTGTCCCTTTGTCAGTTTAACAGTCAGGCCCCGCGTTATCAGCTTCGGAATCAAAATGGTGCCAGTTTTATGGTCGGGCTAGCACTTAGAGAAAGCAACTTTGACCCCTCCCCATCTTCTCTGGGGAGGAGAAAGGAATTTAGGGTAGCTCCACATTCATTCAATATAAAATGCACAAATCCACATCGTTGTTCACTACACTTGCATAACTATGACCTGGGTGTCTGAGAATCTTCACAGATTTATTAATATACTGTTACACCAAAATGATAAACATATGCCAGTTATGCAGTTTACAGTACTTGCAAATTCAACAGG
The DNA here is from genome assembly GCF_014851395.1 of Micropterus salmoides. Lineage (NCBI taxonomy): Eukaryota > Metazoa > Chordata > Actinopteri > Centrarchiformes > Centrarchidae > Micropterus > Micropterus salmoides. Next base: position 38,086,004 of record NW_024040040.1, on the reverse strand, counting down.
CTGCAGTGGCTATTTATACAGGAAAGCTGCAAGGTTGAGGAATTCTTTGGCTGCCACTCTGTGCCAGTTGCAATTACGTTGATAAGCATAGTCCACCATGGCCAGAAAGTGAAATGGATAGATAATCTATACCTGCATATACCCTCAATTACACTACTATTTCCCAATTAACAACTGATCTTGAGCAAGTAAATTCATTTAGACAACAGCCTAAGGCTCATGATTACTAAAAATTTAGTTAGACACACGGTTGCACAATATATGATTTAAATAATACTTTCAATAATTAATGTGACTGTGTGCTAAATGCTATGATATGACTGCAAAATATAATAACTTTATTTGTATAGCACATTCATGAAAAAGTGCAGCCAAACTATCAATAACTAAAGAATAAGCAATGGCAATAAAAGAAAGAAAGAAAGAAAGAAACAATGTGATAACACATTATAATAAATAATAATTTCAGCAAAGTCAACCCAAATTAAACGTCAAGTTAAAAATATAATATATATAGTAAATAAATATAGTCTTTAATATATTTTAAAAATACCAAGGGAGTTTTCTGTCCTAATATCCAAGGGCAGGGTGTTGCATAGTTTAGGGCCATAAAAACAGAAAGCAGCCTCACTAGATTTCTTGTGGGACACTTTAGGAATTTCTAACAGAAGGTGGTGGAAGATCTGAGAGTTCTTGTTGGGACACAAAATGAGAGGCAGTCACAGATATATATATATATATATATATATATATATATATATATATAATATATATATGAGGGTGCTAGATTATGTAAGGCTTTGTAAATAAGTAAAAGGACTTACTGTATGTCTGTACTATACAGATAGTCAGCAGATGGGAAATGTGATCTCTTGTTTTTGTTAAAATCCTGGCAGCAGCGTTTTGAATTACCAGTCATTTTTAGACTTTTTAGGGAGACCAGTAAAGACAAAGTTGCAATAATCTAAGCGGCTTTAATAACATTATGTACCAACATTTTAGCATCATACTTGGTTAAAATGGTATAAATGGGTAATGAAATTAAGATCTGAGTCTCAAATAACTCTCAAATCATAATATGTTTTGATTTGCAGGCTAGCAAACACTGACTCTTGCCTCTGCCTTTACACTTTTGGACCAACAAATAATTTTTTTTTTTCATTTAAAAAAATAAGTTTTAACTCATCCGGATATTAATATCAGTAAGACATGTAAAAAATAGCATTCTTAGAACTGGGGTCGTCCAACAGAACAGAGATATAGTACATACTTGACATTATGTTGCCCAGAGGGAGCATATATCGGGAAAGAATAGGACAAAGAATGCTTCTTTGAGCAACACCGTATTCAAAGTCACCAAAGAGAAACCAGTCAAGCACTGTGCCAGAGAGACCTAACCTTCTCAAGTCTATTGATTAATATAACATGATCAATTGTATCGAATGCAATACTAAAATCTAGCTGGAAGAGGACAGCCACATAGTTTGAATCAGTTGTAATTCTTCTCATTTAATAGAGCAGGTTGAGTGATATGGTTGGTCCAGAATTCATCTAATATATTTTTGGAATTCAGTAGACCTTGTAATTGGTCAAATACAATCTTCTCAAGAGGTTTACTTACTTAAAAAAATGTGATCTGAGATAGGCCTGTACTTGGCACGGCCACTAATGTCCAGATCAGGCTTTTTGAGGAGCAGTTTGACCAAAGCAAAAATATCACTTCACTTGGAGCTATGCAGTCCACTCTCAGAGGACATTTAAAATTAATTAGCTGGAATCTTCCAGTATACTGGTTATAAATAGTGGCGGGTTGCTTGGTTCACTTTTCATAAATGTAACTTTTGCCAGTCTGTATGCAGAGGTACCAGCAGAGGTACCAGCATGCAGGCAGACACAAACACACAGGCACTCACCTCCTCCCATAACACAGCAATGAGAAATTGTAGCATGAGATCCCATGTGTGAAATTGTCTCTGGTACATCATAAATAGGGGAAAACTACACCGATCAAATTTCACACAACACAAATATGTTTGTATTTCCCTGTCTGTGTGTGTGGACATGCACAAATGACCAAATAACAACTGTACAGCATGTCCTCATCATTTTCCAGTGTACAATCATAATTTAGTGTGTCTATTATGGCGCATGTGAATGTAAGATTTGAACTTATATATATATATATATATCAGAAGTATACCACAAATTATAACAGAAACAGGTAAGGGAAACAGACAAACTGAAAAAATACTGAAATACTAAATTATAAAAACATACACAGTTTGTGTCCATTTCCCCCCACTGTGAATACCTGCACCATGAGTCAATATCAGAGCAATCAGTAAATCACTGTGGCTGTTTGTGTGGCCTGGACGGGCCTGAGTCGGGAAGTCAGGAGGAAATCGTGAGCGTCTCTCTGCTCTCCTGTGTGCTTATAAAGATGATTTGCTGCCAATCTGGCAACTGAAGCCCATAATATCACTCTCTCCACTGCCCTCCACCCCTTTGTCAGCCCTAAACTCTGCCATGCTGAGAAACAATATGTTCTGACTGGCAGTAAAAAGACGAACACAGGGACAGGGGACGAGAGAGGAAGGGTGAAAAGGAGTAGCGAGGCATGTGTTTAAAATCACACATGCATGCACTTGTGTCTACAGAGGTACATTATGCACAGATCCAATTAACTTCTTTTTAAAATAGTCCCATGCTGATGTCCAATATGTCTGGTTTGCCTTACAGGAAACTGAGGAGAGGTTAGTGGGCCGCAAAGACAGGAAAAAACTGACAAGTTGGCCAAAACGCTAAGACACATAAAGCGGTATAGAATTGGAGCTTCAGAAAAACATCTAAATCCAATATCAAATTGTGCTTATCAGAATCCTTTAACAATCATATTTTAAATTTATTAAGGTTTTTTTTTTTTTAAGAAATTTGAGATTTGTAATTACCCTTTGTATCTGACACACTGAAACAGATACTGTCTACTTACACTGGCACACCATATTTTCCACAAGCTACTTTGCTCCAAATACTGGAAGGGCTGAATCAGAACTACTAAATTGACATGCTTAAATGATTGATATGATATTCATGAAAGTTTAACCTAGAGGATTTTTAATGAAGTAACTGATGCGATGCAATCATCAACAACATTTCACCACGGAAAACGCACCACTGTTGTTCTGGCTGAACTGCAAAACCACACAGTCATGGTGTGGTGTTGGAAACTGGTGTTTCTTTCTCCAACAAAAAGATTTGTTTTGGCCTCTGGGCACATTCCTTATATGGAATTATTCTTAATTAGCTACAGCTAATATAATCTGTTGCGTACACTGTTTGTCATTTTAACCAGCAAATGTGACAGCGCCGGCTGAAAATGAGAATCCTGCCACCTGAATGCTTTGTTTATTTGTCTTTGCTAAAAAAAGAAAGAAAGGGTGGGGAAAGATAAAATAGCTGACTCTTTTTTAACTTTTGAGGCAAATCCCAGTAAGAAAAGCAGAAAACTACTTGAAAAACAAAATGGGATCAGCTACTAGAACCAAATCCTGGTTCAAAAAGTTGCCCAATTTGTGGATTAGTTCATTTTTAGACAAAAGATAAATTCTTAAAGTTGACAGCATAGTGGCCCACTGAAGACACTGTCCTTCAAACAGAGGATCCAGATTGAAGTCTCTCTGTCATCCAGCAACCGCCCCGCTGAAGTGTCCTTGAGCAGAATATTGAATATAAACGAGGGCTTTAGGGTGCCGCACCACAGCAGACCTTCATCTCTGACTCTTATCTCGCTATCTCATACATCATCAGACTAAACCTCTAAGATAAATCATTTGAATTGTTGACGTTTGTTTATAATCAGTGTTAAGTGATTTAGTCAGACCTCACAAGTACTCTGACGGCTTGAGTTGTTTTCTTTTTTATCTTGGACTCAGGCTGGCAGAAGTGAGAACAAGGAGGGCGCGGAGGACTGTACAAGTTTGATAGCTTATATAATGATATAATCAATAAGCCCTGTTTTCACCAGATGTGCCGCACTCAAATCAGAGAGAGAAGAGGAGGAATGAAGGGAGGCAAGCAGAGAGCAAGTCACCACAGTTGAGGAGAGACATGCATAGACATAGAAACAGAAAGGCAATAGGGGGGAAATGCTGACAGGGAAGAAATGAATATCGAAGGGTGCGACATGAAGCCTTGTATCATTGGACTACATATTAAAAATTGTGAATAATCTGAGTTCAGTCTGAGGCCACTAAATTGTGTGAAGACTCTGCTGCTGATACCCAGACATGAATGCAGCAACGGTGCACAAATAAAAAACACACGCAAGTACACACACATATTTGAGTGTTTGACGTTGCATGCACATTCACGCTCATGCACTTACATATAGAATAGGGGTGCGCGCACACACATGCACACTCATGCTAACGGAAGTCCACAGTAATTAGAGGTGAACTCTATTTGCTAACGACCTTCAGCTCCAAGACCCACGGCAGGCTGACAAATTAGGGTTCTCTCTCCCAGCCACGTAGGGCTCCCTCAGGTTAATGGAATGAGAGGGTTGAGTGTGTGTGTGTGTGTGTGTGTGTGTGTGTGTGTGTGTGTTGTGTGTGTGTGTACATCTATACTGCAAGCTAATGGAAACCCAAGCTGTGCTAAGCCCCTGCAGTGGCTGGGGTTCGCTAACAGGGATTTAGCATTGTTCTCTGTGTCAGTAATACCTGGCAGTGTTAACAGGAATTAGCATTGCTCATGGCCAAGCAATACAAAATGAGGCTTACGGCGGTTAGCTTTGTTTGTGCTATGGCAATAAAGCGCTAACTGTGTTTGCTTATCATGTATTAGCTGATGTTTTGGAGCAAGGGACGTTAACAGTACCCGCTGCTCTCAGATGAGATTATTACCTTTGCTGCTATGGAGAGGATTAGAAATTGGCTAAATTTGTTCCTGAAACCTGTACAGTTGAGGCGATATGGGAAGGCTCTGAGTTTTCACACTGACGCTCCTCTCTAGTTTTCTTTCTTGAAGTTTTTCTCCTCGTTCTCATATATTCGTTTCTCTTATCTCTGTGTTTCCCTCATTTCTCAGCCCGGTTGCCCCCTGATTTTTCCTCACACTCTTTCGCCTATCCTGTCATACTGCCTGGCATCAATGGCCATTTTATCCCTCTCCATGTCACCCTCTCTCCCCATCTTACATCTTAGGGTAATTATTTTCAGAAGCAGGCAATGGAGGAAATGGATTTGTTCTGAGGGGCCCTGAAGAGGCAGAGGTAGGAAAAAGAAGAAATGCTCAGAAGAGGAGAAGTGGCGCATGTGAGGGATGGAGAAATATATCATAAGACAGCAAGAAAATTGTGCATGGGAGGAGAGGAACAGTGTAACAAGAAATTATTATAAGAGTTAGATAAATTACAAAAGGAGATGGAAAGGGAGAACATTGAACAAATTAACAATGAATAACCAATGCGCTCAAATAAGGATGCACATACACAAAAGCTAGAGCAGCACTAGTACTTGTCTTTTTTAGGTCCCTTTTCTCATCATCCAGTTTAACAGAGGAGACTCAGCTGGATTTCCATACGGCTGAAAAACTCAGGATAGCTGCTCTGCGTGAGTGCAGGGGCGTGAGTAACAGTGATTTGATTCCATGATGCAGCGCCACATGGGTCCTTTCCCACATGACTGGAGGACACAGTAGAAGGTGTTGTTTACTTTGATGACGTGTGAGGTTTGACGTACGCTTTAAAGCAACAGTCTGTCACCTGCACCTCTTCATCTAACGTCTCACTGTGGCTGCTTGATCTTCTTTTGACATCGCCTTATTAAAATATTCCAAACTGATATGCCATGGAGGAAAAGCGTCCTTATACTGATGTAGACCAGTTAATATGTTGGCCATTAATCTTGGTGACCAACTCAAAAGTCCTCTAGCTTCTTCACAAAAACCATCCAGTGGCTTTTACATTAATGTACACCAACAGCTGGAACTATTTGGATTCCATAAACAATATCTTAATATCAGTAGACTTCATTATAGCTCCAATAGTCCAACAAAGAGTGGATCAGACAAGTGAAAGCCTGCTAGGTAATTGTTTGATGAAAGTAAAATCTAAACCAGATTGAATCACCATTTAACACTACAGCTAAAAAAATGACTTACAAACTTAAAGCCCAATCTGGTTAGTCTTCAAAAAATGATGTTCTTTCTGGCGGCCTTTTCGACCACACTTGTTGAGCCAATCAGTTTTATAGTGACCACACAGCTCAGCTGAGCATGGAGAGGGTCACAGATTGGAGCTGTTCCCGGTCAGGGCCATAAAATTGTGGGTCAGTGCAGTTATCCCCGCTGTAAGGTCACAGTAGGAATGCATGCATGCACGACCGCATCAAGGCACGCCGTGGTGTCGTTAAAAGTGTGTGCCAGGCCTAAGGGAAAGAACATATGGTGAGGTGGCAACATGTAGAGCTTATTTATGTGGCTATGGCTACGTGCACAGTCCCAAAAAAACCCCAAACACTGTACATAAGCAGTCACATCCGCAGAAACACCAACTAGACGTCAAGCATGACCATGACTAGAGCATCTTGGGCATTACAGAGCAATGCAGAGAAAAAAAAAATCTCTGACAGACTTAAAATAAACAGAAAAACCATCAAAGACAATGACAGAGAGACTTAGAGAAGCCATAACAAACCTAAATATTGACAATGCATGAACATCTTTCAAAGTCTTGTGCAGACATTCATTTTTAACAGAAATATTACCTTGTTATGTCCCAACTTTTTTTTTTGGTAATTAAAGGTGATTCATTCTGAAATACAACTCTGAGGGGAAACCAATGTGAAGAGTAGTTTGTCTCACTGCTCATTAAAAGTGCAACCGTGCAATCTGTAAAACACACACCATAAAATGGAACAAGTAGCTTCAGTTTGAGGCTTTGAAAAATAGCACTAAATTATTAAAAATAAGCAAATTACAGTCTTGCTAGTTTTTGTTAATGATTAAAGGCAGTAACGTCTGAACAATATGAATTTTTCCTCCTTATGTAAAGAAATAAAAACTATTCTGATGTTGTAGTGGTTTTGCGGCTCTCTTTCTCTAGTCGAGACATGGTGAAATTCTTTAATTAACAGCATGGTATATCATTAGCTGGCAATATTGTCCTGAGATATTTTGCCTTTCATGTGAAATTAGTCCCACTATGCAAGAAACGGCAATTTCTCCCTGGCATTTTCCACATGGAAAAGGCATGAAATGAAAGCCTCTGTGATGCTATTAGGGTCTGGAGTTAATGGTCTCAACATCCACTAACTGAAAGTCGTTTATTGTAACTGAACCATGCTCTGAACCAATTTTCATTGTGGATGCACAAATGTAATAAATGTCTCTTTGTGGATTTACTTATTGCCTTTTCAGTGTATGAATACCCACTGTATGGAATCTCAAGAATATTTCAATTTGGTTTTTTTTATATTATGAATTGCCATTCATCATTTGATTTTCTACAAATATGCCTATTTCATACTTGAGTGGAGAATAATACTTGTCAAAAACGAGCAGTAAACACTGGCTCTGAGGGCTCACCAATTTGAAATGTCCAACTTCAATGCAATTGAGCATCCAGTAATATGATGCTGTGTATGTGTGTTTGATAAGTGTGTTATTAATCAAGCGTCTCAGGAAGCTTCTTCTCAAGTCCCTGTGTTAACACAAATTTACCACACACACAAACACAAACCACTCTACAGTAACACAAGACATGCACATAGACAAAAACATAGAAACTGACTTGCGTGCGTAAGTGTACATGCACAGACACATGCATGCAGATGTGAGCATGCACCCATTTTCTTCTACGTCCTCTCTTAATTGGAAGGTCTGAATGTGTGTGCGTGCATGCGTGTGTGTAAGTAACACACACTTCTCCTGTGTGTCTATCACAGAGCCATCTTT